>NC_138385.1:43039252-43108676 GCF_054177405.1 Leptonychotes weddellii
CGCCTGGGTGGCTCAGCTGTTAAGCGTCTGCCTTCGGCTCAGGTCATGATCCCAGGGTCCTGGGATCGAGCCCCGCATCGGGCTCCCTGCTCAGCGGGAAGCCTGCTTCTCCCTCTCCCACTCCCCCTGCTTGTGTTCCTTCTCTCGCTGTGTCTCTCTCTGTCAAATAAATAAATAAAATCTTTAAAAAAAAAAAAAAAACCTAAAGGAGCTAGAGAAAGAACGACAAATGAAGCTTTTGAAAGCTAGCAGAAGGAAGAAAATAATAAAGATTACTTCTTTCACCTCTTTGATTTGGTTTAGTCCTAGGAATCATATTACTTTCGGTGCAATTGTAAATAGAATTGTTAATTTCTCTTTCTGCTGCTTCATCATTGGTGTATAGAAATGTTTATTGAGAGTTTTACTTCTTCCTTACCCATTTGGACACATTTTACTTCTTTTTGTTGTCTGATTGCTGTGACTAGGACTTAAAATACTATGTATTTGGGTACTCCCATGTTGGGTCATAAATATTTACAATTGTTATTTCTTTTTGTTAGATTATCCCCTTCATTATTATATACTGTCTTTCTATGTCCCCTGTTGCAGTGTTTATCTTAAAGTCTGCTTTGTCTGATGTAAGTATTGCTACTCTGGCTTTCTTTAATATTCATTTGCATGGGGTGCCTGGGTGGCTCAGTCGGTTAAGTGTCTGCCTTCTGCTCAGGTCATGATCCCAGGGTCCTTCACTCACTGTCTCTCTGTCAAATAAATAAATAAAATCTTTAAAAAAAAATACTCATTTGCATGATACCTATTTGTCCATCCTCTCACTTTCAATCTACAGGTGTCCTTAGGTCTAAAATGGATCTCTTGTAGGTAGCATATAAATGGGTCTCATTTTTTTTTATCCATTCTATCACCTTATGTCATTTGATTGGAGTGTTTCAAATTCAAAGCAATTATTGATGTTTACTTATTGCCATTTTATTATTTGTTTTGGGGTTGTTTCTGAAGATTTTGTCTGATCTTTCTTTCATGTGTTACTGATTTTCTCCGGTGATAGATTTGGATTTCTTTCTCCTTGTTTTGTGCTTATTTATTAGTGGTTTTTGATACATGGTTACCATTAGATTTGTATAAAACCTCCTCGGTATATAGCCATCTATATTAAGTTGATAGTCATTTAAGTTTGAACCCATTCTTTTCTCCTATCCTCCCCATGTTCTAGGTGTATGTTATTACACTTTTATATCCTTTTTCTTGTTAGTTCCTTGACTGATTTTTTATAAAAATATTCATTTTTTCTGCTTTTTGTGTTTCACACCTCTGTACTATCACTTTTGGTGTCTCCATTCCACTCAAAGTGTCCCTTTTAATATTTCTTGCAGAACTAGCTCCTTTGGTTTTCGTTTCTCTGGGAAACTCTTTATCTCTCCTTCTATTCTGAATGATAGCCTTGCTGGACCAAGTATTCTTGTCTGCAGATTTTCCCCATTCAGCACTTTTAATATATCATGGCACATCCTTCAGACTTGTAATGTTTCTGTTGAAAAATCTCCTGCTAGTCTTATGAGTTTTCCCTTGGAAATTACTGACTTCTTTTGTCTTGCTGCTTTTAAGACTTTTTATCAAGATATTTTGCCAATTTAATTATAATACTTCTTAGTGTGAGTCTACTTTTGTAGATTTTGTTGGGGGTTCTTTGTAGCTCCTAGATTTGGATATCTGTTTCATTCCCCAGAATAGGGAAGCTTTCAGCTATTATTTGCTCAAATAAATTTTCTTCCCCTTTTTCTCTCTCTTCTTCTTCTGGACTTCTATAATACAAATGTTATTATACTTGGTGGACTGAGAGTTCCCTAAGTTTATTCTCATTTTGAATAATTCATTTCTCTTTTGTTCAGCTTGATTACTTTCCATTACTCTGTTTTCCAGGTCACTAATTCCTTCCTCTCCTTCTTCCATCCTGCCATTCATTACATCAAGCATGTTTCTCATTTCATTTATTATACCTTTTACCTCTCCATGTTATTCCATATCTGTGTGTTAAGGGTGCCACTTATGTCTTCCACTCTTTTATCAAGTTCAGTGAGTATTCTTATGATCATTACTGTATATTCTCTATCAGGCATGTTACTTATATCTGTTTCACTTAGCTCTCTGGCCATGGCCTTGTCCTGTTTTTCATTTGGGATAAATTTCTCTATCTCCATTTTTTTTGCTTCTCTGTGACTGTTTCTGTGTGTTAAGAAAGTTAGTTGTGTCTTCTGATCTTGAAAGTAGTGACTTTACAAAGAGAAGGTCCTTGGGTGCCATGCAGTGCAGTGTCCCGTGTTCACTAGAACCTGGCACTTCAGGAAAGTACCCTATGTGTGTTGCTTATGCCCTGGTCTTGTGTCTGAGTCACTTTTCCTTTTGGTGCAGTGATCTACACTGACTCTCTACCTGTTGTGGGCTCTGCTTGCTCCCTGTGTTATTCCTGGTACTGATGTAGGCCAGTGGTACTGATGTAGGCATGTGGGGGCATGCCTGTCGGGGAAGTAGGGAGTGGGATGGTAGTAAAAGCAAACTTTGTGTTGAGTCACTAGTCCTATTCTGGATCCCTCAATGCACTGTGGTAGATGGGGACTACATGCCAGAGCTTCCAGGGGTACACGGCTGGGTGCAGCTGGGTCTGGCATGTGAAGGTGCCTGGGGGTGCACAAGTGGGCATCATCTGGCAGTTGGGTCCAGCATGGCAGCTCTGTGCAGCATGCACAAGAGCAGCTGTGCCTTTGGCGGCTGGGCATCGAGCACAACAGTAGGTGGGTGTGCAAAGCTGAGGGCAGGGCATTATACCAGCTGGGCACAGGTGGCTGGGTGCTGTACGTTGCAGCTCCTTCATGCGGCGCAGACACGGCTGGGGGCATGTAGTTAGGTGCAGCACATGACAGTGCCTGGGGGTGCACGGCTGGGCACCATGGGGTATTTGTGCAGCATACCGTGGCAGCTGTGCACTGGTGGCTGGTCACTGGGGCACATGTGCATTTTTAACAAAATTTGCTAGCAGGTTTGGAATGGACTATTCCTTCAGGAAAACTTGTGGGCTTGGTACACTGCTAGGGGTTAGGTAGCAAAGGTCGATACCACCCTGCCTCTGGCAGGTGGCTCTGTGCTTATGCTGGGGAGTGGGAGAGGAAAATGGCACCTGCCAGCTCCCTTGTTTTTGGAGAAGTCCACTGACATACTCTGAAGTTAGTATGAACAGATTTGTCTCCCATTTGACCCCAGCTTGTGAAAACTGGCAATTTTATGTTGCCTCTCCATGCAGGATCCTGTCTCTTTAAGGGTCACAACCCAGCTATCACTCACTCTCAGGGCTCACTCAGTGCTGAGTTCCCAGACATTAAAAGCTCCTAGTATGTCTGGTTTTATAAACTCTCAGACTCAGCCCCTCTGGTTTTTAAAGCCAAATATTATGGTGATTAGTCTTCCCTGAGTGAGCTCCTTGGATTGAAGACCTGTTTCTCTCCCCTCTCTCCATGCAGCTCTGTCCCTCCTGTGGGCAGCCTCCCTCCCCCTTTCTGAGCTTCCTAACCTTTAAGCTGCAGCTTCTTATCTATATTTAGTTGTGGAGTTTGTTCTCCCAGTATTTGGATTACACGCTTTTGTTTGTTGACTTAGATGTGGACAATATCTACTTAGAAACAAGAGATGGGGTGAGCTCAGAGTCTTCCTATTCTGCCAACTTCCCAAGCTCCCCCTTATAAGACTTTACCACCACTTATGAATTTTAATTGACTTAGTCTGAGCATGATCTGTCACTCTTCAATGTAAATACACATTTCCTTGTAATCTGAGTTAAGACTCAGACTTCTAAATTGTAAAGGTATCTTGTTGCAAACACTGGGAAGAACTACTGATCTGTACCTGAGTATTTTCAACTACAGCATGCAGAGAAATAGCCAGTTACTACTAGTGATATCATCTTCAAATAGGACAGACAATAATATTGCCATGAAAATAGAAATATTGTTACTGTTACTGACCATGATTTATAAACCATAATGTAGTCAGTTTTCTTCGGCTACATTATTCACACTGAGTTTCTTACCTATCACTGCAGTTCTCTGAAAACACAACGTTATACATTAACAAATTTGGAATTATATCTACAACTGTTCACAGTATTGTTTTGAGAGGCTCCTATAACATTAAAAGCATAAGAAAGAGAAAACCCATTTTCCTCATCATCTGTTCCTTGAGTTTCAGTAGGAAAAGGAAACAAAACAAGAGCCTGGTTCAAGTCAATCTACCTATTCATTCTAATAGTGATGTATTTGGTGAGCTATACAACTCTGAGTATGTTGCTAAAAATTTAGATGGCTTCTCTTCAGTTATATAAGAAACACATTTCAGCTAAATTTTTTCTACCTATATGCTTATGTATGTTTATATGTTTGTATGTGTATGAGACGTTTTTCCTGTATTCAAATGTATTACCAAATTAATTAATATCTTAAATGAGTTCTATTAAAAAACATTTCATAAAGGGAGATTGAGTTACATAATTCATTTATCAAAAAAATACAAGGTATTTTAAATAAATATATTGCAACATTTCAAATAATTTTATTTAAAATTTGCAGTAAAAATTCTTGAAATTGCTTGAAAAATATAGCCTAAAAGATACTACATATTATCAATTCAAGATCTATAAGATAAAAACCTATACAGAAAATTACTATCATGGTTTAACTTCATATTGTCATTTTCCATTGCAGGACACAATGTTTTTAATTAAGACCTTTTCAGAGGGCAAAATAAGAGAACATACATGAAATTCTAGGATAGGAAAAAGAAAGGTTTTTTGGTTTTTTTTTTTAACAATATGAAAAAACCATTAAGTTGAAGATACTGGAAAAAGATGGCCATCTATAAGCCAAGGAACGAGGTCTTTGAAGAAACAAATCCTATGGACACCTTGATCTTTGATCTCTGGCCTCTAGAATTGTAAGAAAATAAATACTTGTTGTTTAGGTCACCCAATCTGTGGTATTTGTTACAGCAGCCCTAGCAAACTAATATAACATTGATTGTTTTTACATTCGTCAGAGTAAAAATCTACATGTTGTCACTGTATAATTCAAATTGTTTGCTTCCGTTATGATTGAATAAATTTATTATGTTAAAATAATGAAAAAAGCAGCATTATTCTTCAAATTATACATACTATTTGTCCCAAAAGGATCTGACTGAGCGCATATAAATGTGATTAACTAAAATGTTTAAAGTATAGGACTTTCGATGAGAAATCATGTATTGTTTACTTATTGAAGTTTCTATATATCAAACATTAGCTAAACTATTTCACCTCAAAATCACAGAATCTAAGACGAAAAAAAAACACTTAAATCCTTCTTTCAGTACATGTACTATTAGAAATGTCAAGTACAGAGAACCTCTAATAATATATTTAAATTTTGTAGCCCTATTGTTATTTCTTCTGTTGTGGAACACAAATATAATCTGTAGAGTATGGAGGAAAATATTTCATAATAATATCAAATAATTGCTCGATTAAATATACAATAAATTTTATTTTTTTTTACATTAACCGAGACAAAAAGGTGATAATATATTTTATGTTTTTAAACATTTTATTTATTTGAGAGAAAGAGAACAAGAGAGAGAGAAAGAGACAGAGAGAGAGAGAGCACGCACACACAAATAGGGGGAGTGGCAGAGGGAGAAGCAGACTACCCTCTGAGCAGGGAGCCTGACGTGGGACTTGATCCCAGGACGCTGGGATCACGACCTAAGCCAAAGGCAGACATTTAACCGACTGAGACACCCAGGCACCCCAAAAGTATGATATTTTAGTAAGTAGAATGTTGATCTCAAAACACTGAACTGCATTTCTTACAAAAGCCACCTCATTTGATCTATACACTTTGAGAGACAAAAAACAAGGAAAAGCTAAACCACTCTTAAATAATTTGCTAGTGAAGGCTAATTAAAATATTTAACAATATTCAAAATTAGCCAATCTGTATGATAATAAATCTTCCACACTTCTCTTTCATATGAAACAAAATAAATGTATGATCTATTCCATACTTAAAATCTACCCATATTTCCTTTTAAAACAAGTATTTCACAATTGGGGTGAACAACGGGCATATGGGTGAGTCACACCAAGTAAATCCTTAAAAGTATAAAGCAATTTTTATAAGCCCTTATAACCAATCACAGTATTTGATAAAAGAAAGCTTAAGTATTATACTTACCTTTTATTTGACAGAGGCCCTTGAGATATATCAGATAATGAAATGTAAACAGATTTAAAGTAACCCAGGAGTTCCTAAAGCTGGGTCCCATTAATGGAGTATGTACACATGGAAGGGAAGAAATAACATCTTTATTTTCAATACCCACTTAGTTGAAGCTGCCATCATCTTCAATTATGAATGTAGGACAGACCAGAGTAGTTTAAGCAGCACCTACAACTTGATCAATGCAACTAAAAGTCACAAGTATTTTCCTATTGTACCACACATACCACATTTGTAACAGTATCTCAAAATACCAATTATGCTCACTATTTCTTCAGAATTACCTTAGTTATACAAGCTACCACTTGGTTTTGTTATTTAATAAATAT
Source organism: Leptonychotes weddellii (assembly GCF_054177405.1). Lineage (NCBI taxonomy): Eukaryota > Metazoa > Chordata > Mammalia > Carnivora > Phocidae > Leptonychotes > Leptonychotes weddellii. Next base: position 43,045,881 of record NC_138385.1, read on the forward strand.
TGTAAAGAAGCACATTGCTCTGTCTTCATTTTTAAATTATACTTTCTATTTTGAGATAATTATAAATAACCATGTAATTTAAAGAAAAATGTATAGATATTATGCTTCCCCCAGTGATAACATCTTGCAGAATTATATAACAATATCACAATCAGGATAATGATAATGAGAAATAACACCTATCTTATTCAGAGTTCCCTAGTTTTCCTTGCATTTCTGTGTGTGTGTGTGTGTGTGTATTTAGTTCAATGCAGTTTGATCATTTGTACATTTATGTACCCAACCACCAAAATCAACATACAGAATACTTCCATTGCCACAAAAATTCCACATTTTGCCCTTTCATAACTACACTCAAATCCATCCCAGAACCCTCCACCCCCGGTCACCAATTATCTATTTTCCGTTTCTATAATTCTGCTTTTTCAAGAACGTCATAAATAGAAATCTTACAGTAGTAACCTTTTAGCATGCATGGGCTTTGTTCACTCAGCAGAATAACCTGGAGATTCATATAAGTTACTGCACATATCAATTGTTTGTTCTTGTTTATTGCTGAGTAGTTTTACATAGAAAGGATATACTACAGTTATTTAACCAATCACCCATTGAGGACATGTGGGTTGTTACCAATTTTATTCTATTATGAATAAAACTGCTATGCACAACTATGCATAAGTTTTTGTGTAAATATAAGTATCTATTTCTCTTATTTTACTTTGAAAAAATAATTTGGTAAGTATATTTAAATATAGTTTCCTTTGTAATCCTATCTATTTTATGTTTTACACTTAAAAACATGATTCTGGTGGGGGGAGTTAACATGGCAGAGCAATAGGTGGACCCTATGCTTCCCTCATCCCTAGAACACAGCTAGATAATTATCAGATCATTCTGAATACCCAAGAAATCGATCTGAGGACTAATAACAAACTGCTCAACTAGAGGGAGACAAGACATCGTGGAAGATAGGAGGTGCAGAGATGTGGTTTAGGGGAGAAAATGGATTGGTTCTAATCGAATCATAAATGCTGTGGAGGGGAGGGAGCCCTGCTCCCAGAGAAAGGTGAGAGAGAGTGGAGCACAGAGAGATATGCACAAGGAAAACACTGACCCAATGACACCGCTGAGAAAATAAGACGGGCTGATTTCTGAGAGTTTTTACAACCAGAGGGGATCAAAGACTGGAGTTTTAGAGGTCCCAGGGGTGGCTACTGTAGAGCCCAGAGGGCAATGCAATGATCCTGTGGAGAAGGAGGGAAGATAGCCCAGGGGCAGACAGCACAAACTAAGGATCCCATGGGATGGACTGGGAAAGACGGTTTCTCCTACTTGGAGCACATCTGGAAGAGGTGGCATTGCCTCGCTGGAGACAAAATCACTGGCAGGCAACATCCTTTTTGGGACAAAACTGCATTAGTACCAGCAAAGTGAGACCCTCCCCCAGAGAACCAGCATGGGTCCCTGCCACAACAGGTCCCTAAAATTTTGAGTTCTAATACTCAGCTGGACTTTCTGGGATACAGCCCAAGAGGCACTGTGCGGCAGGGTGGGGAGATGCCTCAGACACAAACATGGTGAAGGCAGGGATCTGAGGGATGCATGGGACATGGGAGGGGAGATGGTTCACTCTTCTGGGAGGGCTTTGCCAACAGTGGTGTGTGAGAACTCCCTTCTCCAAAGACAAGGGAGCTGACTGGAGCAATTTCTCTCCCACACCCCTCACATAAACTAACTTGAGGAGCAGCACAGCACCAACACTGGTGGCCTAAACCTCGTACTCCAAATCCCATCAACCTGCTCTTTGCTGGTACTGCTTTTCTCAGTCAAGAGTACATGAGAACCAGTACAGTGGGTCCTTCCCCTAGAAGATGAGCACAAATCCCCTGTAGTCACCACATCTACAGACCACAGAGTTCTGCAAAACTTTAGCTGTAGTGGAAATACCATCAGGTCTCTTTTAACAAGCAGACCAGAGCACACCTAGTTAAAACTCACCACACTCTGTCCAAGGTCCAAACACTCCCCACTGTAGGCAAGGAGAAACTCTACAGAGGATTGATCTGAAGGAAAGAGCAGCCAAAACACAGCAGCACAGTGTACACAGCATAGACCAGAGACACTTCCTGAAGAACCAGGCCCTGGACCTCTTCTTTATAAAGCCATTACTCTCAGGAGCAGGAAACATTAATAGGCTTTCTGAACACAGAAGAAGACAGAGACCTAGACAAAATGCCAAGATGAAGGAACTCATCCAAAAACAAAGAACAAAAAAAGGTCATGGCAAGGGATCTAATCGAAACAACGTAAGTAATATACCTGAAACAGAACTTAAAGCAACAATCAAAAGATACTAGCTTAGCTTGAGAAAAGCATAGAAGACACTAGGGGTTCCCTTACACAGAGATAAAAGACTTACAAACAAGTCAGGCCAAAATGAAAAATGCAGTAACTGAGATTTGAAACCAAATGAATGTAATGTCCACAAGGATGGAGGAAGCAGAGGAATGAATAAGTTAAATACAAGATAAAATTATGGAAAATAATGAAGCTAAAAAGAAGAGGGAAAAAGATAACATCATGAATGTAGACTTAGAAAATTCAGTGACTCCATTAGGCTTAATAACATTCTTTCTTTTTTTTTTAATTTTATTTATTTATTTGACAGAGAGAGACACAGTGAAAGATGGAACACAAACAGGGGGGAGTGGGAGAGGGAGAAGCAGGCTTCCCACCGAGTGGGGAGCCCCATGCGGGGCTCGATCCCAGGACCCTGGGATCATGACCTGAGCTGAAAGCAGATGCTTAACGACTGAGCCACCCAGGCACCCCAGGCATAATAACATTCTTATCCTAGGAGTCACCAATAAAAAGAGAAGGAAAAGTGGGCAGGTTTATTTAAGGAAATTATAGCTGAAAACTTCCCTAATCAGGACATCTAAATCCATGAGGCACAGAGAACACCCATCAAAATAAAAAAGCAGGCCAACACAAAGATATATTGTAGTTTAACTGGCAAAATATTGAGATAAATAAAAAAATCCTAAAGTCAACAAGACAAAAGCAGTCCCTCCTTAAAAGAGAAGACCAGTAAAGTTAGCAGCAGATCTACCCACAGAAACTTGGCAGGCCAGAAGAAAGTGGCATGATGTATGAAATGTGCTGAATGCAAAAAATATGCAGCCAAGACTACTCTATCCAGCAAGGTTGTCATTCAGAATAGAAGGAGAGACAGAGTTTCTGAGACAAAAACTAAAAGAGAGGGTAACCACTAAACCAGCCCTGCAAGAAACATTAACGGGGACTCTTTCAGTGGAAGAGAAAGACCAAGTGACAAAGACTAGAAAGGAACAGAGAAAATATCCAGAAACAAGGACTTAACAGGTAATACAATGACACTAACTTATATCTATAAATAATCACTCTGAATGTAAATGGTCTCAATGCTCTAATCAAAAAACATATAGTATCATAATGGATAACAAAACAAGACCCATCTATATGCTGCCTATAAGACATTCAACTTAGACCTAAAGACACCTGCAGATTGAAAGTGAGGGGATGGAGAAACATTCATCATTCACAAGGACACCAAAAGAAGGCCAGAACAGCAATACTTCTATCACACAAACTAGATTTTAAAACAAAGACTATAACAAGAGATAAAGGGGGGCATTATATCCTAATAAAGGGGGTCTATACAACAGGATGTAACAACTGTCAATATTTATGCCCCCAAAGAAAGAGCACCCAAATACATAAAACAATAACAAACATAAAGGAATAATTTGATAATGGTACAATAATTGTAGGGGACATTAAGCCAACGCTTGTATCAATGGACAGATCATCTAAGCAGAAAATCAACAAGGAAACAATAGCTTTGAATGATATACAGTCCAAAACCCTTGGGATGCAGCAAAAGCAGTCATAAAAGGGAAGCATATAACAATACGGTTCTAACTTAAGAATCAAGAAAAATCTCAAAGATACAACCTAACCTTACACCTAAAGGAACGAGAAAAAGAACAACAAATGAAGCCTAAAGCCAGCAGAACAAGGGAAATAATAAAGATTAGTCAGGAATAAATGATATAGAAACAAACAAACAAAAAACCCCAGTAAAACAGATGAATGAAACCAGGAGCTTATTCTTTGAAAAAATCAACAAAACTGACAAACCCCTAGCCAGATGTATCAGAAAGAAAAGGAAAGGACCCAAATAAAATCACAAAGAGAGGAAAGATCACAACCAATACCACAGAAATACAATTATAAGAGATTATTATGAAAAATTATATGCCAACAAATTTGGCAATATGGAAGAAATGGAGAAATTCCTACAAACATATAAACTACCAAAACTAAAACAGGAAGAATATAGAAAACTTGAACAGACCAAGAACCAGGAAAGAAATTAAATCAGTAATCAAAAATCTCCCAACAAACAAAACTCCAGGGCCAGATGGCTTCCCAGGGGAATTCTACCACACATTTAAAGAGTTAATACCTAGTCTTCTCAAACTGTTCCAAAAAAATAGAAGGAAAACTTCCAACCCATTCTACGAGGCCAGCATTACCTCAATTACAAAACTAGACAAAGACCCACTAACAGAATTAAAGGCCGATATTGCTGATGAACATGGAAACAAAAAATCTCAAGAAAATACTAGCAAACTGAATCCAACAGTACATTAAAAGAATCATTCACCACAATCAAGTGGGATTTATTCCTGGGTTGCAAGGCTAGTTCAATATTCACAAATCAATCAACGTGATACACATTAATAAAAGAAAGGATAAGAACCATATGATCCTCTCAATAGATGCAGAAAAAGCATTTGACAAAGTACAGCATCCATTCTTGATAAAAACTCTCAACAAAGAAGGGATACTGTTCTTTAACATAGTGCTGGAAGTCCTATCCTCAGCAATCAGACAACAAAAAGAAATAAATGGCATCCAAATCAGCAAGGAAGAAGTGAATCTTTTACTATTTCCAGACAACATGCTCTACGTAGAAAACAAACAAGACTCCACCAAAAAATTGCTAAAACAGATAGAATAATTCTGTAAAGTCACAGGACACAAAAGTCATCGTAGAGAAATCTGTTACATTTCTATACACCAATAATATCATCTGGAAATAGTAAAAGTTTTATTTCTTCCTTACTTATCTGGATGCCTTTTCTTTTCGTTGTCTGACTGCTCTGGCTAGGACTTGCAGTACTATGTTGAATAAAATTGTTGAGAATGGACATGCGTATCTTGTTCCTGACCTTAGGAGAAAATCTCTCAGTTTTTCCCCATTAAGGATGATGTTTGCTGTGGGTATTTCATAGATGGTCTTTATTATGTTGAGGTCTGTTCCCTCTACCTTATTCTGTTGGGGGTTTTATCATAAATGGATGTTGTACTTTGACCAATACTTTTCTACATTTATTGAATGATCATATGGTTCTTACCTTTTCTCTTATTGATGTGATGCATCACACTGACTTGTGAATACTGAACCTCCCTTCCATCCTGGTAATAAATCCCACTTGATTGTATGAATAAGTTTTTTAATGTACTGTTGAATTGGGTTTTCTAGTATTTTATTGAGATTTTTTGCATTTATGTTCATGAGGGATATTGGCCTGTAGTTTTCTCTTTTTGTGGTGTCTTTATCTGGTTTTGGTATGAAGAGGATTTTCTTTTAAAGGAGGTTTATATTTTGGCCAAATTTGAGGAACTGTCAGGGAAGTAGAAAGCACTGGAAAGATTTAGTCTATGGAGTGACAAATATATCTGTATTGAAAATGATGGGCTGGCCAAGGAGGTATAAAGAAAAGCAGCTAGGGGAGAGAACAGAAGCAGATTTGAGTCTTTTAAATTCATCAGGGAAGAATATGATGATGTGCTGTAAACACTGCAGTTAGAAAGACAAAACTGGATTAGAGAGTCATTTAGGACATAAACTTATTTGAACTTGGTAAGTGGATGAATGGGGATGCTGGGCTAGGTAAGATGTAAAAACTAAGATGTTAATCAGGTTTAAGCAATCCGTCTGAGTTACCTGATACTGTTATCTTCATTTTTACTCATCGGGAAACTGAGGATGAGAAAACCTGGACAAAGTCACATTACTAGTAAGTGGTAGAACCTGAATTTGATCCCAAGTCTGTCTAACACTGAGGCCTGTGTGCTTAACCACTAATCAACTCTGTCTCCAAATTAGTATTGATAAATAAATAAAGTGATAAAATAAGGCCAAGTAAGAAAATCTGAGAAGTGCTTACATTTAGAAGCAGACAGCAGGAAGTACAAAACAGAATATTTTATAGACAGACAATAATGAGGGAGAGGATATTTTAATTTGTTTATATGAAAATGAACACTCCAATTTTCCCTTTATGTGATCTGACCTCTAAAAAATTATGGCATTATTAATAGTGACAAGTTTTTTACAATTAAATCAGCTATTCCATAAATGTTCAGTTTATTTAAAGAAACTGACATCTTTAGGATCAAATAGTACTTTAGTAAGACAGTCTTCTATCCTACTGAACAGGACTTCCTCTTCCTTAAAAGAGGAATGATTTGTTTAGGTTAGCATATGTAAACTCTAAAAATGCCTGGAAGTTGATCTTTCTTGGTTTCATTTCAGTAAATGGATTTTATCTAACCTAGTCAAATGTATTTTTTTACAGTAGTGATGAATTTATAGGTTACTAAGCTTTTTGTGATAATTAATCTATGCTGCATGAGAACCAATTCTAGTTCTTAAATAGTATACAAGGAATATCACAAAAAATACCTCTTGCTCAAAGCCCTAGCCTAAACTGAAAGAACAACCTGATAAGAATACTGAGCTAGTACTTGAACATGTAGTATTCATAGGGTTTTTTATAAAAGTATAAACAATGTTCTGGTTCATGACGCCTATATATCATGTAACAGAGGTTATGCCAGTAGAAGCAGCAGTATAATTTTAATCAATGTAATGGCATTACTTTCACAGTTTACCAACCATTTTTGCTGGTAGCATTCTTACCTCTAAAGACCTAAGTTGTGAATTTGAACATAAGAAAACACATATTCCTGTTTCATCAAAATAATTATTCTAAAAAATAACATTACTTCATGATCCACATTTGACATTTTATTACTTCAGCATAACATCTATTTCTTAGAGAGGAAATCAACATAATCTAGTACTTCAACACATACACACACACATCTCTAATAAGGCTTCATTTCCTTCTATTGCTACCCAAACTAAAACGTCACTGTTAAATATCTTCAATAGTTAAGATAATCAGTAATTTCTTTTATAAATCTCATCACAAAATGAATGAGTCTTTCACTTTATCAAGTATATTCAATGAGGGATTTTTACTGCAAACAATAAAAAGTACAATTTGTGGGTTTCTTAAGAATATGTTTACTCCTGGGGACAAAAGGTACAGAATAAGGAATATAGTCAATGGTGTGGCAGAAGGGTTGCATGGTGACAGATGGTAACTACACAATAGTGAGCACAACATAGTGTATAGACTTGTGGAATGACTAAGTCATAAACCTGAAACTAATGTAACATTGTGTGTCCATTATACTTCTAATAAAAAAAAATGAATTGAACCTTTAAGCACAAAAAAAAAAGAATATGTTTACTCCACAAAAAAGAATTTATACTATGCAAATCCGACATCAGTCAGAAGGTTCTGTTGCCAACTCTACATTCCGTTAAACAACACAAAGCAAAACAACAAAAAAAGTCAGCCATCTGGAGCTCAGTAGGTTAATGCACTATTCTGACATTTCCAACTAGTACAATTAAGGGAAAACACTTTCAAAAGAAGACGGTGCTATATGTGTCTTTAGGGAAAAAAATAAGGGATCTCGCAAAAACAAAAACCTTAAGATTCCTTATGTTTCTTCAAAAGTTGTGGCATGTCATTGGCAAGTATTAATATCTTTACGCAGATCCACTCAGTCAAAAACACAGTAAGAGTTTCTAGGAGGAACAAGACATTATCCTAAGCACTGAGAGGAATGTGAACATGCATAAATGCCATGTTCACATTCCTCATGAATGCTCATGCCTGGCAAGAGATATTCATGCAATATCAAAGACTGATCTCATCTCTAAAAGCATGTATAGTCATAAATTGCACTTATACACAAAACCAGCTCATACACTATAATTCATTTACTCGCTTAATACAGTAGGAGGAAAATCACTTTGGAGTCACTGAGATTTGATTTTGAATCCAGTATCTGCTACTTAGGACTGTTTAACTGTACGAGTAGCAATTTTTCTGGTTTTCCTTATGTCTTAGAAAACTGTTTTGAAGATTTCAATATAAATAAGTGTAAAGTGTCCAGCACTATGCCTGACACATAGTTAGGTATACAACAGATATTTATTACCTCTCTTATCAGCAGCATCCAATTTCCTTTTTTTTTTTTAAGTATTGTTGGCATACAATGTTATAATAATTTCAGGTTAACATCCAACTTCTTGAGTATACTATGTGACATTTTACATTTATTATCCTGATCCTTGTAAATAACCCTATAAAGCAATATTATCCTCAATTTACAAATGAGAAAACTGGAGCTCAAAAAAGTTAAGCAATTTATCTGAGGTCACACAGCTACTAAGTAGTAGAGATCCAAACTGTCGTCTATTTGAACTCTTTGCTGGGGCCTACAAAGCCTTGTGTAATTTTTCCCCTTCCCACTATTACTTCATCTGACTTCATCCCACATTCCTATTCACTACTCACCAACCACACTAGTCTGTTATCGGTCATTCAAATGTCCCAAGCCCATTCCCACATTAGGGCCTTCACAAGTATTTTTTCCCTCTGCTCTTAGAATGCTCTTTTCCTGAATTTGTGCACGGGTGTCTCCTTCCCATTATTCAAATACCACCTTCTCACATAGACCTTCTCTAACCATCCCAGAACATGCAGCTCACCATTAAAATAGCATCCTACAACAACCCACCTCACAGTGATTTAGTCTTTTGGAGGCTCTTATTATAGATTAGCATTTTCTTTGTTTACTCGTCTGTTGATTATCTGAGAGAATTTACACAATGCGAACAAACTTAATCACCTTCAGTCAGATTCTCTTACTTTTAGAAGGCTATACCCTCTACAAGTACTGGAAACAAATCTCTTGATTCCTAATCTTACAAAAAACTGTAAATCAATCCTCATTTTTGATCACACTGGGATCCATAAATCAGTCCATTTGATCTGTCTGGTCTCCTGATCAGTTAACATCTCACATATATCATTTTAGATGAGCAGAAGGTAGTCTGAGAGATTTTGCTAGATTAGTTTACCAATTAAAACATGACACCAATAATACTAAGGAGGCAGTATGCTAAAGAGGGAAACTTACTGGAGCAGATATTATGGCACTTAGATGTTAAGCCCTACTCAATCATAGTTTACTTTGTGCTATGAGACATACACAGGTTCTCTGGGTAAATCTGTTTCCTCCTCCTATGAAAATGAGGTTATCAGGCTAGGAGACTATCTCTAAGGTCACTTGCAGATTGAGTACTCCACATTTCTATGATAAAATGAGGAATAAAGAAATTGCATGAGGCCTTTGAAAAAGAGTGGCCACTATCAAGACCAAAAAAAAAAAAGGACAGAAGCACATACATGCCTGAAAGTCTAATTCATTCCCCAAAAGTGATATTCCATTTAGACTCTGAGTTCCATCAGAATTGCCGAAACTTGACTTTATTCTCTAACCCTGCATAGATACCAAAAGGCAAAGATATTACCTACTCCTGAGATGACTCACTACTCCAACTTTAGTCTCATAATTCTTTACTTCAGCCACCAGCCACTGTAAATTTTATTCACTCAACAAACTTCTTCAAGGGCAGTGACTTTTTTGTAATGAATTACATAATTCTTTAAGAATATATGTATTGTTCAATGTGTGATACACTTTGTATTACTAGGACTTTACAAAATCCTAGGGTTGGCAGGGGAGCTTCTTTGCTCCAACATATTTTTTGTCTATTGAAGCACACAAATCTGCATGGGGGAGCACTTTTATAAGAAACACCACATATATCAGTAAATTTATTGATGTAGACCTCACAACTAATTTGTGACAATTCAAAAATGGTATCTGCCATTACCAATAAATATGGCAAAAAATTTAAACTACTTTGAAATATTACTGGCATTCTAAAGCATTCAAAAAGAGGGATTTTCTCTTGGAATACTAAAAATCGCTACAGACCCACTATCAAACTGGCTACCCCTGAAAACAAATATTAAAGGGCAAAAGTTCCACTTTTATCCCAGAAAATAATTACTTGTGTGGCTTTATGCAAAGCATGAGCTCTTAGTGGTCAAAACAGAACTGCCTTAAAATATCTGGACCCAGGATAGTCAATACACCAGAAATGTGAATTCTGAAGAGTGATGAATGCATTGAGTTCTTAGAAAAGTGTGATATATGCATGAAATATTATTTTTACCTACGATACTGTTTCAAAGAATTTTGTAGCTCCTGAGATACATTACTTTTCTAGGAAGCAACCTTTACTGCATTGCTTTTATTTTTTTATTTCAAACATAATTTCTTTACTAAACATTTACTAAGCAACTACTGAGTGCTAGACACTGGGTATACAAAGATGTGTAGACACAGGCCCTGTCCTCAAGGAGCTCAAAGTCAGACTTAATTAGCATTTTCTCTACCATGAAAATTTTTAATGAAAACTTCTAAATGAGGGTTAGGGATTAAGTTTGTCACACTCTTCTACTCAACCATTATTTTTAGAAAATGTTCATTCTCAATTAGAAAAAGTGAGATCAATTTATACACAAACTTTGCAAATGCAGAAAAAAACATTGATTCAAGGAATGACAATAAAGAAGTTATTTTTCATGCCACTTCTTCATAGTCTAATTCTTAAATGAAAATATCACAAATTAGTAAAGCAAAATACTTTTATACTATTTTTAGACTCACTGTGTTAACCCATGGTGAATTTAAGAATTCATTTCCCTTCTCACATTTTAATGTAAGATATGATAAACATAGAAGAATATATCTAAAGTGATACAAGTTATAAAGCAGAAACTACTTATTCATAGTGCAATGTCACTTTTTGCTACATTTGGAGAAATCCTATAGCCAATCTATACTTTGTGTAAGTAACCAAACTTTAATTTAATACAGTAAATTGGGAAAAAAAAGTTTGAAAGTATAAAAACTAATTTCTACTTTCAAAATTTAGATTCACACTTAGTTCTGGATCTCTAATGTTAGAATGTTTTTGGAAGGACACAAAATGTATTTAGGAAAAAATATTACATTAATCCCTCCAGCATCCCTATAAGGTGAGACATATCATCCATGTTTTACAGATTGGGTAACTTCTTTATTCAAATTTGGCCATGATACACAATAACAAATAAAGCTGGGAATAGAACCTAGGGCATCTGATTTCTACTCCAGTATCCTATCCATTAGTCATATTCTCTCATGGCTTTGGCATTTCTCATTGTCCTAAAATACAGTCCAGGATCACTTATTCTGCAAAGTACTAGCTCAGTTGTCAAGAAAACAAAGACAGAGAATTTAGAAAAAAAAAATTAGTAGTGTAATATCACAGAGTAATAACCCAGCATAAAAATAAGATTCCAAGTATAGAAAAAATATACCATATACATACTGCCTTCAGAATAAGTTGTGTAAGATTCAAATCTGTATGTAAAATAACATACTTCGTTTAGTACATTAATTTGATAATGTATTACACACAACTATACAGAAATTACACATTCATTGATGTAAAATACAGTTAAAGAAACTAAAAAGCCCTGCCCATTTGGTGAGATGCAACTCCTTTTACAATGCTGGTAGCAACAGACAGGCTTGGAATAATCTTTCTGGAAAGCCACCTGGTAAGAAGAATCAACAGCCTCAAAAGGTAAACAATCTCTTTGACCTGGTAATGCTACTTCTAGGAATCTATCACAGGAAATAATCTGAATTTTAGACTATTATGCTCCAAAATGATCATGAAGTCATTTTTTAATAGAGAAATATATAAATACTTTAAGATACCAAATGTAGGGAAACAGGGAGATAAACTATGTTATCTATTTAAAATGGAACATTATATAGTCATTAAATATTTTCATGATGTAGAAATATATGAGTCAATGTCATGTGCAATGAGATATAAAACTCTGTGTACAGTATGATTTCAACAATGTAAAAATATATCGAACATCTAAATGGTAATCTGTGGCAATGTTAGTGGTAATTATCCCTGAATAACAGCATTTTAGATGTATATTTCCTCTTTAAAACTTCCTGTGTTTCCAGATTTTCTAAATTGAAGATTTATTATTTTTGTTATTAAATGGTATTAAATGTTATTTTAAAAACAAAGGTCTATGGGATGCCTGGGTAGCTCAGACGGTTAAGCGTCTGCCTTCGGCTCAGGTCATGATCCCAGGGTCCTGGGATCAAGTCCCACATCAGGCTCCTTGCTCAGCAGGGAGCCTGCATCTCCCTCTGCCTGCCTCTCTCTCTCTCTCTCTCTCTGACAAATAAATAAAATCTTTAAAAAACAAACAAACAAAAAAACAAAGGTCTATCATCTATTTTGGTCAAATTTACTCATATACATAAGTATAAGGCTTGAATAAAGAAAAGAGAGTAAAAGAGATAAGGATAAAATAACAATAAAGGACAGACAAAAAACAATACAGGGAAAAAACGTGGAAAGGAATCAAGTATAATGAGGACACAAAAGAAAATCCTCCCATCATGACAAAGCAAGTGCAATCTCTCATGCTTCAACAACAAAAAAGTTGCACCCTTTCAATCTCAGCCTCTAAGAGGATGTTTACACAAATACATATCACCTTCTATTTGTTAAAATAGTCCTCAAGACACATTTTTATAGATAGGCATTTATAGGTAAAACATATTGATGGGGGAGGATAAAGGAATATGGCTTATATATCACCTTCAGTTCTAAACTCAAGCATAAAAGAAAGAACAAAGAAAAAAACACTTTCCCAAGAAGGGTTCCACACATATTTCATTCAGTTAAAAATTCTTCCTCAAGTTCTAATACCTTCTCACTGATTCCACAGTAAATAATTAGGACAAGCCTTAGACCTTGCCTTAAAATTTGTAGAGCAACACAAGAATCTTTACAAGATAAATGCAAAAACAGCCACAATAAAACAAATTAACAATCTAATAATCAGAACAGAACTTTAACTAGTTGTAGTGTGATGACATCATTTTAACAGTCAATAATTAGTATAAAAGATATGAAACCAGTCTAATTTTAAATAATCTATGTTGACATGACCATGTATACATACATAAATATAGAGAGAAATGTAACTAGTCCAAACTCCAGATATGGTCAAAATCACCTATTTAACACTAGCATTAGTTGGAACTCTCTACTGCTGTTCAGTCTTTGGAATCTATGGTAATTATTCACTGAGTGTCTCCTATATATAAGTCACTATGCAAGGTATTGTAGATAAAACAGAAACAAATGAGACAGTCTTTGCCTTGGAGGACCTTAAAGAGAAGAGGAATGCTTATTAACCTCAATGATTCATTCATTCAAATACTAAGTTATTAATTCATATCAAACCATTACTGGAGATACACTGTGTGTGGCATTTGTTCATGGTGTTAATGAACTGATGATTAAGAAGACAGTGCTGAAATTCAAAGATGAAAATATAAATTTAAGGAGTTCACAATATGCAATGTAGGCAAAAACCATACAGATTTATTCAATAAATACATACTGACCATCACATATGTGCCAGGCAGTCTTAACTCTGAGGATATAGGGGTACACCAAGTAGACCACAGGCTCTACTGAGGAGGTCTTTATTGTCTAGTAACTTAAGTAGAAAGGGAACAGCATATAGTCATATGGGAACACAGGAGGACCCAACTCAAGATGTTTAGAAAGGCTTCCTGGAAGGAAGAAAGTCTAAGACAAAACCTGAAGGATAAACAGGGTTTAAGGAACATAGAAAAAAGCTCAGGCAAGGTTTGACAGGTGAGGGACAATGTTCCAGGTTGAGGGCATAGCACCTGTGAAGACTCAGTGAAGGGAGACAATAAAAGGTTTGTATTTAATTCAGCAAAGTGAAATCACTGAGAGGTTTTACTGGGGAGTAACATGCTTATATTTGCGAAGAAAGTAGAAAAAAGTAGAAGAAAGGGAAGCAAGACTGGAGAAAAAGTGCTGTTGGTATGATCTGGGTGAAGAGGATGATAGTCTAAACAAGTAAAGAGACAGTGGGAATTGTGGGGGAAAGGATAAGTTTCAGAAATATTTTAGCAGTTAGAATCAACAGGATGTGTTAATGGACAAGAAGGAGGGAATCAGAAAGTGAAAGGGATCAAGAAAGAAGGCTAATTTTCTAGCTTAATTAGGTATTTGGATTTATGGCAGTGTCCATATCCCAAGGTGGAGAATAAAGGAGGAACACACATGTTGTTGTTCTTTTATTTTAGTTAGTATTTTAGTTAGTATTAATTTCACTTACAATTTTTACACTGTTTATAATAGGTGGGTGTTTGTTTTTTTAACCCCTAATAGAATAAAAGAATACTATCTAAATGTACTTTTCTCTTATAATCCTTGATTTTTTTCTAAATATTTTTATTTTTTTTAAATTCAATTTAATTAACATATAGTGTCTTATTAGTTTCAGAGGTAATTTAGTGATTCATCAATTGCATATAACACCCAGTGCTCACTACATCACATGCCCTCCTTAGTGCCCATCACCAAGTTATCCCATCCCCCGACTCAGCTCCCATCGAGCAACCCTGTTTGTTTCCTATAGTTAAGAGTCTCTTACGGTTTGTCTTCCTCTACGATTTCTTCTTATTTTTCCTTCCCTTCCCCTATGTTCATCTCTTTTGTTTCTTTAATTCCACAACTTGGTGAAATCATATGGTATTCATCTTTTCTGATGGACTTATTTTTTTTCTTATACCCCCTGAATGATTTGAAGACAACTTTACCTTGTCTAACATTTCTCTTTTCAGCTTTCAAATATTTCATTGAATGAAATTTAATTTTCATCAAATGAGAGAATGCATGCAAAACACTTAAAGTGGTTCCTGATCCACTGAACATGATCAATACAAATTGTTATCATTATTAATTAGCAGAATACTTTAGCATTCCTAACATTATTCTTAGAAGTCTGTGCCATTCTCGGGGCGGCTGGGTGGCTTAGTTGTTAAGCGGCTGCCTTCGGCTCAGGTCATGATCCCAGAGTCCTGGGATCGAGTCCCACATCGGGCTCCCTGCTCAGCGGGAAGCCTGCTTCTCCCTCTCCCACTCCCCCTGCTTGTGTTCCTGCTCTCGCTGTCTCTGTCTCTGTCAAAGAAATAGATAAAATCTTAAAAAAAAAAAAAAAAAGTCTGTGCCATTCTCATTCTATAACCCCTTAAAAGTAAAGTTTGGGGAGAATGTAAAAAAAGTCATTAAAACTCCCACCATACCAGAAAATAGTTTTTATATCTGTCATATAATCTTTGCTTGTATGCTTAAATTTTACATACTTGAAAACATACATATCACATGTAATTGTGGTGATACGATGGACCATAGTATCAGAATATATTCACTGTTCTACACAACCATCGTATCAGAAGAATGTATTCACTGTTCTACACAACCTAAAGAAGTCATTATAATGGCTACCTAATATTCTCCTAAGTGTCTCGCCAATAATTTAAGCATTCTCCTCCCTGGACTAAGGTTACCACCCATGCCGATTTTCCATTCGTATGAACAATTATTCAAGGAATCACTTTTATATTCTTTTGCATAAATTCCTTAGGATAAATTCTCCGAAGTACTATTTACCAGGAGTCAAAGGGTACAGGCATTTTGTATATTCTGTCAAATTGAATTTCAAACAGGTTGAACACTACCAGGACAATAATTTAAAAATTTCGTTGTATTAGGTCATGTCACATTTGTTACTTCCCATTGAATAGTGAAAAACGAGACCTCATGTTCAGAAACTTACGTTAATCGAATGGTATGTTAATTTTTCCCTGTTTTACTGATTTTATTTCCACTTATCTGTATTCTCTGTATCTACTGCATATTTATCTCTCCAGCCCAAAATGTTTCCACCATAACCCAGGCAGTCCTTACATATTAACAATATAAATCCCTTGTGTGATAAACTTATATTTTTCTCAGTTTTGTCATATTTTTCACAGAGCTTAGCTTTCATTTATTCAAAGGAGTAAATCTTTTATTTATAACTTCATTTACTGCAAAACATAAAAGTTATTACAATGGAGACTTAAACAAAATGCCAAGATAGAGTAATTCATCTCAAATGAAAGAACAAAATAGGTCCATAGCCAGAGATCTAAGTGAAACATAAAAATAAAATGCCTGATGGAGAATTTAAAGCAACAATCATAAGGATACTTGCTGGGCTTCAGAAACAAATAGAAGACTTCAGGGAAACCCTTACCAAAGAGATAAAAGAGTTAAAAAAAAGAATCAGAGATGAAGAATGTAATAAATGAGATTGGAAATAAGCTTCATGCAAAGAAGAGCAAGCTTGAAAAAGCAGAAAAACAAATTAGTGATACTGAAGAAAAAAAAATGAAGCTGAACAAAACAAAGAATTACGCCACAAAAGACAAAACTTGGGAAATTCAGTGACTCCATCAAATGTAATAACATTCGTAATATAAAAGGCCCAGAAGAGGCAGAGGATTCCAACATGATGGAGGAGTAGGACACCTCAATTTCTTCTGGTCCAAGGAATTAAGCTAGACAGCTATCAAACCATTCTCAATACCTGCGAACTCACCCAGAGATCAAAGAAAATAATAGCTGCAACTCTACAAATAGGCGAACATTTTCCACAAGGTAGGAGGTGCGGGGAAGTGAATCCAAGGCCATATATGGGAAGATAAGACCACGGGAGAGAGGGAGCCTCCATCAGCTGGCTACCAGCAAGTGATATAACAGTGCTGCACAAAATCAGAACATTTAGAAGTCTGCTCCGCTGAAGGATGTCGCTCCAGTGGCTAAGTGGAGGTGGGGCAGGGAGACACAGAACAGTCACTGGGACAGTGTGGTCTCAGGATCTTCGGGGTCACAGAAAGACCGGGGGTACCTAAGTGCAGCAGAGCTCCCAGATAATAGAGTGGGGAAGCCAGTCACAAAGAGTGAGCAGAAAAGTGGATTCTCAGCTCGGGGTTGCTATAAACTGTAATCAGCAACACAGTCGGGCCACTACTCTTCCAGCAGAGCCCAACAAGTGGCTGAAACGGGGAGAGCCCCCTTCCTCCAGAGGAGGAGCGGCACGGGAGCGCACCTCAGAAGCCTGCTGGGTTTGGAGACTCCAAACGGGGTGGAATGCTTGGTTACAGGCTGGGTGAGCAAAGAGTGCGGTCAGAGATGAGGGAGACAGGAATGATAGACTGCATTTCTGGGTGGGGCTCACAGAGGAGTGGGGCCCCGAGATATGGGCTCCAGGGCCAAAGATTGGGAGGCCTCCATTTTCATTCTCATCCTCTAAAGCTGCACAGAAAGCTTTCAGGGAACAAAAGCCACACAGACCAAACAGGAGCAAATTAATTAGCCTGGCCCCAGGAAAGGGAGGAGCAATTACACCTGGGGCAAAGACATTTGAGTATCAACCCAACAGGCCCCTCCCCCAGAAGATGCACAATACTGTAGAGTTTGGTACAAGCAGAGTTGGAGACAGATTGACCTGGAGAATCTGTTGGGGGGGGCACGTGACACCAGCTCTGAGCCAGAGATCCCTGCCCAACCATGTTTGCTCTGACCCTCTAAAGAAAATCAGAAAGATGCCAGGGAACAAAAAACATGGAGCCAACGAGATCACATTAAGCCCATCCCCCTGACTAGGGGTGGGGCAACTCCACCCAGGCAGACACCTGAGAAGCTGAGCAGAAGGCCCCTCAGCCCGCAGACAGACTAAAAGAACAGGTGAATAAGCTTAAGCTTATCTACCACAGGACTGTAAAACTCCCAACACCAGGGGAAAATAATATAGGGAGCTCCAGGTATTCCTTCACAACTGGCTTATACTTCAGGCTAAAATTGACATTTCTTTTCTAGTTTCCCTCCTTATTTTTTTAACCATGATCCTGTTTCAAATAAATTCATATCTCCCAACCTATGTTTTTAAGTAGCTTCTTAACTTTTTCTTTTTCACATATGTTGTATAGATTTATGCCACGTTAGCCCATTTGTCAAACTATATACATTTATCTTGATATATATGTAAGTTCTGATTTTGTTGAAATTTTCGGATATACAGTCTTCTAACACACAAATCAAAAATCAAGTAAGAACAGGCAGATCGTGCAGCTGTGTGAACCCTGAGAGATTATAATCTCTCTCCCCAACCCCTTTATTTTTTTCTTTTTCTCTTTTTTCTTTCTTTTTTATTGTTGTGGATCATCTTGGATTTCTTGGCTTTATCTCTGGTAGCTTTTGACTACTTTGGATTTTTTCTTAGGTGTATCTTGCTTGGGTCATGGTTGATATTTTGGACTCTGTACATTCCCTCAACCATCCGTCAACAGAATGACTAGGAGGAGGAACTCCCAACAAAGAAAAAAACCAGAGACAATGGCCGCTGCCACAGAAATAATGGATATGGATATAAGCAAGATGTCAGAGATAAACTTCATGGTAGCAATTATGAAGTCAATAGCTAGGCTTGAGAACACCATTAGTGACAATATAGAATCTCTAAGGGCAGAAATGAGATCTAATCAGGCCAAACTTAAAAATGCTATGAATGAGATCCAGTCTAAACTGGATACTCTAACAGCCAGGGTAAATTAGGCAGAAGAACCAATTAGTGATCTAGAAGATAAGCTCATAGAAAGGACAAAGCCTAGGAGGATAGAGATAGGCAGGTAGAAGTCCATGAGAACAGACAGAGAGAGATCAATGAAGCCATTAAACATTCCAATGTCAGAATCATCAGGATCCCTGAGGGAGTGGAGAGAGAGAGAAATAGAAGGTACCTTTGAGCAAATCATACCTAAGAATGTCCCTAATCTAGGGAAGGAAACAAGCATTCTTGTCTAAGAGGCAGAGAGGACCACTCCCAAGATCAATAAAAACAGACCAATGCCACAGCATTTAATAGTGAAACTTGCAAATCTTAGAGCCCAGGAAGCTATCCTGAAAGCAGCTAGGGGGAAGAGATTTCTTATGTACAAAAGAGGAACATCAGAATACCATCAGACCTATCCACAGAGATGTGGCAAACCAGAAAGGGCTGGCAAGACATATTCAGGGTAATAAATGAGAAAAACATGCAGCCAAGAATACTTTATCCAGCAAGACTGTCATTCAAATGGACGGAGAGACAAAGAGCTTCCAGGACGAACAGGAACTGAAAGAATATGTGACCACCAAGCCAGCCCTGCAAGAAATATTAAGGGGGATTCTATAAAAGAATAAAGACCCCAAGAGTAATATACACCAGATATTTACAAAGACATTTAACAGAAACAGGGACTTTATACGCAATATGATGGCATTAAATTCATATCTTTCAAAAGTTACTCTAAATGTGAATGGCTTAAATTTTCCCATGAAACAGCACAGGGTTTCAGATTGGATAAAAAGACAGGACTGATCCATATTCTATCTACAAAAGACTCATTTTGAACCTAAAGAGACCTCCAGATTGAAAGTGAGGGGATGTAAAACCATTTATCATGACAACAGACCTGGGTGGACAATTCTCATATCAGACAAATTAGATTTTAAACCAAAGACTGTAGTAAGAGATGTAGAGGGACACTATATCATTTTAAAGGGTCTATCCAACAAGAAAATTTATCAATTGTAAACATCTATGACCCCAAAATGGAAGCAGCCAAATACATAAACCAACTATTAACCAAAATAAAGAAACATATTGATAATCATACATTATTCATAGGAGACCTCAAAAATCCACTCTAAGCAATGGACAGATCATCTAAGCAGAATATCAGCAAAGAAACAAGAACTTTGAAAGACACATTGGACCAGATGGACTTCATAGATATATACAAAACATTCCATCCTAAAACAAGAAAACACTCATTCTTCTCAGGTACAGATGGAACTTTCTCCACAACAGACCACATACTGGGTCACAAATCAGGTGTCAACCATTACCAAAACACTGAGACTACTCCCTGCATATTATTAGACCACAATACTATGAAACTTGAACTCAAATACAAGAAGAAATTTGGAAGGAATTTGAGCACTTGGAAGTTAAAGAGCATCCTGCTAAAGAATGACTGGGTCCAACAGGAAATTAAAGAACTTAAACAATTTATAGAAACTAATGAGAATAAAAACACATCTGTCCAAAATCTATGGGATACTGCAAAGGTAGTCTTAAAGGGGAAATACATAGCCATCCAAGCCACTCTCAAAAAAGTAGAAAACTCCCAAATACACAAGCTAACCTCACACCCAAGGGAACTGGAGAAAGAACAGCAAATAAAACCTAAAACAAGCAGGAGAAGAGAAATTATTAAATAAAGAATAGAGTACACCTCCATGAACTAGAAACCAGAAAAACAGTAGAACAGATCAACGAAACTAGAAGCTGGTTCTTTAAGAATGAATAAGATCGATAAACCTATGGACAGACTTATCCAAAAGAGAAAGGACCCAAATTAATAAAATCATGAATGAAAGGGGAGAGATCACAACTAACACCAAGGAAATAGAAAGAATTATCAGAAATTATTACCAGCAACTACATGCCAACAAATTAAGCAACCTGGAAGAACTGGAAAACTTCCTGGAAACTTATAAACTACCAAGACTGAAACAAGAAGAAAGAGACAATCTGAATAGACCAATAACCAGTAAGGAAATTGAAGCAGTAATCTAAAATGTCTGAAAAAACAAGAGTGCAGGGCCAGATGGCTTGCCAGGGGAGTTCTATCAAACATTTAAAGAAGAAATCATACCTATTCTACTGAAACTGTTCCAAAAAAATAGAAATGGAAGGAAAACTTCCAAACTCATTCTCTAAGGCCAGCACTACCCTAATCCCAAAACCAGACAAAAAATGCATCAAAAAGGAGAATTACAGACCAATATCCCTGATGGAACATGGATGCCAAAATACTCACAAGATCTTAGCCAATAGGATCCAACAGTACATTAAAAGGATTATTCACCACGACCAGGTGGGGTTTAATCCTGGGATGCAAGGGTGGTTCAACATTCACAAATCAATCAGTGTGATAGATCACATTAACAAAAGAAGAGACAAGAACCATATGAACCTCTCAATTGATGCAGAAAAAGCATTTGACAAAATACAGCATCCTTTCCTGATTAAAACTTCAAAATATAGGGATAGAAGGAACATACCTCAATATCATAAAAGCCATGTATGAAAAGCCAACAGTGAATATCATTCTCAATAGGGAAAAACTGAGAGCTTTTCCCCTAAGGTCAGGAACATGACAGGGATGCCCACTCTCACCATTATTGTGCAACACAGTACTAGAAGTTCTAGCCTCAGCAATCAGACAACAAAAAGAAATAAAAGGCATTCAAATTGGCAAAGAAGAAGTCAAACTTCTTTCTTCGCAGATGACGTGATACTTTATGTAGAAAACCCAAAACACTCCACCCACAAATTGCTAGAACTCATACAGCAATTCAGTAATATGACAGGATACAAAATGAATGCACAGAAATCAGTTGCGTTACTATATAATAACAATGTAACTGAAGAAAGAGAAATTAAGAAATTGAGTCCATTTATAATAGCACCAAAAATCTTAAGATACCTAGGAATAAACCTAACCAAAGAGGTAAAGGATCTATACTCTGAAAACTACAGAACACTTTATGAAATAAATTGAGGAAGACACAAAGGAATGGAAAAACATTCCACACTCATGGATTGGAAGAATGAACACTGTGAAAATGTCTATGATGCCCAGCACAAATTACACTTTCAGTGCAATCCCTATCAAAATACCATCAACATTTTTCACAAAGCTGAAGCGAACAAACCTAAAATTCCTATGGAACCAGAAAAGTCCCCAAATCACCACGGGATTGTTGAAAAAGAAAACCAAAGCTGGGGGCATCACAATGCCTGACTTGAAGCTATATTACAAAGCTGTAATTATCAAGACAGCATGGTATTGGCATAAAAACAGACACACAGACCGGGGAACAGAATAGAGACCCCAGGGACGCCTGGGTGGCTCAGTCGTTTTAGCATCTGCCTTCGGCTCAGGTCATAATCCCAGGGTCCTGGGATCGAGCCCCACATCGGGCTCCCTGCTCTATGCAAGGCTTGCTTCTCCCTCTCCCACTCCCCCTGCTTGTGCTCCCTCTCTGTGTCTCTCTCTGTCAAATAAATCAATAAAAAAATCTTAAAAAAAAAAAAAAGGAATAGAGACCCCAGAAATGGACCCTCAACTCTATGGTCGACTAATCTTTGACAAATCAGGAAAAAATATCCAATGGAGAAAAGACAGTCTCTTCAATAAATAGTACTGGGAAAATTGGACAGCCACATGCAGAAGAACGATACTGGACCATTTTCGTACACCATATACAAAGATAAACTCGAAATGGATGAAAGACCTCAATGTGAGACAGGAATCCATCAAAATCCTAGAGGAGAACATAAGCAGTAACCTCTTCGACACTGGCCACAGCAACTTCTTTCAAGACAAGTCTCCAAAGGCAAGGGAAACAAAAGCAAAAATGAACTTTTGGGACTTCATCAAGATAATAACCTTCTGCACAGCAAAGGAAACAGTCAACAAAATTAAGAGGCAACACACAGAATGGGAGAAGATATTTGGGAATGGCATTACATATAAAAGGCTGGTATCCAAGATCTATAAAGAACTTCTCAAACTCAACACTGAAAAATCCAATAATCCAGTCAAGAAATGGGCAGAAGAAATGAACACACACTTCTTCAAAGACATAGAAATGACCAACAGACACATGAAAAAAATGCTCAATATCACCAACCATCAGGGAAATACAAATCAAAACCACAATTACATACCACCTTACACCAGCTAGAATGGCCAAAATTAACAAGACAGGAAACAACAAGTGTTGGCGAGGATGTGGAGAAAGGGGAACTGCTGGGGGGAATACAAGCTGATCCATTCACTCTAAAAAAAGTATGCAGGTTGCTCAAGACATTAAAAATAGAGCTACCCTACAACTCAGCAATTGCACTACTAGGTATTTACCCCAAGGATACAGACGTAGTGAAAAGAAGGGGCACATGGACCCCAATGTTCATAGCAGCAATGTCCATGATAGCCAAACTGTGGAAGGAGCCAAGATGCCCTTCATGAAGGGATAAGAAGATGTGGTTCATTTATACAATGGAATATTACTCAGCCATCAGAAAGGATGAATACCCACCATTTGCACTGACGTGGATGGAAGTGCAGGGGATTACGCTAAGTGAAATAAGTCAGTCAGAGAAAGACAATTCTCATATGGCTTCACTCATATGTGGATCATAAGAAATAGCACGGAGGACCACAGGGGAAGTGAGGGAAAACGGATGGGAAAAAATCAGATAGGGAGACAAACCATGAGAGACTCTGGACTCCAGGAACCAAACTGAGGGCTACAGAAGGGAGGGGGCTGTGGGGATGGGGTAACCAGGTGATGGGTATGAAGGAGGGCACATGTGGTGATGAGCACTGGGTGTTATATGCAACTAATGAATCATTGCACACTACATCAAAATCTAATCATGTTCTATATGCTTGCTAATTGAACAAAATAATAAAAAAACATAAATAAATAAATAAAAGTCCATGAAGAAGAAGAGAGAAAAGGGTACAGAAAAAAATATAGGAAAATATCATAGATAAAAACATTCCTAATCTGGGAAAGAAAAAGATACCCAGATCCAGGAGGCAAAGAGAACTCCCACCAAAATCAACAAAACCAGACCAACAACAAGACATACTGAAATGAAATTTGCAAATATGGTGATAAAGAAAATATTCTAAAAGCAGCAGGACAGAAGAAATCCGAAACTTATAAAGGAAGACCCATAAGTCTAGCTGCAGATCTCTCCCCAGAAACATGGCAAGCTAGAAGGGAGTGGCATGATATATTCAACTTGCTGAATGGGAAAAAATTTTCAGCCAAGAATACTCTATACAGCAAGGCTATCATTCAAAACATAAGGAGAGAGAAAGAGTTTCCCAGACAAACAGATACTAAAGGAGTTTGTGAAGACTAAACCAGCCCTGGAAGAAATATTAAAGGGGACTCTCTGAGGGGAAAGGAAAACTGAAAAGTGACAAAGACAAGAAAAGAATGAAGGAAAAACTCCAGAAAGAATGAAAAAACACCTAATAAAATGGCACTAAATACTTATCTCTCAAAACTCACAAGAATGTAAATGGACTAAATGCTCCAATCAAGAGACATAGGGTGTCAGAATGGATAAAAATACAACACCCATCTATATGCTGCTTAAAGACCAAAGGATACCTGAAGATTGGAAGTGAGGGGATAGAGAAATAATTATCATGTAAAAGGATGTCAAAAGAATCCCATGGTAGCAATACATATATGGGAAAATCTAGACTTTAAAATAAAGACTGTAACAAGAGACAAAGGGCACTGTATCATAATAAAGGTGACAAAAGAACAAGAAGTTCAAAGACCTGTAAATACTTATGCCCCCAAAATGGAAGCACCCAAATACATAAAACAGTTAATAATAACATAAAGTAACTCAACGATAATAATAACATAATACTAGGGGACATTAACACCCCACTTATATCAATGGACAGATGACGTAAGCAGAATATCAACAAAGAAACAATGGCTTTGAATGACTCACTGAACTAGATGGACTTAACTGATATATTCAGAACATGGCACCCTAAAACAGCAGAATACACATTTTTTTCCAGTGTACATGGGAAATTCTCCAAAACAGATCACATACTAGGTCACAAATCAGGCCTCATAAAGTACAAAAATATTTTAATCATACCATGCATACATTCTGACCACAATGCTATGAAACTTGAAGTTAACCACAAGAAAGCACTTGGAAAAAACACAAATACATGGAGGTTAAACAACATGGTACTAAAAAATGAATCAGTCAACCACGAAATCAAAGAAGAAATTTTTAAAAATACATGGAAACACATTAAAATGAAAACAAAGGGGTGCCTGGGTAGCTTAGTCAGTTAAGCGTCTACCTAAGGCTCAGGTCATGATCCCAGAGTCCTGTGATTGTGCCCTACATCAGACACCCTGCTCAGCAGAGAGTCTGCTTCTCCCTTTCCCTCTGCCGATCTCCCTGATCATTCCCTCTTTCTCTCTCTTAAATAAACAAAATCTTAGAGAAAAAAAGAAAATGAAAACACAATGGTCCAAAATCTTTCGAATGCAACAAAACTGGTCCTAGGAGGGAATTCTCAAGCAATACTGAACTACCTTAAGAAGCAAGAAAAATCTCAAATAAACAACCTAACCTTACACCTAAAGGAGCTACAAAAAGAACAAAGGAAGCCTAAAGCCAGCAAAAGGAAGGCAATAGAAAAGATCAGAACAGAAATAATGATACAGACAGTAAAAAACAAAACAAAACAAAACAGGTCACTAAAACCAGGAGTCGGTTTTTTGAAAAAATTAATAAAATTAATAAAACTCTAGCCAGACTTATCAAAAAGAAAAGAGGGGCACCTGGTGGCTCAGTCGGTTAAGCATCTGCCTAGAGCTCAGGTCCTGATCTCAGGATCCTGGGATCGAGCCCCGCCTCTGGCTACCTGCTCAGTTGGTGGTCTCCTTCTCCCTCTTCCTCTGCCCTGCCCTCCCCACTTGTGTGTGTGCTCTCTCTCTCTCTCTAATAAATAAAATCTTAAAACAAAGAAAAGAGAAAGGACCCAAATAAAATCACAAATGAGAGTGGAGAAAAAACAACCAACACTACAGAAATAAAAACAATTTTAAGAGATTATTATGAGAAACTACATACAAACAAGTTGAACAAACTGGAAGAAATAGATAAATTCCTAGACACATATAAACTACCAAAACTGAACCAGGAAAATATACAAAACTTGAAGAGACTGATAGCCAGCAAAGAAACTGAATATAACCAAATATTAAGAATTAATACCTATTAATACCTAGCCATTTCAAGCTATTCCAAAAAAATTAAAATGGAAGGGAAATTTCCAAACATATTCTGAGGCCAATATTACCCTGATACCAAAACCAGAGAGACTCCACAATAAAAGACAACCATAGGCCAATATCCCTGGTGAACATGGATGCAAAAATTCTCCATAAAAACTAGCAAACCAGGGCGCCTGGGTGGCTCAGATGGTTAAGTGTCTGCCTTCGGCTCAGGTCATGATCCCAGGGTCCTGGGATCGAGTCCCACATCGGGCTCCCGGCTCAGCAGGGACCCTGCTTCTCCCTCTGACCCTCTCCCCTCTCATGCTGTTTCTCTCTCGCTCGCTCTCTAAAAAATAAATTAAAAAAATCTTTAAAAAAAAAAAAAAACTAGCAAACCAAATCCCACAGTATATTAAAAGAATTACTATGAACAAGTGGGATTTATTGCTGCATTGCAAAAGTGGATCAATATTCACATATTAATCAATGTGATGCACCACATTAATAAATGAAAGAATAGGAAACATATGATCCTGTCAGTAGATGCAGATAAACCCTTTGACAAAGTATAACATCCATTTATAAAAAAACTCTCGGGGTGCCTCAGTAGTTTAAGCATCTGACTCCAACTCAAGTCATATCTCATGGTCCTGGGATGAAGCCCCACGTCAGCGGTGAGTCTGTTTCTCCTGCCCCCCTCCCCCTAATCCCCCCTTGTGTGTGCTCACTCTCTCAAATAAATAAAATCATTAAAAAAAAACTCTCAACAAAATAGGCGTAGAGAGACAATATCTCAACATAGTAACTACCATATACAAAAAACCCACAGCTAATATCATCCTCAATGAGGAATAACTGAGAACTTTTCCTCTACGTTGCAGAACAAGACAGGGATGTCCACTCTCACTACGGTTATTAACAAAACACTGGAAAGCCTAGGCACACCAATCAGACAACAGAAAGAGACAAAAGGCATCCAGATCTGTAAGAAAGAAGTCAAATATTCACTATTTGCAGATGACATGTTACTCTCCATAGAAAACCGGAAAGACTTCACCAAAAAATTACAAAACTGATAAATTCAGTAAAACTTGCAGGATATAAAAACAATGTACAGAAATCTGTTGCATTTCTATACACCAATAATTAAGCAGCAGAAAGAGAAATCAAGGAATCATTCCCATTTATAATTGTACCAAAAACTATAAGATACTAGGAATAAACTGAACCAAAGAGGTAAAAGTTCTGTACTCTCTAAACTATAGAACACTTATGAAAGAAATTGAAGATGACCGAAAGAAATGGAAGAACATTCCATGTTCATGGATTGGAAGAATAAAATTGTTAAAATACCTATACTGCCCAGAGCAATCTACACATTTAATGCAACCCTATCAAAATGCCACGAGCATTTTTCAGAGAGCTAGAACAATCATAACATTTGTATGAAACCACAAAAGATCCCGAATAGACAAAGCAACCTAGAAAAAGAAAAGCAAAACTGGAGGCCTCACAATTCTGGACTTCAAGTTACATTACAAAGCTGTAGTGATCAAAACAGTAGGGCACTGGCACAAAAATAGACACTCAGATTAACAGAACAGAATACAGAACCCAGAAATGTATGTACAACTCTATGGTCAACTGACCATTAACAAAGGTGGAAAGACTATTCAGTTGGAAAAAGTGTCTTCAACAAATGGTGCTGGGAAAACTGGACAGCAACACACAAAAGAAAGAAACTGGAACATTTTTTTATACCATATGCAAAACTAAATCAAAATGGATTAAAGACTTAAATTTGAGTCCTGAAACTTTAACAGTCCTAGAGGAGAACACAGGCTATAACCTATTTGACATCGGCCATAGCAACTTCTTTCTGGATACATCTCTTGAAGCAAGGGAAAGAAAAGCAAAAATAAACTATTGCAACTTCATCAAAATAAAACGCTTCTGCACAGTGAAGGAATCAACAAAACTAAAGGGCACCTACAGAATAGAAAAAGATGTTTGTAAATGACAAACCTGATAAAAGGTAAGTTTCCAAAATCTATAAAGAACTTCTAAAAATCAACACTTAAAAAATAAATAATCCAGTTAAGAAATAGGCAGAAGACATGAATAGACATTTTTTCAAGGAAGACATACAGGTGGCCAACAAGCACATGAAAAGATACTCAACATCACTCATCATCAGAAAAACACAAATCAGGGGCGCCTGGGTGGCTTAGTCGTTAAGCGTCTGCCTTCGGCTCAGGTCATGATCCCAGGGTCCTGGAATCAAGCCCCGCATCGGGCTCCCTGCTCAGTGGGAAGCCTGCTTCTCCCTCTCCCACTCCCCCTGCTTGTGTTCTCTCTCTCACTGTCTCTCTCTCTGTCAAATAAATAAAGAAAATCTTTTAAAAAAAAGGAAGAAAAAAAAAAGAAAAACACAAATCAAAACTACAATGAAATATCACCTCACACCTGTCAGAATGGCTAAAATTAACTACACAAGAACAACAGGTGTTGGTGAGGAGGTGGAGAAGGGGAACCCTACTGCACTACTGGTGGGGATGCAAACGGGTGCAGCCACTCTGGAAAACAGTATGGAGGTCCCTCAGAAAGTTAAAAATAAAACCACCCTACAGTTGCACTACTAGGTATTTACCCAAAGAATACAAAACTACTAACTTGAAGAGATACATACAACCCTATCCTACGTTTACAGCAGCATTTTCTACAGTAATCAAATTATGGAAACAGCCCAAGTGTCCAATGACTGATGAATGGATAAATAAGATGTGGTATGTATGTATATAATGGAATATTACTCAGCCATCAAGAAGAATGAAATCTTGCCATTGGCAACATGGATGGAGCTAAAGAATATTCTGCTAAGTGAAATAAGTCAAAGACAAATACTGTATGATTCCACTCATATGTGGAACTAAAAAAACAAATAAGCATAGGGAAAAGAGAGAGAGCAAAGCAAGAAACAGACTGTTAATTACAGAGAACAAACTTGATGGTTACCAGAGGGGAAGTCAGTGGGAGGATAGTTTGATTTTAAATCAGTGATGGGGATTAAAGAGTGCACTTGTTGTGATGAGCACTGGGTGTTGAATTACTGTACTGTACACCTGAATCCTATATTACACTGTATGTTAACTAACTTGAAATTAAATAAAAACTTAAAAATAAAGGCTTTACTTTGATATTTAATTTTAATCTCCATATTATTTAGATATATAGTAGGATATATAGACCTATTTTCCCCCCAGACTTATAGACAGATTGATAAATGATGTTATTTTATATTCTTACAAAATACTATTTCTTGCTTTTTACTATTTATCTACCAATTGATCAATTATATATTACTGTAATTTTTACTTACATTGTCTATATGAATCTATGTACTAATACCAGTATCTCTTTAAAAAAAATTTTTTTAAAGATTTTATTTATTTATTTGACAGAGAGAGATAGCAAGAGCAGGAACACAAGCAGGGGGATTCAGAGAGGGAGAAGCAGGCTTCCCAACAAGCAGGGATCCCGATGTGGGGCTTGATCCTAGGACCCTGAGATCATGACCTGAGCCGAAGGCAGACGCTTAACGACTGAGCCACTCAGGCACCCCTAAAAATTTTTTTTTAAATTTCTTATGGGATAATTCCCTGTCCCCATAATATTACCTCTGGTTCTCAAACTGGTATTTTATATTCTTGCACTTTCCTTTTCCATATTTATGACAATTTTGTTAAATTAAATGAATTCATTTAAAATGCTTATTTTTATTTCATTATAATTGTTAAATGTATCCAGTTTTAAAATTTTTTTATAACTTTATACCCTTTATTCACCCCATCCAGTATTATCTTTAGATTTATTTTTGTCTTTTCTGTAACTCTCAACATGGTATAGATTTATTTAAATAGATGTGTATATACACATGTCCTATTAAGATCATTCAAATCATCTTATACATTATAACTATTATAAAATGTCATCTTTTTCACTGTTTTTTTGAAGTGCTAAGCTACACATAAAAAATTTACCATTTTAATCATTTTATTGAGTTCTTTAGTTATTATTTTTATAAAGAAATGCTATTGAAGGGGCGCCTGGGTGGCTCAGTCGTTAAGCGTCTGCCTTCGACTCAGGTCATGGTCCCAGGGTCCTGGGATCGAGCCCCGCATCGGGCTCCCTGCTCACTGGGAAGCCTGCTTCTCCCTCTCCCACTACTCCCCTGCTTGTATTCCCTCTCTCGCTGTCTCTCTGTCAAATAAATAAATAAAATCTTTTTTAAAAAATGCTATTAAAAGCAGATCACTTTACTAAATAAATTAAAAATTTAATATTCAGGACACCTGGGTGGTTTAGTTGGTTAAGCATCTACATTTGGATCAGGTCATGATCCCAGGGTCCTGGAATCGAGTTCCGCACTGGGCTCCTTGCTCAGCGGAAAGCCTGCTTCTCCCTCTACCTGCCACTCTCCCTGCCTGTGTGCGCTCTCTATCTCTGACAAATAAATAAAATCTAAAAAAAATTAATAATCCATTCAGGTACACATTTAGCAAATGATCTTCTTTAACCTCCTGACTCTCAGAATTCCAACTTTCAAATGGAAGATGAGCCAAAAACAACACGTGACTCCAGACTCTAGTCCAGGGTTTTATTGTCTTTAGAGGCATTTTTCACCTTTTATTTGGTTGTATCAACCAATCCCCATGTCAGTCAACAGAATAAGAGAGAAATGGACATATCTTTCAGGTTACAGATGCATGTTTTATGTTCTTAGTATGTTCCATCAGGTTTATAAATGGCTACTTCCAGGGACTGACACCTGTAATCTACAGGTTCAGTTATATCCAGGAAACTTGAAATACTTAGGATCATCATCATTGCCTAGTGGTGTCTAGATTTAGCTTTGCTGTCCTAAGTCTAGAGACCAGTATAGTTAAGTTGAACATCCCCTGCTGGGACAAGAACTTGCCCTGAACCCTATCTAACCTGGCATCAGAACTTGCCTTGAACCCTAGCTAACTTGGCATCATGCTAACCTTTTCCCCTAGGAATTGATATAACACCCTACATTTTGAATCCCAATGTTTGGCAAGGGTTTTTGTTTCAAATCAAACTGCACTGCTGCCAAAGGTCTGCCTACCTAGATGATCAAGTAGCAGCATCCTAAATACCAGATCAGAAGACCTCTTGGATATTGTCAGTGGGCCAGATAAAATGTCACTTCCTCCCCATCTCTCTGAACTTCTATTTCACCTATGGCAACACCCCATGGGATTTAACCAAGTTCCCAAACTCTGACTAATGGTTGTCAATTCACTCCCTTTTTACTACTGACCATTACATAAGTAGTCACAGTAGGCCTCAAGACTGAAACAGCCCGTTATATAGCATAAATAACGAGTATCCACTGTGAATCAACTTCTCCAGTATCCTGGAATACAAAACTAAAGCTATGTAGATATGTACTTCAAGGGAATCAAATGAGAATAGTCATTTACCTGATATACTATTAAATACATTTGTATTTATTCATCAAAGGTTTTTTCACTAGTATATAAAAAAATATGTACATGCATATACTTCGCTTCAAACATTTACTTTAACATTATAATCACTTTAATAGGAGGAGAAGTTTACATCTGCTTTTTATATTAGCATGCATATGGTTGACTCCCTCTACTGGATAAAAACACAGCTTAGCTGCTCTATAATAAATGTACCTTACGTTATATATTGCAAGTTTTAACTTATAATCATTTTCATATACATTATGTCATTTAATCGTCATAACAACCACATGTGGGGGCGCCTGGGTGGCTCAGTAAGTTAAGCGTCTGCCTTCGCTCAGGTTGTGATCCAAGAGACCTGGGATGGAGCCTCGCATCAGGCTCCCTCTGCTGCTCCCTCTACTTGTGTGCTCTCTCACTGTATCTCTCTCAAGTAAATACACAAATAAAATCTTAAAAAAAAAAATAACAACCATATGTGATATTCAGGGCAGATAAGAACAGAACAAAGAAAACAAAGACCAAGCAAGTTGAGTGTGCTGCTGAAACTCACGCAGCTATACCACACAGTAAGCAATAGAACGCAAGTGTTTTGGCTACTCTTAATTCATCGTTCTCTTCTAACCATGTAACAGCTCTTTTAAAGAAAAATCTGGTAATTTGAAGGGGAAGAAACTTCCAACTACATAATAAAATTGGTATAATTTTCAATAAATATGTGAAACACACTTAAGATTACTTGGTTTGATATCCTTAAAACATTGATTTTTCTGTGGACATTTAAAATACATTGCAGAAAAAAATTTTAAAATCTATTTCTATTGGATTTTAAGTGTTTCCTTGAAAAATAGTAAGTCTAAAAATAGAATTTTGGAACCTTCAGTACCATAATAAATCTATTCTACCTTTTAATTGAAATAATTTGCAATTTCTGAACAAGTTTAAAAATAGAAAACTATTATGCCTGAGTGTATTTTTTCACTCTTCCTATAAAAATGGAAATAATACAGACCCACACTGATGTAAACAAACTTTCAGAAGTTTCAACAAGTGCTATAACATATATACACAAAAAGCACTCACATTACATTCATGCTTAATATATCAAAAATGATATACTAAGGCAAGTATTTTCAATATCTCCCAAATTTTAAAACAAAACAAAAGCAACCCTGAATTCAGAAGGATACTTGCTGTTTCTCTCATGGTCTGGTGAGGATGTGTGTACCTTTCATTTTATTGGTTACACTGAAAACTCAAGTGTAGAGACCATGTTTTTTTGTTTCTTGAGGCTATGCTTTCATATAAATAATACTTGCTGAAATAAATACTTGCTGAAAGAGTGAATAAGTAGTTACAAATCACCTTTAATTAACAGAAAGCTTGTTAGGTTTTCCCCTCCATGACTCTGAACTAGTTTCTTTTTCTTTCTTTCTTGGTTTTTAAATTTTAGGACAAATAAATATTCAGCTCTTCTGAACTATACAGATCTACTTAGGATCTGTACTACTGAAAATTATCTTTAAAGAAAAAAAAAAAATTAAAGACAG
This sequence comes from Leptonychotes weddellii, assembly GCF_054177405.1. NCBI lineage: Eukaryota > Metazoa > Chordata > Mammalia > Carnivora > Phocidae > Leptonychotes > Leptonychotes weddellii. The sequence continues at coordinate 43,079,195 of NC_138385.1, forward strand.
TGTCACCACAGTAAAAGAGCACCAGAGAAAGAAAACAGAAAACTTTAATTTTATTTTTAAGTCTTCTGCTAATTCACTTAGCAGCCATACAAGTTATTTAATTTTGTGAAAAGTAGGATATGTGAAGGCAGCTAGTAAGACACCTTTTATCAACCAGGGGGCCCAAGCATGTAGTTACCTAGAACAAACACACTAAAGTTTGCTATTGTATGACTATTATGTAATAAACACTTCAATTATGAGTTACTAAGGTCAACAGGCCACACACCCAATCATGGCTAGTCTGCTTATTAAATGACATGGAGAATTTGGTATCACAGTGACTCCTTATAAACATCTTTCATGTTTTGATCTATTCTTCCACTTCACACACAAAAGTAAATAGTTTTTAAGTATTTGATTTTCCACATTCTATTCTTAATCAAAGTAGCCATCAACTTTTAACTGCCTGCCATTTCCTTCCTACTACTCCAGTTACAGGCAACTAAACCAAAGTGTGTCACAGAGCTTCATTCAAAATAAAATCTATATTCACTAAGACTCATTTTCAGCAAGATTCTAAAATTGCCATATTTTGTTATTTCCATATTGTTCTACAGCTCACAATGTTCAAACCCTTTGAATTCTTAGCTTTCATTATACCCCTTCACAGATTCTGTTTATATATTTTAAATATTTGAGAGAGAGAGAGAACGGGTGCATAGACCCAAGTGGGGGTAGGGGTAGAGGGAAAGGGAAAAAATCTCCAGCAGACTCCCCACAGAGTGTGGAGCCCCAGGCAGGGCTTGATGTCAGGACCATGAGATCATGACTCCAGCCAAAATCAAGAGTTGGCCGCTTAACCAACTGAGCCACCCAGACACCCATTTTTATATATTTTAAAATATTAAACTAACTTGCTCACAGTGAAAAAATGTTCTTCCTAACTTTTGTTGCTTATCTAATCCTTATTTATTATTAAATATCAATTCCTCAGGGAAATCTTCCCTGTCTTCCCAAGCTAGTTCTTCTAATACCCTGGATGTTTCCTTTAGCACCTATGGTAATTAAAACGAATACTGTTTTTATATATGTCTCTGCTGTCTTTTACTACACCTGCTTACACAATATTCAATAGAAAATGTAAATGAATATTCAGTAAATGAATATACAACAAAACATAACTTTTTCAATATGTATCATATTTACTTAGAAAACAGAAGGCTATATAACCCTTATTCTCATTAGCTACATAATAAACACAATCATAATTTGAAGGGTATTATAATAAGGCTCAGGAATGTTTGGGGTTTTAAGGCCAAAGCTAGAACTTTGGCTCTCAGTTCTAATTTGAACAAACTATATTCAATTGCAAATTATACTATAGTTTTTCTAAAGTTTAAATGAAAAAAAATCATAGTATACCAACAAACATTTAAGAGAAAATCTACGGAGAAGTTATAAATTTCTAATTACCTCAGAAAGATATTCTAAAAAAAGAAATATGGACTAATAATAAAATATAAAATTTAAAAATCAGGAAATTTAAAGTATACAATGTAGCACAAATTAGATTAATAATTTTAAAGTTAAGAAGGAAGACTAGACTTATTTTATTTTTATTTTTTTCTTAAAGATTTTATTCATTTACTCATGAGAGACAGAGAGAGAGACAGAGAGAGAGAGAGAGGCAGAGAGAGAAGCAGACTCCCCGAGGAGCAGGGAGCCCAATGCAGGACTCGATTCCAGTACCCTGGGATCATGACCCGAGCTGAAGGCAGATGCTCAACTGACTGAGCCACCCAGGAGCCCAGAAAGACTCGATTTAAAGAAAAGATAATTGCTATAAAATATTCATTCACTACCTCAATTTTCAATTCAGATGCATCTGAGATGTACATACAAAGCAAAGATTATTTTATAAGCTGCCCCTTGGTTGTTTAAAACTTTTGACTGGCATTTCATTTCACAATATGTTCATATAAAAACCCTAATAGAACAAGGTACACTAGGCAAGGAAACTAAGGCTTGAGTGGTTTTTTTTTAAGATTTTTTTTTTTAATTTATTTATTTGACAGAGAGAGAGAGAGACAGCGAGAGAGGGAACACAAGCAGGGGAAGTGGGAGAGAGAGAAGCAGGCTTCCTGCGGAGCAGGGAGCCCGATGTGGGGCTCGATCCCAGGACCCTGGGATCATGACCTGAGCGGCTCAATCCCAGGACCCTGGGATCATGACCTGAGCGGAAGGCAGATCCTTAACGACTGAGCCACCCAGGTGCCCCAAGGCTTGAGTGTTTTCATCTTGCATGTCACTACTTTATACATTTTCCTTTGTTTCCTTTAATTGCTTAAAAGATAAATGAGGCCATTTGTATCTGTTAGATTCAATATAAACTTTTGTACATTATTAGACTCTCCCATTGTGATATACAAGAAATAACTATCCCTAGTAGAAAGACTTAGCTGTGAATTAAAAGGAATAGAAACACAGGGGGAGATAAAATTTCACCAATACTGTAATACCTAATATTTTCATATGTCATATAAGGTAACACCAGTAATGTATTAATGCTCATATACTAAAATATACACTGAAGCTATCCATGATAATTTTAAAAGCATGACTTTTCAATTTCAAAAATAAATCTAGAGCTATTACATAGATCTTTAGTTGTGAAAAGCAAGCACTACACATGTAAATCTAGTATATGCACAATATCACGTGACTAGTGACTTAATCTCCATTGAACTATGAAACATAATGAGGTTTTCAAAAAATAAAGTCAATAAAATGCTATAGTCTCGAAGTGCAATTAACTTATTTTAGAAGCTATAACTAGTAACAGAGTAGTGAATGCTTTAAAGATGGTTTCAGAAATATATTTATAATGCTTAAAAATGTTTTACAACTATTTCTGAAAAGTAAAGTCCTACAATAGTGAACAGTAAGACACAATAGTGAATCTATTTAGCAATACAGGTATCTCTGAAGTGAAATGTATTTGTATATATTAACAGTAAACGGGTATTTCTCTTTAATGTGAGAATCAGCAGAACCTAGGGTAATCTTTTTCTCTTAAGATAACCAAGAGTCTAAAACAGGAAAATTCTTGTGATCCTGCTAAGCTTGAAAACTTGAAAAGAAATATCGAGAATAGGGCTGAGCTTGAAAAATTAAAGGATTAGAACTTAATACTATCTAATGCTGTACTTTTACAAAATACTTTTACAAAAGTAAAAATGTAATAATGCTTTTAAACTAATGGTATACAAATTAATTTGTGTCTATAGTAATAAATGTTTAAAATTTCTTGGCATAATTCCTTATAAAACTGATTTACTAAACACAAGTATATATAAATGTGTTATCAACTTAAAAAAACTTTAGTAGTCTTTCATCTCCCATCCCTCATCCCTCCAGCCCTCAAAAATCTAAAACTACCTGTATTTATACAAAATCTGTGTCTTTAGAATGTCTTAATGGAAAAACACTGACTGGCCTTATAGCCAGAACACCTGAGTCAAGTCTCAATTCCTCCATTTTCATCTCCTCATGAGGGTAATTCACTTAGCCTCTTTGAAATTTCAAGTACTAAGTAGGGATATTAAATAGAGATAATAATCCCTGCACATCTCAATGGGTTATTTTGAGATTTAAATTTAATTAAGGTAACTTTTGACCTGAAACTTGCTATATAGATAATACTGTATCTCCATTTGCACTGGGATACCTTTGACTAAGGGGACTCTCGATCAAGTCACAGAAAAAGCTTGTTTGCCAAAAGGCAATTCACTAAAGGATCAATTCACAGAATTTACAATGTTATCAGAAATGTTTTCCTCAATTATTTTTAAAATTTCAAATGAGTCACATTGGATGGATGGATAGAATAAAAAAAAAAAAAAAAAACAGGGGAGTCAGAACTCTAGGCTTTTGGATATGTAAGACTAAATCTTCCACCCAATCTGTTCCTTCACTCTGGCCATCAGACTCCATGTTCTTTGGGATTAGCAATGCAGACCAATATGTCAACTTGCCTTTGTGTCTCCAAAGGGTTCCCCCCTTGAACCCAGCTCCTTCCAGATGTAGTAGCAAGGAGCCGGTTAGAAACAAATATGCCTCAAAGTACTGTTAATAAGATAACATGAACATCAGTCAAATAAAAACTCACAAAAACTGTGAATACCTACCAAAAGCACTGCACTCACTTTAAGTACTGTAAACCTGGCATGAATATATTTGAATATATTCATAAGAAGAACACACCCATTTAATAATTTCAAGAGGACTGTTTCTTGAAACAATCTTCTCCCTCTCCCACTCCCCCTGCTTGTGTTCCCTCTCTCGCTGTGTCTCTGTCAAATAAATAAATAAAATCTTTAAAAAAAAGGGAGAGAAATCTGATGCCTATTTTATTTCAACCGGCCAAATTTTAATTATAAACTCAATTAACATTTGAAGTTTAAAATAGCAAATTGACTACACCACAGAGATTCTAAAATACGTGTTTTTAAAGATATGTAATATAGGGCGCCTGGGTGGCTCAGATGGTTGAGCGTCTGCCTTCGGCTCAGGTCATGATCCCAGGGTCCTGGGATCGAGTCCCACATCGGGCTCCCGGCTCAGTGGGGAGCCTGCTTCTCCCTCTGACCCTCTCCCCTCTCATGCTGTTTCTCTCTCGCTCACTCTCTAAAAAATAAATAAAATCTTTATAAAAAAAAAAAAAAGATAGGTAATATATATTTTGAACTGACTCAATACAAAATCAAAATCAGAATAAAAAGTTTTATCCACCATAGAAAACAAAATATCATCAATCTTCCCTGTGACTAATCTACAGTGAAATTCTTATGGCATATGTACAATTACTTCTCTTTCAAAAGCCAAATACTGATTAACCAGAATGACTATTAGGCATGAATTATGGTACATTATAGTAAATTTAACTTTCACTTTAAAATTTTCATAACCATACTACTGTTTTTGGTTATTGTTATTGTTGTTTAAACCCATGTTGATAAACATATTTCTAAAAATCAAGCATTCATATTCCTGCTTCAGTAAGTACATCCTAGGGAACAAAGATCTTGATGCATTCCAGACTTATCAATGAAGGACAATTATCACTGTAATTCACTATAGACTGGAAAGGAAAAAAAAACAAGAAAGGTAAGATCTAGAAAAAAATCTTTGCTCATACTATTACCTAATCTCAGAATTGAGATACTGTACAAGCCAAACATTATTTGCTTTATTAACATTTCTATTTCAATCCCTATTTAAACTAGTATCTATAATGTAGAAAATCAGTATGTTTGAAAATAACTTCAAGTGTTACATGCCTCAGAGAATGAAGTAATTACTAAGATTAGAAACATAAGGCTTAATAATAGTTCCTATTGATCTCAGTATATACAAAGGCAGAAACTATGGGATGAGAATCTGGAATAAACAGGTAAAACTAAGGAGATTCTACTTTTTCCCACACTATGCTCTCCCTACGGATGAAGGGTCAGTTGAAAATGAAACAGGGAAAATTTTATCAGGAAGCACGGTACCATCTTAAAATATCTACCAGCTATGTAACAAATGTTAAGAGAACAGATCCTTGAGTCAAATTACCTGGACTGGATCTATTTAAGTAACTACATCGTCTTGGGTAGAGTCATTTAACCTCCCTGTGTGTGTCTCAGTTTAAGCCTCTACAAAACGGAATAAACATACTATGTAATTGGGATATTGTAACAAGTGAATTGAGATATATAGGCACACCTCAGAGATATTGTGGGTTTCGTTCCAGACAACTACAATAAAGCAATTATTACAATAAAACATGTCAAATGAATTCTTTTATTTCCCAGAGCCTATAAATGTTACACTATACTGTAGTTTATTAAGTATGCAATAGCATTATGTCTAAAAACATAATTGACATGTCTTAATTTAAAAATGCTTTATTGCTGGGGCGGCTGGGTGGCTCAGTCAGTTAAGCGTCTGCCTTCGGCTCAGGTCATGATCCCAGGGTCCTGGAATCGAGCCCCACATTAGGCTCCCTGCTCAGCATGGAGCCTTCTTCTCCCTCTCTCACTCCCCCTGCTTGTGCTCTGTCAAATAAATAAAATCTTAAAAAAAAATGCTTTACTGCTAAAAAATGCTAACCATCATCTGAACTTTCAGTGAGACTTCTTTTTGTTGGTTAAAGGTCTGGCCTCAATGTTGACAGCTGCTGACCAATCAGGGTGGTGGATAATAAAGGTTGGGATGGCAGTGGCAAAGTAATATGATAACAATAATGGTTGCCACATTGTTTGGCTCTTCTTTCACAAATGATTTCTCTGTAGCATGTGATGGTGTTTGACAGCATCTTACACACAGTAGAACTTCTTTCAAAATTGCAGTCAATCCTCTCAAAACCTGTGGCTGCTTTTCCTACTAAGTTTGTGTCATATTCTAAATCCTCTGTGGTCATTTCAGCAATCATCATAGTATCTTCACCAGGAGAGATTCCATTTCAAGAAACCGCTTGCCTTTGCTCATCCATAAGAAGAAACTCCTCATCCATTAAATTTTTTATTGTGAGATTGCAGCAAGTCAGTCCCATCTTCAGGCTCCACTTCTAATCTAGTGCTCTTCTATTTCTACCACATCTGCAATTACTTCCTCCACTGCAGTCCTGAACCCCTCAAAGCCATCCATGATTGTCAGAATCAACTTCTTCCAAACTCCTGTTAATGTTGATATTTTGACCTCTTCCCATGAATCACACATGTTTTTAAAGGCATGCACAATGGTGAATCCTTTCAGAAGGTTTTCAATTTACTTTTCCCAGCTCCATCAGAGGTATCATTGCCTATAACAGCTATAGCGTTACAAAATCTATTTCTTCAATATGAACACTTTGAAGTCAAAATTCATCCTTAATTCAGGGGCTACAGAATGGATGCTGTATTAGCAGTCATGAAAATATTAATCTCATTGTTCATCTCCATCACAGCTCTCAGATGACCAGGTACATTGTCAATAAGCCATTGTACACTGAAAGTAATCTTTTTTTTTCCTGAGCAGTAGGTCTCCACAGTGGGCTTCAAACATTCAGTAAACCATGCTGTAAACAGATATGCTGTCACCCACGCTTTGTTGTCCCATTTATAGACTTCGGGAAGAGTGGATGTACATAACTCTTAGGAGCCCTAGGATTTTTGGAAAGGCAAATGAGCACTGGTTTCAATGGAAAGTCACCAGTTGCATTATCCCCTAACAAGAGAGTCTACCTATCCTTTGAAGCTGTGAAGCTAGGCACTGACTTCTCCTCTCTAGCTATTAAAGTCCAAGATGGCATCTTCTTCCATAATAAGGTTATTTGATCTATACTACAAATCTGTTTAGTGTAGAGACCTTCATTAATTTATCTTAACTAGATCTTCTAAATAACTTGCTGCAGCTTCTACATCAGGACTTGCTAATTCACCTTGTACTTTTAAGCTATGGAGATGGTTTCCTTCCTTGAGCTTCATAAACCAACCTCTGCTATCTTCAAACTTTTCTTCTGCCGTGTCTTCACCTCTCTCAGCCTTCACAGAAATGAACAGAGTTAGGATATTGCTCTGGATTAGACTCTGGCTTAAGGGGATGTTGTGGCTGGTTTGATCATCTACCCAGACCATCAAAACTTCCTCCATATCAGGAAAAAAGGCTATTTCTCTTTCTTATTGTTCATGTTCACTGGAATAGGACTTTTAATTTCCTTCATGAAAATTCCTTTACATTCACAACTTGGGCAACTGTCACAAGAGGCCTAGCTTTTGGCCTATCTCAACTTTTGACATATCTTCCTCAATAAGGTTAATCATTTCTAGTTTTATATTTAAAGTGAGAGATATACAACTCCTCCTTTCACCTGAATGCTTAGAGGTCATTGTAGGGTTATTAACTGGCCTAATTTCAATACTGCTGTCTCAGGGAATACAGTGCCCCGAGAAGAAGGAGAGAGCTGGGAACAGTCAGTCAGTGGAGCAGTCAGAAGACACAAAATATGTTATCAATTAAGTTCACCACTTTATATGAGCATGGATTGTGGCATCCCAAAACAAGTACAATAGTAACATCAAAGATTACTGATCACAAAACACCATAACAAATAATGAAAAGATTTGAAATATTGCAAGAATTAGCAATATGTGACACAGAGACATGAAGTGAGCACACTCTGTTAGAAAAATGACACCAAAGACATTCTCGATGCAGGGTTGCACAAACCTTCAATTTGAAAAAATACAGTATCTGCAAAGCTCAATAAAGCAAAATGCAATAAAATAAGGTATGCCTCTATAAGACATGTAGAAAATAGAAAAATGTTTGGCACATAGTAAGTATTCAGTAAAAATTAATGATTATTATTATTTAACTAGGTAATCTATCTCTGAATTACATCTATACTTAATATAAGGAAACATGTTTTTTTTTAGATAGGAGATTAATTAGATATAAATACACCATGCTCTGACAGTTAACATTGTAAGGATCGATCTCGTAAATTTAACTATTTACTATAGCAGAACAAATTTGTTGAAATAACTGCACAATGAAACCGAAGGACAAAAATTTTTCAAGGTATCTAGGAGTAATTGTTCATAAGTTTTTTACTGAAAGAAGTGATTTAAAAAATAGGAAAAAGTTACACATGAATCTCTTTAGTGCTAAATTAAAATAGAGGCTTTCGAATTGTTCTGGACACTTTAATTCCATAATCATTAACATACAGTTATATTAGTTTCAGGTGCACAATACAGTGATTCAGCTGTTTGATAAAGCATCCAATGCTCATCTCAACAAGTGCAATCCTTAATCCTCATCACCTAGATCACCTAACCCCCACCACCATTCCCTCTAGTAACCATCACTTTGTTCTCTAAAGTTGAGAGTCTATTTCTTGGTTTCCCTCTCTCTTTTTTTCCCAATGCTCACTGCTTTTATTAAATTCCACATATGAGTGAAATGATATGGTATTTGTCTTTCTCTGACTCACATATTTTGCTTATACTTTCCACCTCCAACCATGTTGTTGCAAATGGCAAGATTCCTTTCTTTTTTTATGGGGGAGTAATATTCCATTGTGTGTATATATATAGCACATCTTTATCCATCTATCAATGAACACTTAGGCTACTTCCATATCTGGACTATTGTAAATAATGCTGCTATAGACATAAGGGTGCAAGTATACCTTTGAATTGCTGTTTTGTATTTTTTGGGTACATACCCAGTAGTGCAATTGCTGTCATAGGGTAGTTCCATTTTTAACTTTTTGAGGAACCTCCATACTGTTTTCCACAGTGGTTTCCTACCAAAAGTATGAGAGAGTTCCTATTTCTCCACATCCTTTTTTGGGTGTTGAGCTATATCACTTCTCTATATATTCTGATTATTAAGCCTTTATCAGATATGTCATTTGCAAACATCTTCTCCCATTTTGTAGATGGCCTGTTAGTTCTGTTGACTGTTTCCTTCACTGTGGAGAAGTGTTTTATTTTGATTAAGTCCCAATATAGACTACTTTTTTTGTTTCCCTTGCTTCAGAACACATATCTAGAAAAATGCTGCTGTGGCTGATGTCAATGACATTACTGCCTGAGCTCTTTTGTAGGATTTTTATGGTTTCAGATCTCATGTTTAGGTCTTTAATCCATTTTTGGTTTATTTTTGTGTATGGTATAAGAAAGTAGTCCAGTTTCATTCCTTTGCATGTAGCTAACAAGTTTTCCCAACACCAATGGTTGAACAGACTGTCTTTTTCCCACTGGATATTTGTTCCTGTTTTGTCGAACATTAACTGACCATATAAATGTGGGTTTACTTCTGGGTTTTCTATTCTGTTCTATTGATCTATGTGTCTATTTTTGTGCCAGTACAATATTATTTTTATTAATACAGCTTTGTAACATATTCTGTAATACTGTTAAGGACATATTCTGCATTTGTAGAGGAATTAAAGGTTACTGATCTATAAAGCAATATAAGGTTTGCTGTATCCTTCTGAGTGACTATATTAGGTATATTCTAAAAGAAAAGAAATAGTATTCGTTTGAGAGTTAAGATTCATTGCAGAGTAGCAGGAGGACCTTATGCTTGCCTCATCCCTCAACCACAGCTAGGTAAATATCAAATCATTCTGAGTACCCAAGAAATTGACTGGAGGACGTAGAGAAAAAACTGCACAAGTAAAGGGAGAAAACAGGCCACACTGAAGAAGGAAGGAGATGCAGAGCTGTGATTTGGGGGAGAAAAGAATTGCCAGTGCTGTGGAGGGGGGGAAGCCCTGATCAGGGGGGAGAGGAAAGAAAGAAAAAGAGCAAGAGCAGGACACAGGAGACTGCACAAGAAAAACACTTCCCCAAAACCACTGAGGGGGAAAATTAGAGGGACTGATAATTGCGGATCTCAAGGTCTGAAGTTTTAGAAGAGTATACCATTGCTGGGTGGAGTCTGGTGGGCAGAGAGGTGCTCCTGTGGAGAAGGAGGGCAGGAGCCTGGGAGCAGGGGTTATGGTCTGAGGATCCACTGAGTCTCAATGGGAGACACAGTTCCCCTTCTTGGAGTACACTTGGGGGAGGTGGCACTGACTCTCCAAGGACAAAAGCTATGAGGGGCCACATTGAGCTACCCCTTTCATTAGCATAGGAGCCGAGACAGCTACTGAGGCCACGTAACCTGGACACTGGCTTTTTACTGCACTTTACCATAAACTCCAAGCCCCTGCACGTTCCTGCAACTGCCATTCTGGGACAAACTAACACCAGCCCCAGGGCAGCTGGACCCTCTCCCAGAGGATAGGTGCAGGTCCATGCTGCAACGGGTCCCTAAAATTTAGAGTTTTGAAACCAAGTCAGAGCATCTGCAATAAAACACAGGAGCACTGTGCCACTGGGTGGGCAGACAGCATGGATACAGACAAGGTGAAGGCAGGGATCTGAGGGAAGCCCGGGACAAATGAAGGGAAATGGTTTACTCCTCTGTGAGGAGTTCATGAACAGTAGTGGGTACAAACTCTCCTCTCCAGGGACTACACACCCAGCTGACACCATTTTTACCCCTACCTACCAAGCACTGATGGACTTCAATGAGCAGCACAGAACTGACAGCAGAGGCTTGAGACACTTACACCAAGCCACACAACCCTGTGCTTTGTAGGTGCTTTTTAAATAGGCAAGTGTGCCTGAGAGTCAGAGCAACAGCAGGGCACACCTCCAGAAGACCAGCATGAACCCCCCACACCCAAAAAGTATACTGACCATTGAGTACTGCAAAGCTTCATCTCTACGGGAAATAGAATCTAGCCTCTTTGAACAAGCTGACCAAAATACACTTAGTTAAAACTTGCCACAAAGTGGACAAAGTCGAAACATTCCATGCAAGGAGAAACTCTGCAGAGGACTAACCTGAGGGAAAGAGCAGCCAAAACACAAAAGCAGAGTGCACACAAAATACACCAGATACACTTCCTGAAGCTAAGGCCTTGGACAGTATATGACCTTTTCTTAATAGAGCTCTTACTCACAAGAGAAGGAAACATTACAGACTTTCCTAACATACAGGAGACAGACCAAAATAAAAGGCCAAGACATAGGAATTAATCCTAAAAGAAAGAACAAGAACTGGTTTCAGCCATAAACCTAATCAAAACAGATATAAGTAATATACATGAACCTGATTTTAAAACAATAATCAGAAGGATATCAGCTGGGCTTGAGAAAAGTATAGAAGACACTAGAGAGTCCACCACTGCAGAAAAAAAACCTAAAAACTACTCAGGCCGAAACAAAAAAATGCTATAACCGAGATGCAAAACCGACTGGATGGAATTAACAAAAGATGAAAGAAACAGAGGAATGAATCAGTGATATAGAAAATGGAATTATGGAAAATATGAATCTGAAAAGAAGAGGGAAGAAAAATACTAAACCACAAATGTAGACATAGGGAACTCCAACTGCATAAAGTGTGATAACATTCATATCACAGTAGTACCAGAAGAAGGGAGGGAGAAAAGGGGCAGAAGGTTTATTTGAGGAAATTATACCTGAAAGCTTCCCCAATTTGGGGGAGGAAATGGACATTCAACTCCAGGAGGCACAGAGAATTCCAAAGAAAATCAACAAAAGCAGGCCAACACCAAGACAAATAGTAGTAAAATTTGTAAAATAGAGAGATAATGAAAGAATACTAAAAGGGACAACAGAAAAGAAATTCCTTACTTACAAGGGAACACAAGTAAGATTTGGAGCAGATCTCTTGACAGAAATTTGACAGACCAGAAGGCAGTGGTATGATTAATTCAACATGCTGAATGGGAAAAATATGTGGCCAAGAATACTGTATACAGCCAGGCTCTCATTCAGAATGGAAGGAAAGATAGGAGTTTCCCAAACAAACAAAAAGTAAAGAAATTCATAACCACTAAACCAGCCCTTTAAGAAATATTAAAGAGGAATCCTTGGGAAAGAAATACCAAAAGCAACAAAGACTAGAAAAGAACAAAGAAAATCTCCAGAAGCGACTTTACAGGTAACACAATGGCACCAAATTCATATCTATCGATAAACACTCTAAATATAAATGGACTAAATGCTCCAATCGAAAGACATAGTGTATCAGCATGGATTAAAAAAAAAAAATTTCAGACCTAAAGTCACCTACAGATTGAAAGTGAGGGGTTACATAACAATTTATCATGCAAATGGATGTAAAAAGAAGGGCACTATATCATAATAAAGGGGTCTATTCAACAAGAAGATCTAACAATTATAAGTATTTATGCTCCCAACTTGGGAGCACCCAAATATATAGAACATTAAATAAAAAAACATAAAGAAACTCATTGATAATAATACTATAATAGTATGGGACGTTAACACCAGACTTAGAGCAATGGACAGATCATCTAAGCAAAAAATTAACAAGGAAACACTGGCTTTGAATGACACTGGACCAGATGGACTTCACAGGTACATTCAGAACATCTCATCCTAAAGCAGCAGAATGTACATTCTTTTCAAGTGTATACGTGATAGTCTCCAAAAGAGATCACATTTTGGGTCACAGATCAGCACTTAGCGTAAGTACAAAAAGACTGAGATCATACCATCCATATTTTCAGACAACAATGCTTAAAACGTGAAGTCAACCACAAGAAAAATTTTAGAGACACCACAAATAAATGGATGTTAAACAACATCCTACTAGAGAATAAATGGATTAACTAGGAAATTAAAGTAGAAATAAAAAAATACAAAACAGCAAATGAAAATGAAAATACAACAGTCCAAAACCTCGCAGAGACAGCAAAAGTGGTCCTGAGAGGGGAGTATACAGCAATACAGAACTACCGCAAGAAGCAAGAAAACGCTCCAATATACAATGTAATTTTACAAATAAAGGAGTTATAAAAAGGAACAGTAAAAAGAAAGGCCTAAAGCCAATAGAAGAAGGGAAATATTAAGGATTAGAGCTGAAATAAATGATACAGAAACAAACAAACAAAAAAAACCAGTAAGTTAAATGAAACAAGGAGCTGGTTTTTTGAAAGAAATAATAAAATTGATAAACACCTAGCTAGAATTATCAAAAAAAGAGAAAGGACCCAAAAAATAAAATCACAAGTGAAAGAGGGGAGATCAAAACCAACACCACAGATATACAATTATAAGACATTATGAAAAAATATGTAATAATAAATTGGGCAATATGGAAAAAATGGATAAATTCCTAGAAGCATATAAATGACGAGGAGGAAGAAAGAGAAAACTTGAACAGGCCACGGGGCGTCTGGGTGGCTCAGTCATTAAGCGTCTGCCTTCAGCTCAGGTCATGATCCCAGGGTCCTGGGATCGAGTCCCGCATCAGGCTCCCTGCTCCGCGCGAAGCCTGCTTCTCCCTCTCCCACTCCCCCTGCCTGTGTTCCCTCTCTCACTGTCTCTCTCTCTGTCAAATAAATAAATAAAATCTTTAAAAAAAAAAAAAGACTTGAACAGGCCAATAACCAGCAAAGAAACAGAATCAACAATCAAACATCTCCCAACACACAAAAGCCCAGAAAAGATGGTTTCCAAGATGGCTACCAAACATTTAAAGAAGAGTTAATACCTATTCTTCTCAAACTGTTCCAAAAAATAAAAACAGAAAGAAAACATGCAAACTCATTCTATGAGGCCAGCATTACCTTGACTCAAAAATCAAAGACCCCACTAAAAATGGAGAATTACAGGACAATATCCCTGATGAACACAGATGTAAAAATTCTCAACAAGATTCTAGCAAAGCAAATCAAACAGAACATTAAAATAATGATTTGCCAAAATCAAGTTGAATTTATTCCTGGGTTGTAAGGGAGGTTCAATATTCACAAATCAATCAATGTGATGTACCACATTAATAAAAGAATAAGAAACATATAATCCTATCAATAGATACAGAAAAAGCTTTTGACAAAGTACAGGATCCATTCTTGATAAAAACCCTCAACAAAGTATGGATAGAGGAAACATACCTCAATATCATAAAGGTCATACATCAAAGACCCACAGTTAGTATCAGGCTCAATGGGGAAAAACTGAGAGCTTTTCCTCTATGGTCATGAAAAAGACAGGGATGTCCACTCTCATCATTGGTACTTAACATAGTACTGGAAGTCCTAGCCTCAGCAATCACACAGCCAAAAGTAATAAAAGTCATCTAAATCGGCAAATAAAGAAGTCAAATGTTCACTATTCACAGATGACATAATATTCTATGCTGAAAACCCAAAAAACAGGCATTCAGTAAAGTCACAGGATACAAAATCAACATATAGAAATCTGTTGCATTTCTATACACCAATAATGAAGCAGCAAAAAAAAAAAAAAAATCAAGGAATCGATCCCATTTACAATTGCATCAAAAACCATATGATAACTAGCAATAAACCTAACCAAAAAAGGTGAAATATCTGCACTCTGAAAACTATAGGACACTTATGAAAGGAAATGAAGAGAACACAAAGAAACTGAAAAACATTCTGAGAACACAATAAAGTGGACAAACATTCCATGCCATGTTCATGGATTGGAAGAACAAATATTGTTAAAATATCTATACTGACCAAAGCAATCTATACATTCAGTGCAATCCCTATCAAAACACCACCAGCATTTTTCACATAGCTAGAACAAGCAATCCTAAAATTTGTATGGAACCACAAAAGACCCCAAATATCCAAAGCAACCTTGAAAAAGAAAAGCAAAGCTTGCAGGCATCACAATTCTGGACTTTAAGCTACATTACAAAGCTATAGTCATCAAGATAGTATGGTACTGGCATAAAAACAGACACAAAGATCAAAGGAACAGAATAGAAAACCCAGAAATGGATCCACAACTATATGGTCAATGAATCTTCAACAAAGCAGTAAAGAGTACCTAATGGAAAAAAGACAGTCTCTTCCACAAATGGTGTTGCAAAAACTGGACAGCAATATGCAAAAGAATGAAATTGGAACACTTCCTTACACCATAATAAAAACAAATTCAAAATGGATGAAAAGACTTGAATGTGACACAGGAAACCATCAAAATCCTAGAGAATAGGCAGTAACCTCTTTGGCAATGGCGATAGCAATGTCATATTACACATGTCTCTTGATGCAAGGGAAACAAAAGCAAAAATAAACTATTGGTACTTCATCAAGCTAAAATGTTTCTGCACAGTGAAGGAAACAATCAACAAAACTAAAAGGCAATCTATGGAATGGGAGAAAATATTTGCAAATGACATATCTGATAAAGGGTTAGTATCCAAAATATACAAAGAACTTACAAAACTCAACTCCCAAAAAACAAATAATCCAGTTAAGAAATGGGTAGAAGACATGAATAGACATTTTTCCAAAGAAGACATACAGGTGGCTAACAGACACATGAAAAGATGCTCAACATCACTCATCATCAGGGAAGTAGAAATCAAAACTACAATGAGATATTACCTCACACCTGTCAGAATGGCTAAAACTAACAAGACAGGAAACAACAGATACTGGTGAGGATGTAGAGAAAGGGGAACCATCTTACACTGTTGGTGGGAATGCCAACTGCTGCAGTCACTCTAGAAAATGATATATAATTTTCTCAAAAAGTTAAAAATAGAACTACCCTAAAAATAGAACCACCAGCAATTGCACAAAGGGTACTTACCCAAAGGATACATAAATACTGATTCAAAGGGACACTTGCAACCCCAATGTTTATATCAGCATTATCAACAAGAGACAAATTATGGAAAGAGCCCAAATGTTCATTGAACAATAAATGGATAAAGAAGATGTAGTATTTATATATAATGGAGTATTACTCAGCCATCAAAAAGAATGAAATCTTGCCCTTTATAATGATGTGGATAGAGCTTGATATAATATGCTAAGTGAAACATGTCAGAGAAAGAGAAATACCATAGGATTTCACTCATATGTGGAATTTAAGAAACAAAACAGATGATCATAGGGGTATGGGAAATAAAAAGAGAGGGAGGCATACCATAAGAGACTCTTAACTATAGAGAACAAACTGAGGGTGGATGGAGCAGCGTGGGGGGGGATGGGGTAAATGGGTGATGGGTATTAAGGAGGGCACTCGTTGTGATAAGTACTGGGTGTTTTATGTAAGTGATGAATCACTAAATTCTACTCCTGAAACCAATATTACAGTATATGTTACCTAACTAGTATTTATTTATTTACTTATTTATTTATTTTTCCCATTCTCAAGACAGTAAGTTTATTTTGAGGCAAGGTTTGAGGTTTTTTAGTGGCAACCAAATCAAACAGAAAGGCCACAGAATCAGCCTCCTTAGCATTTTTTTTGTTGTTTTTTATTTTATTTATTTTTTTTTTAATTTTATTATGTTATGTTAGTCACCATACATCATTGGTTTTTGATATGGTGATCCACGATCCATTGTTTTCCTAACTAGTATTTAAATACAAACTTGAGACACACAAAAAAGATAGTATTGGTTCATTATTTATTCACAGATAGTTTCTGCAATATTTTACCATGTTAATATTTTCAATCCCAAAGTATTCCAAATGCCTGGTTACTTTATCATTCATAAGGGAAGATTTTTACCATGTACCACCACCTGAAAAATAACAGGTGAGTAAAAGGAACCAATGTTTGGATTAAAATATGTAACAAAAAAGTAATATATTTAATAAAAATCATGAAAAAACAGTATTATTAAGTCTCCGTGTTACGCAGATAATGGCCAGCCTTGGAGAAAGAAGCACCTCAAGATGAGCAAACTTTGGAAATAACACACTTACATACCAGATTCAAAGAAATTTTAAAAAATGCCTGAAAAATATATTACATAAAATCACAAACTCAGGGGCGCCTGGGTGGCTCAGTCTGTTAAGTGGCTGCTTTCGGCTCAGGTCATGATCCTGGGATCTTGGGATCGAGCCCCACATCCGGCTCCCTGCTCAGCGGAGAGCCTGTTTCTCCCTCTCCGTCTGCCTGTCACTCTGCCTACTTGTGCTCTCTCTGTGTCAAATAAATAAATAAAATCTTTAAAAAAAAAAGAAAAATCACAAACTCATTATCCTGACATTATAGTCATAAGTCGATAATGTTCTGGGTAATACTTCTGATGACCAAATAAGAGACAAATGACAGTTTTGTTGGCATTTAATAAAGCCAAGGTTTATGATTTCATTCTCTCTGACATATCATGATCCCTAAAACTCGAATGGAAAAAATCATTATCACTCCTGTCACTTTCATTTATAACTTGAGAATCTCTCTGGTAAGAGGCTTTTGCCCTTTAAGATTCTCTTTGAAAAGGCAGAATAAAATTAAATGCATTTTACCATGATCCTCCTCAACTTCCTTCTTCCCAAAAAGTGATCACCAATGCAAACATGAAAATTACTTTAACAGCTTAATGTTGACTCATTTGAGCAAACTGTCAGTTCACTTCCAACAGGCTGAAATGTATCAAATTGCCCAACAGCTCAACCTCTGTATCCATTTATTCAACAAAAACACTGACCACTGCTTCCTATGGAACATGCACGCTGCTAGGTATTGTAGAAATAAAGGTTTGGAATATACTCTCAAGATCTACATGAGCTATTGCTCCAGGTCAAGTAGATTAGATTAGTGGGGGAAGAAACACAAAAGTATTTGACCTAGCCATAAAAACATAATAATAATAAAAATAGTCCTGTATGATAATGCTCATTACAAGGAAACTACACTTCTTTACAAGTGATATAGGATCCTTATTAGCACAGTATGTAGGACAATACAAATGGTACAATTTAGTTTACTACCTTGTGCAATTCTTCAACATATTTCTAAAGAGTGGCCTTTGACCACTCATAAAATAAATAAAATAACAACAACAATCACAATTCATTAAGTACCTATTACATCTCAGGCACAGTTCGAAGGAGCTTTACACACATCATTTCTTAACCCTTATACTCACCTGAAAGGGTAAACATTATTTCCCACATGAAAGATAAAAAAAAAAAAAAAATTAAGGTTCTATCACTCAGTGACTTGCTTATGGCCACATAGCTATTAAGTGGTAGATCCAAAATTAGAATACAGATTTGCCTGATTCCAAAGCTCACATATACTCCCCATTACACTTCACTGCCTTGTCAACATTCCATCCAGTATCCCTTACAGCAGCCATTCCAAACCTGGGTATCTTGAGTTATCAATCATTTAATTCTTTTACTGATGTAAAATATGCCTCACAGTAACTTATTCCTTGGTTCTACTTATTCCTTTTGGACCTACAAAGAACAAGTCTTATTTGTCTTCTCTACCACACTTCTTTAAATATTGGAAACAGCTATAAGGTCTCCCTAACAAGTTTTTCCTTATATTTTGGTTTGCCACCAACAGAAGCAACAGCAAAGGATAAGGGCCATAGGAATAGGGAAGGGGACAAAAAAGTGGTAGAAATTAGAATGACAAGAAGGCAACAGGCAATATATAAGGGATATATCTTATTCAGGAAATCCTCTCTCAAGAAATACTTACTAAACATAGGTATTGATTCTACTAAAGCTGAATGTTCCAGCAGTCACAGTAACCACACCATTAAAACAGGTACAATGCAGAACTCAAGTTAGACTTACAAAAAGCAATTGAGATTTCAAATAGAATTCATTGTGTACTTTAAAACACGGGACCAAAATCTGTCAGATTCCCTAAAAATATTTAAACCTGTCTTTTAAAAAATTTTTTTATTTAAATTCAATTTGATTAACATATAGTATACTATTAGTTTCAGAGGCAGAATTTACAGATTCATCAGTTGCATATCACACCCAGTGCTCATTCCATCAAGTGCCCTCCTTAATGCCCACCACCCAGTTACTCCATCCCCCCCACCCACCTCCCCTCCAGCAAACCTCAATTTGTAACCTAGAGTTAAGAGTCTCTTATGGTTTGTCTCCCTCTCTGTTTATGTCTTATTTTATTAAAAACCTGTCTTTTATATAACATTTTAGATTTTACAAAATACTGTTAAAGACCACTAAATATATAATTAGAAAAATATTTTTACTACTGATTCATTCAGCCAGAAGATTCTACAGTTTCAAATGCAAATTATAATACTCAAGATATGAATATTTTATCATTGCTTGCTTTGTTAAATGTGTGAAATGAGGAACTGGACTAAGTGAATATGAATATAATTGGATAAATTTATACATTTGCTTAGGTCAAGGTTTAACTGTTTGATACTGCAGGTTTAATAATCGGGGGCACACAAATAAAAATATATAAAGTATAATGTTACTGTGGAGAACCAAAGAAATGCAGTACTTGAAATAAATCCTTTTCTTTCTACCACTGCCAGGCCTTTTCATACTCAACTATAAATGGTGCTTTTACTTAAATTTATACCAAGTGAAATTAGAAAGATTGAAGGTGAAATACAAAAATATTCTTGCCATATTCAGATCTGCTTTAAGAACTTCACTGAATAAAATTCACCCCAAATAGTAATTGTAAATGCATAGTGTCCCTGCTTTTCTACATGGAACAATTATTCATTAATCAGACTTACCAGAGACAAAAACAGGAAAATTCTTAATCATCTCATTAAACACACCCCTGCCTTTTGAACATGAAAATGGTGCCTCATCAAAAAAAAATCAACTTTCTACATAATCAGAGGTAAAGCCCACCAAGATGGTAATGTTCTTCCATTTATTTATAGCTTGTACTTTCACTAGCAGTTAGCCTTGGTTTGGGCTAGTAGAATTAATACTGTTTTAATCAGGTAGTCAATCTAGTGTCTATATGAAAAGTAACGAGTGTATATTTGGAAAGGGTTGAGTACCTAAGTACCTCTGAAGAGACAAGTCAACTAGTAAACAAAATGCCACTTATAAACAAGGACAAGTGATATTACACAGCTACCATTTTAACTTGGCAGAAAAACTGCAATGTTACCTTAAGATATTTATTGTACATTCTAACTTAAGAATTCAGAAAGAAAAATGAGAAATTTATGACAGGAAGACAAAAATCTTTTCATAAGGAGAGGTGTTTTTTTTTCCCACTGAAAGTGTTTAATGATTAACTGCCTCCAGGATAAGTGGGACCAACCCATATGTAAAATCAGATTAACGATGGGCTAAGAAATGTGTTTTCCCTACCAAAGTGTTTTTAAATAAATCTCAAAATGTTATTTTTCGTATTTCATAACCACAACTGAATTATAAAGAGAATGTTAAAGCTTACTAGATTTTAAAAGTTCTGTCTTGTGTAATGAATGGTGTGATCAGTGTTTTCAAGGAATATGAGGTTCAAAGAAGGTTAGTGTATTAATTACTAGGAAATAGCACTTCCTCTGTAATATGATAAATATCGCTGAAAACTCTGTCAACATAAATGTCCTAGCCTCATTCAGGTTTACTGTTACCTACAAAACTATATGAAACCGAGCTATTCACCATGGTGAATTAGGAAATCTGATTGCCAAAAACAATTTAAGATTTAGATCTTCAGAGTTTACATATAAACTATTTACTATTTACATTAAAAGATGAGATTTATTTTATGTTACCATCTTTTAGCTTAAGCAGAATCAAAAAGTTCCCTTCTCTAAAAGTAAAGTGAAATAAATGACTTAGTAACTATTACCTTTAAATTGTGCATTTAAACAAGTTTGTTTAATGAAAAGTAAGCCACTTCACCTATGTAAATCTTATGCATAGCTGAAAGGAAGGAAATGTCTGATGGCAGTTTAAATGGCTACAGTATGTTTCCGTTTAGTACTTTAGTACGTTTATGTAGTCAAGAATTATGAATTTGGATTTTGGGTGCCTATTGACAGAACAGTTTTGAAATTCATCTTTCTACCACTCATGAAATAAGTTTCCTAATAAAATTGATGGAATAACAAAGAGTATAGAAAGAATACTGAGGGGCGCCTGGGTGGCTCAGTCGTTAAACGTCTGCCTTCGGCTCAGGTCATGATCCCAGGGTCCTGGGATCGAGCCCCGCATCGGGCTCCCTGCTCAGTGGGAAGCCTGCTTCTCCCTCTCCCACTCCCTCTGCTTGTGTTCCCTCTCTCGCTGTGTCTCTCTGTCAAATAAATAAAATCTTTAAAAAAAAAAAGAATACTGAAATTAGTTATTGACATGCCTGAAAGGGTGTATGCATTGGAGAAGTTGGAAAAACATATCTGAATGCTATTCTTGGGGCACCTGGGTGGCTCAGTCGGTTAAGCATCCAACTCTTGATTTTGGCTCAGGTCCTGATGTCGAGGTTGTGAGACCAAGCCCCATGTAGGGCTCACTCACTTGGTGTAGAAACTGCTTAAGATTCTCTCTCTGCCCCTTTCTCTCTCTCTTAAAAAGAAAAATAAATAAATAAATAAATAAATAAATACTATTCTAACACTTATTTACTTGGTAATTTAGGCAAGTGATTTAACCTTTTCAATCCTCAATTTGTTAATCTCTAATAACCTACATCACATGGCAATATGAGGATTTCATAAATTATGCCACAGAACTAAGGCTAGTTTCCTACCACTTGCCAAAAAACCCCTGAATCCCCTTATTACTGACAAATAATTGATATTCTAACTACTAAAAGCTTTATTACGTTCACTAAAACAGGTTTCCTAAGGTCCTCTACTAGGCAATGCTATTTGCCTAAACTCATTGTATTTCTTTCGAAGAAAAATTCTGTAATTCAGACTTTTTGCTACTTTGAAGTGTTTCTTCCTACAGTTATGTTTTACTAATTCACATTTCACGCAAGTATACTACTAATAATAACCTTTCCAAAGTTGAATATACACAAACATAGGGAAATGGGAATATAAGGAACATGACTAAACTAGTGCAACTAGTGCAACTTAAAGTAAGAGCTATTAATCCGGTCAAAATGCCTGTACCAGAATACTCATCATGGCTGATTCAGCTGAACTAGTTAGCCAAGATTGTTACCTTCTATCTACAAAAAAGTTTATTTCTTTATCCAGAGTGTACTTTCAAATATAAAGAGGCATTCTTCAGTCACACCTGGATTCAGATCCCAGCTATGCCATTTACTAGGTGAGTGATTTGGGTAATGAGTTGACTTCACTAAACTTAATTTCCTCATGTTTAAATGGGGAAATTGCACAGGGTTACCAACTGGACAGGGTTATTGCCAGTACTAAATGAGATTATATATATATATATATAGGACCTAGTATATACATATATATATAGCTAATGTATATAAAGCACCTACTAGGTATTTAATACATGTCAGTTTCCTCTCCATATGGAACTGCTAAGGATTCCAAAGGAGTTCCAATGGATTTTAAAAGCTGTGAACAATGTACAACTCCACAAATACTTACTACATAACTACTATATTCTACTCTGATGAGGGGGTTGCAATATAATTAAAGACACCTAGCATAAGGCCTGGCACCTAGATGCTCAACAAATGACACTTGTTTATTTTCACCTCAAAAATTTTACTATCCAACAAACAAGGGACATAAAATACCATAAAATATGAAAAGAAAGAAGCCTGCAAATGAAAAATTGTTGAGACTATAAAGAAAAGAGTAATTCCAATGAAGGGGAGAGACATATGGAAAACAGTGATGACACTGAACCTTTAGAATGTCATTCTGTGAATGAGGAATATCACAAACAGAGGCAGGAAATTTCCCAATACATTATGGGAAATTATGAATAACAGAATTAGACTGGAGTGCTAGATGTTCAGCTTTGTGGGGAAATGAGGAGGAGGGACGAAGGTAATGACAGGTACTCCAGGTAGAAAGCCTGGTGGCTACGTAGCCTACATGTCATGCTGCCCTAGACCACTGTTAGAAAACAAGGAAAAACATGATTAGATTTATTTTTAGAATAACTATGAAGGAACTTTCAAGAGGTAAGGGGAACTATCTGGGAGGCTCTTTTAAAAGTCCTGGCCTAGAAATATGGAAGTGGGTAGGAAATGGAAAGAAAGCAACTATTTCAAGAGATATATCACTGGTGAGAATGTGAAATGTGGATTAATGGAACATAGAGAGCAAGCTTCATTCACTTCCCGAGTTTTTTCTCTGCTTCCCTTCCTTTCCTCAATTCTAATTTGTTTCATTCCCAATAAACATTCACATAATGGACTTTACATTACATTATTTGGTAAGAAGGTACTACAAGCATGAAGATGGATGGAAGAGGATGCCACAAATACAGACCAAAGAACTATGCAAAGAGGTAAGTTTTTTTTCCCTTTGATAAAGAATAAACCATGAAGAGTAAAAGCCCATCTACACACATAGGTCAATTCTTTTCAGATGGCACACAAAACATGGGAAAGAATGAGGAACAAGGGGTTGTACAAATAATGATTAAGTATGACATTAGAGTCTGATTCCCTAGATGTAACTGCCCTCATCACTAAGTGCAGGTAAAAAAGTTGAGCAAGTCATTTAAACTCTCTAGGATTACATTTCTGCATTTCCAAAAAGAGAGATAACAGAAGCCACCTTCTTTCATTGTTGCAAAGATTGTATGAGTTGATTCAGGGAAAAGGCTTAGAAAAACACTGGACATATAATCGGTAACTGTTATCTGGTGGTAGTAGTATGGTAGAAATACACTTTCAAAAGGAACAAAATGGCATTATCAATTAATAAGGAGGAAAGAGGTTTTTAAATGAAGAAAATACATTGCCAATTTATTTTCAAAATGCACAGCAATTAGTTCTGATTCGATAAGCCTAAAATGGGGAGCAGCTTAAATGACAAGCAGATATTCAATTAGAGGCAACGGACATTTAATAACAAAAACAGCATCAATAGAACCGTCATTAATACTATGTGATGCCTCCATTTCATTAGATTTCCAGACTGGAACACAAGGAAAACTGATTTATACCAAAAAAAAAAAAAAATGAACAAACAAACATAGTGAGAAGAAACTGAAGGACAGAAAGAGACCTGAGACTACCAATTATATTGTAGAACATATAGGCCCAGGAATGAATCAGGACTTTGTTTCCTCATGGGTAAAATCAGAAGGTCAAATAAGATCACTGATTGTTAGTAAAGAAGGTAAGGTCCCCTACTGCAGGTGGGGACAGATCAAAATAATTTGTAATGCATTGCCCCACCCCCAGAAAACCAGAAGACAGCTTTTCTCACCTGCATTTTCTGATGATGCCTTCCCAGGGAGGTAATGCCCTATTGGTAAGCCACTAACACTATTCTCCAGTAACATATCATCAGGTACATTTGTGGGGTTTATTTAAAGTTTTTATTTAAATTCCAGTTAGTTAACATACACTCTAATATTAGTTTCAGGTATACAATATAGTAATTCAACAATTCCATACATCACCCAATGTTCATCGTAACAAATGCAATCCTTAATCCTGATCACCTATTTAACCCATCCCACCTCCATCTACCCTCTGCGGTACCATCAGTTTGTTCTCTATAGTTAACAGTCTGTTTCTTGGTTTGCCTCTCACTCTCTTTTTCCCCTCTGCTCCTTTGTTTTCTTTCTTAAATTATATGTATGAGTGAAATAGGTTATTTGACATTCTCTAATTTATTTTCCTTAGCATTCTACTTTCTAGGTCCCTCCATGAGGTTACAAATAGCAAGATTTCATTCATTTTTATGGCTGTAATAATATTCCATTGTATATATGTAAAACATTTTCTTTATCCATTCATCAATCAAAGGACATTTTGGCAGTTTCCATAATTTGGCTACTATAAATAATGCTGCTATACACATTAGGGTGCATGTATCCCTTTCAATTAGTATTTTTGTATTCTTTGGGTAAATATCTCTTAGTATGATTCCTGGATTGAAGGCTAGTCCTATTTTTAAATTTAAAGGAACCTCCATACTGTTTTTGGAGTGGCTTTATCAGTTTGTATTCCCACCAACAGTGCACGAGGGTTCCCATTTCACTACATCCTCACCAACACCTGTTTATGCTGTCTTGTTGGTTTTAGCCATCTGGTAAGTATGAAGTGATAACTCACTGTACGTTTCATTTGCATTTCCCTTATGATAAGTGATGTTGAGCATCTTTTCATGTGTCTATTGGCCATCTGTACATCTTCTTTTGAAAAATATCTATTCATGTCCTCTTCCCATATCTTAACTGGATTGTTTTTTAGATACTAAAGTTTTAGAGTTCTTTATATATTTTGGTATTTTGGATAATAATTTGCAAATTTCTTCTCCCATTCAGAATGTTGCCTTTTACTTTTGTGGGTTGTTTCCTTCAATATGCAGGAGTTTTCTAATTTGATGAAACCCCAATAAGTTTATTTTTGCTTTTGTTTCCCTTGTCTCGGGAGATATATCTAGAATAAAAGTTCCTAAGACCAATGGCAGAGGATTACTGTGTGTGCTTTCTTCAGGGTCTTTTATGGTTTCCTGTCTCACATTTAGGTCTTCATTCCATTTTGAATTTACTTTTCTGTACGGCAAAAAGAGAATGGTCCAGTTTCATTCTTTTGCATGTTGCTATACAGTTTTCCCAACACCATTTGTTGAAGAGACTGTCTATTCCCCATTGAATATTGTTTACTGCTTTGTTGAAGATTAACTGACCATAGAGATATGGGTTCGTTTCTGGGTTTTCTATTCTGCATCATTGATCTATGTATCTCTGCTTGTGCCAGTACCATATTGTTTCTATTACTATACCTTTGTAATATAACTTGAAGTCTGTAATTGTGATGCCTCTAACTTTGCTTTTCTTTTTCAAGGTTGCCTTGGCTATTCAAAGTCTTTTGTGATTCCATGAAAATATTAGGATTCTTTATTCTAGCTCTGTAAAAATACTGTTTGGTAATTTGATAGGGATTGCATTAATTCTGTAAATTTCTTTGGCTAATATAGATATTTTAGCACTATATCTTCTTCCAATCCATGAGCAGGGAATCTCTGTCCATTTCCTTGTATCATCTTCAATTTCTTTCATCTGGGTTTTATCATTTTCAGAGTACAGATCTTTTGCCTCTTTGAGTAGGTTTATTCCTAGGTATCTTATTATTTTTGGTTCAGTTGTAAATGGGATTGAGTCCTTAATTTCTCTTTCTGCTGCTTCTATATTGGCATATAGAAATGCAACTGATTTCTATACATTGATTTTCCATCCCGCAACTTTACTGAACTCATTTATCAGTTTGAGCATCTTTTTTGGTGCAGTCTTTTGGGCTTTCTATATATAGTATCATATCACCTGTGCAAGTAGTTTAAGTTTTACTTCTTTGTTGACAATTTGGATGACTTTAATTTTGTTGTCTGATTGCTCTGGCTAGGACATCCAGTACTATGTTGAATAAAACTAGTAAGAATGGACATTCTTGTCTTGCTCCTGACCAGAGAGGAAAAGCTCTCAGTTTTTCATCATTTTGGATGATGTTAGCTGCAGATTTTTAATATATGGCCTTTCTTATGTTGAGGTATGTTCCTTCTAAACTTACTTTGCTGAAGGTTTTTTTTTTTTTTACCATGAATGGATACTGTACTTTGTCAAATGCTTTTTCTGCATCTATTGAAGGGATCATTATCTTCCTCTACTAAAGTGATGTTTCACATTAATTTCTGATTACTGAACCACCCTTGCAACCCAGGAATAAATCCCACTTGATCATGGTGAATGATTTAAATATAAATATAAATAAAAAATAATAAATAAAATATTATTATTTGAGGATTTTTACATTCATGTTCATCAGAGATATTGGCCTGTAGTTTTTTTTGTGCTATCTGGTTTTGCTCTCAGGGTAATGCTGGCCTCATAAAATGAATTTGGAAGTTTCCCTTCCTTTTCTGTTTTTTGGAATAGTTTGAGAAGAATAGGTATTAACATTTCTTTAAATGTTTGGTAGAATTTGCATGGGGACCATCTGGTACTGGACTTTTGGTTTTTTGGGGGAGTATTTTTATTACTGATTCATTTTCTTTACTGCTTATCAGTCTGTTCAAATTTTCTATTTCTTCCTATTTCAGTTTCGGTAATTTCTATGTTTCTAGGAATTTACCTATTATTTCAAGGTTGTCCAATTTATTGGCATATAGTTTTTCATAATAATCTCTTATAATTGTTTCTATTTCTGTAGTGTTGATTGTTCTCTCTCCACTCTCATTATTGATTTTGTTTATCCAGTCTTTCTCTTTTCCTTTTGATAAGTCTGACTAGAGGTGTATCAGTAGTATTAATTCTTTGAAAGAACCAAATCCTGGTTTCATTGATCTGTTTTATTCATTTTGTTAAGTTCTGTATTATTTATTTCTGCTCTAATCTTTATTATTTACTTCCTTCTACTTGTGTTAGGCTTCATTTATTGTTCTTGTTTTAGTTCCTTTAGGTGTATGGTTAGTTTATTATTTACTTCTTGAGTAGGTCTGTGTGGCCATATACTTCCTTCTTAGAACAGCTTTTGCTGCATCCCAAAGGTTTTCGACTATTGTATTTTCATTTTCATTTGTTTCCATGGACATTTTTATTTCTTTTATTTCCTGGTTAACCCACGCTTAGGGTGGGAGAGGCAAGATGTCAGAGGAGTAGAGGACCCCGTTGCAACCAGTCCCCTGAATTTAGCTGGATATCTACCAAACCATTCTGAACACCCATAAAATCAGCCTGAGATGTAAGACTATATATCTGGATCTCTACAGGCAGAAAAGTACTGCCTGTCCAAAGGTAGGAAGGGCAGAGTTGTGAATCTGCAGGGAGATATCCTAACCAAAGAGGTAAAGGATCGATACTCTAGAAACTACAGAACACTTACAAAAGAAATTGAGGAAGGCACAAAGAGATGGAAAAACATTCCATGCTCATGGATTGGAAGAATGAACATTGCAAAAATGTCTATGCTTCCCAGAGGCATCTACACTTTCAATGCAATCCCTATTAAAATACGAGAGGCGGGCGCCTGGGTGGCTCAGTCGGTTAAGCGTCTGCCTGCGGCTCAGGTCATGATCCCAGAGTCCTGGGATCGAGTCCCGAGTCCGGCTCCCTGCTCAGCAGGAAGCCTGCTTCTCCCTCTCCCCCACTTGTGTTCCCTCTCTCACTGTGTCTCTCTCTGTCAAATAAATAAAATCTTTAAAAAATAAATAAATTAAAAAAATACAATTGGCATTTTTCAAAGAGCTGGAACAGATAATCCTAAAATTTCTATGGAACCAGAAAAGACCCTGAATCACCAAGGAAATGTTGAAAAAGAAAAACAAAGCAGGGGGCATCATGTTGCCTGACTTCAAGCTATATTACAAAGTGACTTCAAACTATATTACAAAGCTGTGATCAAGAGAGCATGGTAATGGCACAAAAACAGACACATAGACCAGTGGAACAGACTGGAGACTCCAGAAATGGATCCTCAACTCTATGGTCAACTAATCTTTGACAAGTCAGGAAAAAATATCCATTGGAAAAAAGACAGTCTCTTCAATAAATGGTGCTTGGAAAGACAAATACCATATGATTTCACTCATATGGGGGAATTTAAGAAACAAAACAAATGAGCAAAGGGAAAAAAAGAGAGAGACCACTGGGTATTTACCCCAAAGATATAAATGTAGTTATCCGAAGGGGCACATGCACCCCAATGTTTATAGCAGCAATGTCCACAATAGCCAAACTATGGAAAGAGCCAAGATGTCCATCAACAGATGAATGGATAAAGAAGATGTGATATATATATACAATGGAATATTCCTCAGTCATAAAAAAAAAAAAAAAATGAACGACATGGATGGAACTAGAGGCTATTATGCTAAGCGAAATAAGTCGATTAGAGAAAGACAAGTATCATATGATCTCACTGATATGAGGAATTTGAGAAACAAGATAGAGGATCATCGGGGAAGGGAGGAAACAATGAAACAAGATGAAACCAGAGAGGGAGAAAAACCATAAGAGACTCTTAATCTCAGGAAACAAACTGAGGGT
>NC_138385.1:43108776-43210056 GCF_054177405.1 Leptonychotes weddellii
GGGGTGGGGGGATGGGTTAGCCCAGTGATGGGTATTAAGGAGGGCACATACTGCATGGAGCGCTAGGTGTTATATGCAAACAATAAATCATGGGAACACTACATCAAAAACTAATGATGTAATGTATGGTGACTAACATAACATAATAAAATAAAATTTAAAAAAAAGAGAGAGAGGCAAATGAAGAAACAGACTCTTAACTATAGAGAACAAACTGGTGGTTACCAGAGGGGAGGTAGATGGATGGATGGGTGAAATAGGTGATGTGGATTAAGGAGGGCATTTATGATGAGCACTGAATGATGTATGGAACTGTTGAATCAGCATATCGTCAACTGAATTTAACACTATATGTTAACAATACTGGAATTAAAATAAAAACAAAAAAAGAAAATGAAATTTAAGTTTATTACTTAAAAAAAAACTATCACATTGACAATAAAAAGGAAACATTCATGCCCAAGATAAAATATTCTTTTTTCTTGTATTCTTTTGTTTCCATTAAACTCTTAATGTTTAACATAATGACAAAAATTAGATATTTAATTGTTTTTGGAAGCCACTCACTGACATAGGAAAAATAAATCACGTCTCTTTAAATTAAAAAATGATAATATACCATTTTTCTAAGAAGTAATTAAGCCAGATTGGCAATTTAATAGTCAGAGATATTCTCTACAATATTTTATTTCCTGTACTGAGGCAGGACATTTCAATTTTAGGAGGTAAGAACATTAAATTGCATTATACATGATGATTGACAGTTGAGCACTACAGGAAAAAGAACATGGGCAAAAAGGATATACGCAATGGGAGATGCAATGTAAGCATTTAGGGGAATGACTCTTTTAAATTTCTCTGACCATGAATAAAAGCTTCAGTTTGGGAGTGAGACAGACTTGGTTTAAATATGTTCTGCATGATTCCAAATCCCATGTTCTTAAGTATTTCATTTATCTTCATATATACATATATATGTATTATATACACACACACACATATGATTATGAACTTGTATATAAACAAACAAACCCCACCCCTTGGCCAAACTTCTAGAATGAATAATTCATAACTGCTTCCTTACAAAATACTCCTGAGCATGTATTTCCCAGTATGAATTTATCTGTATCATTTGGTCCTAACATTTTTTCCTTATAAATACCTTCATCCCAATTCTTCTGAAATACTTCTCCTATATATCTTATAAAATCTAACACTATATTGATATAGATGTAGTATGGAATTTAGGTTTTTCCTTCATAACTAACAAATGAGAATTATATGCAGCTATGAAGATTTGTATGGCTAAAAATTTGATGATAAACATTAGAATCCAAATTTTCTGGCAGAAGAACTACCTTCTCTGATAGCACAATTAAATACTGACTTAGGGAAATTCATTACAATTCTGCATAGGCTTAGCTCCAGTATTGGAAACATGCCTCTAGGCTCATTTGTACAAGAATTTCTTATTCAGCATCTCAACTACACAGGTTTCCACACAGAAATGAGCAGGTAAAAGTGGTTGGAGCTTCATAATGAGTCAACGTTAACATAATTACTTTCCATTTCATCTATTATGGTATGCTGTTTGACTCTCTCATTTTTCATTTCAATCACTCCTTTAGAACAACCACAAGGCCCTGTTAAAGAAATGAGACTTTAGAGGCTATGCTACAGAAACTGAGATGAGCTAAACAGTTTTGAAATTTTCCCTTAGAAATGATCAAATGTTCCATACTAACATAAATGGGGTAATGCTGTAGTCTAATATAATATTTCTTTACATCTCTTAAAACAATGTATACAATTAGATAATGGCATGAAAGTGATGTACTTTGGCATCACAAAGTGTGACTATAAAATAATTATCCTGTTTTGTTTTTTAACAAAAAACTTAATCTTCCAAATGTGCATTGTCTATCACAGTTATCTCAGGGGCTACATATGCACTATAATTATGCTGCCATTGCTGAAAACATTTCTGAACATCCTTTTTGGATGAATGAATTACCTTCAGGACAGTTTACCACCCAAACAATAAAACAAGTCTCACTGCTTCATATTTTATGGCTAGGATTTGATTAGTCACCTATCTTTTCATCAAATTTAAGGCAGAAAAATTTGGCTACTTCTAGGAAAGATTATTTCTATTCAAAAGATGAAGATTTACTACCAGCAAGGATATTCAAGAAAGGCAGTACTTGAGTTCGAATGAAAGCTCCAGCACTTACTGCCAAGCAACTTATTGGACAGCTTACTTACATTGAGTCAGAATCTCACAATTTGAAAAACAGAGATTATAATACCTATTTGCAGGCATATAAGAAGGATATCTAGTAAATAAGATGAAATCTGTAAAAGTACCAGCATGGTGCCTAATAAGAAGTAAGGGATCAGTAGATGGATACACTGTATTTACATTGTGGAAAATGAATTTTAGAAACCACACATGGAAAAATCTTAGTAAAATGGTTCTGATATGTTGACAGTGGTACAAAAAGTCCTTCTCCATTTTAATTACAGAATTATTGTATTGGTACAATATATACATTCCTGAAAGGAGCATTAACATTTTTATAACTAAAATCCAAGTCTCCCTTTAACTTACATAATAAAATCAAAATTTTTGAGCATCAACTATTTCCAGGTACTATTCTAGGCACTGAAATAGAAAAAGGAAATGCAGTTTTTGCTCTTAAGAGGAAGAATTGACTAAACAGTTGCTTTACTTTGACTTGATCAACCAGGAGGCTTCACTACCTCACCTTGAAGTTCATTAGCTGCTCTCTCAGCTAAATACACAGACACATACAAAAAATTTCAAAGTAAGCTGCATAGGGTAAGATATAAACATGTTCATCCATGAAGCTATTCATAAGATTCCTCTGGGAACTGGCCATTAACTAATATGACTTATAGTTCGGATTTTTATATCAATACTGCACAAAATACCTTTAATAACTAAATGATAAAATAACCAATATCTAAAATACTAGTGCCCATCTTTCCACTGACATCATTTTACTTTGAAGCACATAAGAAAGTGATTATATGTGAATTTTACTTTACCACTCTTTTGACTAGAGTATCTCTATTCCTTAAAGTAAGTATTCCTGCACTTTAAAATGAAATTAATCAAGTGCCTAAGATTGGAAGTTGAGAAAAATAGAGCCATCATGCAAAATACTATTTTGCAGCTATTTTTCTTAATTCTGTAATGAGTATAAATAATTAGTCTAGGTCGGCCTGATTAACTCAGGCTATCAGAGGAAAGAATAGTCATTAATTATATTCATTAAATCATACAAAATCCAAGACTATTTTGTTAATAAACTGGAGTATAACTAGCTATATGATTATATGGAAATCAATATGCCTTTGAGAACAGTCATTTATCAAGAGAAAAATTCCATAACCAAACAGTATTTTATGAGTACCTTAAATTCTAGATAACAAAAGTTCTCTACATCATTAGATTATGTAATCCCATAAGAAAGGACTTTGGGCACAAATTCCTGCCTAGTTTTCAAGGTCCTTAACATCACTGTGGTAATTAAGACTCCATTCTTTTTTTTATTGATTTTTTAAAATACATTTTTTTTTTAAGATTTTATTTATTTATTTGACAGAGAGAGACACAGCAAGAGAGGGAACACAAGCAGGGGGAGTGGGAGACGGAGAAGCAGGCTCCCCACAGAGCAGGGAGCCCGATGCAGGACTCGATCCCAGGACCCTGGGATCATGACCTGAGCTGAAGGCAGTCGCTTAACCAACTGAGCCACCCAGGCGCCCTAAAATACATTTTTTATTTTAAAAAGTACATTAAAGAAAATTTCAGCCCTGTTAAGAAGGATAAAGTAATTGAAAAAGTAGTCTTTAATTAGGCCCACCACCCAATACCATCACTGTTCACATCCTAGTAAATATCTCCACCCCTCCCTCCCTTATTATTTTGTGAAGTACCTACAGTCTGCTATTCCCTGTGCTAGATGTAGGTTCTATTGACTTTCTTATCCCTGAATTATTGTGTGCTTATGCGCTTTGTCATGAACTAAGTTATCCCAACCATTTTCCTCTGACCCAACTAGTACTGGTTCAATATCATAGTATCCTGTGATGTTAAGACTCCATTCTTAACCACAGTGGTGCAATTGCAAAAACGAGGCTTGAGTTCAAGTGTGATACTCAGACACTACCCTCCCAGTACAAGAGAAAAAACTTATTTTGTATAGGGAAAACTGCATTTATAACTAAGTAACATTCTTTTGGATAAAAGCAAATATCTACTAAATTTTAAAAATCTTTTAAACATAAAATCTAAACAAAACGATAAGACATACTTCCAAGGGAATGAATATTTAAAGTTTATAAAATATATATCTACCTTCTGCTTTGGCATTAGTCTGATGGGGTATGGGAAGGTGAAAGGTAAAAAATGTTCCTGGCACCTTTTCTTTTGGCAAGATTTTAAAATCCCCACACATGGATATCCCATCCAACCCAGGAATGTTTTAGGTGCTTTTAATGCCCTCCTGGGATTAGCTAAGGTGGCCATGGAGGAAGGGAAAGATCAGTTTCTCCTCTATTTGTAACGTAGCAGGTAGAGAATAGAAGGTAGGCCCAGGGCTATATAGTTAACAGTAGAAACTGAGGGACCTTGCTAGAGCTCACCCCAGCTTTTGCTCTCAATTCTCTTAGACTCTTAACACCCAATGGACTCACTGCACTAATTGGCTACACTGGCTTGGTTTTAGCACTCCTTACTAATGTATATAGAAGAAGCATAGCATAAACATTGGAGTATAATCTCCAAGCCAGACTGCCCTAATCTTCAAACACTGGCTCCATCACTAACTAGATGCAGAACTCTGAGAAAGCTACTTAACCTCTCTGGACCTCAGTTTTCCCATTTGTAAAATGGAAATCATAATTGTACCTACCTCATGTTGTTGGTATGAGAATGAAATTAGTTCATGTATTAAAATCACTTGCAGGGCACCTGGGAGGCTCACTCAGTTAAGCATCTGACTCTTTGTTTCAGCTCAGGTCATGATCTCAGGGTCATGAGATCGAGCCCTGTGTTGGGCATGTGCTCAGCATGCAGTCTGCCTGTCCCTCTCCCTCTGCTCCTCCCCCAGCTCACTCACTCACTCACTCTTTCTCTCTCTCTCAAATAAATAGATCTCTTTTAAAAAAGCATTTACAACAGTGCTTGTCACATAAGCATCAAATTAATATTACCTATTATCATTTTATTTATATTTTTATTTTCTTACTTCCTAGCACATGCCTTCTCAGGTTGGACCAGTTTCCTCATTACCATTTTCAAATTCCATTTTTGTTGTTACTCTCCCAAAAACATCCTCTAAGTCCAAATCTACTGTAATCTACTCCATGGAGTCATTCCTACTGTTGAAAGAGGCAATTTAACATAGTAATAAAAATGCCTCTAGAGTCGGAAGGCTCTCTCTCAGCTCTGCCACTGACCAGCTATATTATTTAACCTCTGTCAGCAAATGAAACAGGGAAATTTTAACTTCCTTGAAATCAAGATATTTTATACTTTTTTTCTGTATTCTTCACACCTAATTGTAGTGTTGAGTAAATAACAGGAGCTCAATAAAGAATTGTTGATTTGAATAGTAGGCTTGTTGTCTGTTTCTTTCCAGCTGCTCTATGAGACAATATGCAAGAAAAGCTGACTATTTATGACCTAACTTTTTTAGTTTTCATTGACTGTTTTGCAAATACAATCAAAAGGTAAAAGTAATGTTTACCAAATATGTCCTTTTTTCCTAATGTAGCATACTACTAAAATTTAAATAAAGCCTTTTATCTATATTAGATATATAAAAATCTGCAAGCTTGTATATTACAGGTTCCTGTTTTCTACCATATTGCTTTTGATATCATTTTGAATACCATATCTGGTAATTTTCTTAAACTCATTGATTATGCATGAGTAATTATTAAAGGGGAAAGCTTGGAATTACTAGAAATTTAAGGAAAGGGAGAATATGACGCCTATTTCAAAATACTTCTTCAAGATATATCTCAAATTCTTGATCAGGAATCCCATCTCACTAGTGAGTACAGATCATTAACCAAGAAGTATATGGTGAGCTGGCCATCTGTAAGTCATCCTCGGAAAAGTGTCTATTAATGTCTTCTGCCCATTTCTTAACAGGATTATTTCTTTATCGCATTTCGAATTTTCTACATTTCTTTTATATTTTGGATACAAACCCTTCATCAGCTCCATCATTTGCAAATATCTCCCCCTATTCCTTAGGTTGCCTTTTAAGTTTTGTTGATTGTTGCCTTCCTGATGCAGAACGTTTTAATTTTGATGAAGACTCAATAGTTTATTTTTGCTTTTGTTTAACTTGCCTTAAGACATATCTAGAATAAAAGTTCCTAAGGCCAACGTCAAAGAAGTTACCCTGTGTTCACTTCTAGGATTTCTATGGTTTCACGTCTCACGTTTAGGTATTTAATCCGTTTGAATTTATTTTTCTGTATGATATAAGACAGTGGTCCAGTTTCATTCTTTTGGATGTTGCTGTCCAGTTCTCCAAACACCATTTGTTGAAGATACTTTTTCCCACTGAACAGTCTATCTTGCTTGGTTGAACATTAATTGACCATACAGTTGTGGGTTCATTTCTTGGTTTTCTCTTCTGCTCCACTGACTTCTATGTGTATTTTTGTGCCACTACCATACTGTTTCGATCACTACAGCTTTGTAATATAACTTGAAGTACAGCACTGTAACGCCTCCAGCTTTGCTTTTCATTTTCAAGGTCGCTTTGGCTATTTGGAATCTTTTATGGTTTTACACAAATTTTCAGTTTGTTCTAGCTCTGTGAAAAATGCTGTTGGTATTTTGAAAGGGATTACATTAACCGTGTACATTGCTTTGGGTAGTATAGACATTTAAAAATTATTTGTTCTTCCAATCCATGAGCATGGAATGTTGTCCATTTCTTTATGTCGTCATCAATTTCTTTCATCAGTTTTAAATAATTTTCAGAGTACAGGTCTTTCACCTCTTTGGTTAGGTTTATTCCTAGGTATCTTATTATTTTTGGTTCAAGTGTAAATGAAATGTATTCCTTCCCTTTCTGCTGCACCATTATTGGTGTATAGAAATGCAACACATTTCTGCACATTGATTTTGTATCCTATAATTTTACTGAATTCATGTATAAGGTCTAGCAGTTTATTGGTGGCATCATTCAATTTCTGTATATATAGTACCATATCAACTAACAGTGAAAATTTTACTTCTTCCTTGCCAATTTGGATGCCCTTTATTTCTTTTTGTTGTGTGACTGCTGTGGCCAGGACTACCAGCACTATGATAAATAACAGTGGGAAGACTGGACATCCCTGTGTTGTAGCTGACTGTACAGAAAAAGCTCTTTTTTCCCCATTTAGCATTATTACCTGTGCATTTTTTAGTATGGCCTTTATTATGTTGAATTATGTTCCCTGCAAATCTATATTATTGAGGGATTTTATCACGAATGGATGTTGTACTTTGTCACATGCTTTTTCTGCATCTATTGAAATGATCATATGGTTCTAATTCTTTCACTTATTAATATGGTATATCACACTGATTGATTTCCCGTTACTGAACCATCCTTGAAACCCATGAATAAATCCCATTGGATTATGGTGAATGTTATTTTAATGTATTGCTGGGTTCAGTTTCCTAGTATCTTCCTGAGAATTTCTGCATATATGTTCATCAGGGATATAGGACTGTAGTTCTTTTGTGTGTGTGTGTGGGGGGGGGTCTTCATCTGGTTTTTGCATCAGGGTAATGCTGGCCTCATAAAATGAATTTGGAAGTTTTCCTGCCTTTTCTGTTTTTTGGAATAGTTTGAATGGAATAGTTATTAATTCTTTAAATTTTTGGTAGAATTCACCTGTAAAGTCATCTGGTCCTGGACTTTGCTGGGCATTTTCTGATTACTGATTCTATTTCTTTGCCAGTTATCAGTGTGCTCAAGTATTCTATTTCCTCCTGTCTCATTTGGTAAGTTACATGTTTCTAGGAATTTATCCATTTCCTTCAGATTGTCCATTTTATTAACATAGTTTTTCATAATATTATCTTATAATTGTTTCATTTCCTGTGGTGGTGTTATTTCTAACTTTTCATTTGTGATTTTATTAATTTGGGTCTTTTTTCTTTTTGATAAGTCTGGCTAGGGGTTTATCAAAACCCAATTTTTTTCAAAGAATCAGCTCCTGGTTTTATTATCAGTTCTACTATTTTTTAATTTCTGTATCATTTATTTCTACTCTAATTTTCATTATTTCCTTCCTTCTACTGGTTTTAGACTTTGTTGTTCTTTTTCTAGCTTCTTAAGCTGTAAGGTTAGGTTGTGTATTTGAGATTTTTCTTGCTTCTTGAGGTAGGCCTATATTGCTACATACTTCCCTCTTAGGACCATTTTGCTGCATCCTAAAGGTTTTGGACTGTTGTGCTTTCATTTTCATTTCTTTCCATGTATTCTTTTATTTCTTCTTTGATTTCCAAGTTGACTCATTCATTGTTTAGTAGCATACTGTTTAACCTCCTTCTCTCCAGACTTTTTCTTCTAAGTGATTACTGGTTTCATATCATTGTGGTCAGAAAGGATCATATCAGGATATGATGACTTCAATTTTCTTGAATTTGTTGAGGCCTGATTTGTGACCTAATATGTGATCTATTCTGTAGAATGTACCATGTGCACTTGAAAAGACTGTATATTCTGATGTTTTAGGAATGTTCTGAATATATTGGTTAATTTCATCTATTCCACTGTGCCATTCAAAGCCATTGTTGGTTGTTAATTTTGTTTAGATGATCAGTCCATTCATGTAAGTGTGGTGTTAAAGTCCCCTAATATTATTATACTATTATCAATTAGTTCCTTTATATTTTTTATTGTTTTATACATTTGGGCTCTCCCATGTCAGGTGCATAAATATTTATAATTGTTACATCTTCTTGTTGACTGTCCCCCTTATTATAATATAGTATCCTTGTCTCTTCTACAGTCTTTGTTTTAAAGTTCAGTTTGTCACTGTGGAAGGAGCCTAGATGTCCTTCGACAGATGAATGGATAAAGAAGATGTGGCATATATATATATACAATAGAGTATTACTCAGCCACCAGAAAGGACGTATACTTACCATTTTCATCAACACGGATGGAACTGGAGGGTATTAGTCTAAGGGAAACAAGTCAATCGGAAAGGGAAGTGGGTGGGGGGGATGGGGTAACTGGGTGATGGGCATTAAGGAGGGCACGTGATGTGATGAGCACTGGGTGTTATATGCAACTGATGAATTGTTGAACACTACATCTGAAACTAATGATGTACTATGTGTTGCCTAATTGAACTTAAATAAAAATTAATTAATTAATAAAGACTAGTTTGTCAGATATAAATATTGCAACTCCAGCTTTCTTTTGACATCCATGTCCGTGATAAATGTTTCCCCATCCCCTCACTTTTAATCTGCAGGTGTCTTTAGGTCTAAAATGAGTCTCTTGTATGCAGCATATACATGGTTCTTGTTATTTTATCCATTCTGTCACCCTAGGTGTTTTTATTGGAGCATTTAGTCCATTTACATTCAAAGCAATTATTGATGGATATGTATTTATTCCCACATATTACTTGTTTTTTGGTTGTTTCTGGAGATTTTCTCTGATCCTTTCTTGTTTTTGCCACTTTTGGTCTCTCCTTTGTACTCAGAGTCCCCTTTAATATTTCTTGCAGTACTGCTTTAGTGCTCACAATAACTTTTAGTCTTTATCTGGGAAACTCTTTATCTCTCCTTCTACTCTGAATGATAGACTTTCTGGAAAGAGTATTCCTAGCTGCAGATCTTTCCCATTCATCACCTTGTGTATATCATGCCACTGCCTTCTACCTTGCCACGTTTCTGTTGAGAAATATGCAGCTAGCTGTATGAGTCTTCCCTTTTATGTTATGAACTTCCTTTCTCTTGTTGCTTATAAGATTTTTTCTTTATCACTATGCTTTCCCAGTTTAATTACAATATGTCTTGATGTTGGCCTCCTTTATTTGATTTTGATGGGAGTTCTCTGCCTCCTGGATCTGGATGGCAGTTTCCTTCCCCGGATTAGATAACTTTCAGCTATTATTTCTTCAAATAAATCTTCTGCCCCTTTTTCTCTCTCTTCTTCTGGGAGTCCTATGATACAAATGTTATTATGTTTGATGAAGTCACTGAGTTCCCTAAGTCTATTATCCTATTTCATAATTCTTCCTTTTCTCTTTTTTTCACCTTCATTGTTTTACATTATTTTGTCTTCTATATCACTTATTCATTCCTCTACTTCCAGCCTGCTGTTTATTACATCAAGCCTGTTTTCAATCTTGTTTATTGCATTCGTCATCTCTGATTCTTTTTTAAGTCATTTATCTCTGTGGTGATGTCTTCTACTATTTTCTCTAGCACAGTGAGTATCCTTATGATTGTTGCTTTAAATTCTCCATCAGGCATGTCACTTATACCTGTTTGGCTTAGATCTCTGGCCATAGCCTTATCTTGTTCTTTCATTTGGAATAAATCCCTCCATCTTCTCATTTTCTCTAAGTATCTGCCTACTTCTCTGTTAGAAAAGCCAATTATGTCTCCTGCTCCGGAAAGTTATTGCCTTATGAGGAAGAGTTCATGTAGTGCCCAGGGTCTGGTCCTTCAGGAGTGCTTCTGGTGTGTGTTGCATGTGCTCTGCTGATGTGTTTTGTCTGCTTTATCATTCAGACCAGTCAACTGCAGAGGCTCTCCTGCTTGCTATGGGCAGTGTTTGGTCCCTGGCCTGGTGGTGGTGAGTTTTAAATATGTGTGCTCTGGTCTGCTTGTCAAATGAGACCTGTTACCACCTCCAGCAGAACCAACGCCCTGCAGAAGTCTGTTGTCAGGAGACGGGCTGTGGGCAGGGGTTTTGTGCTGATCTTCTGGGAAAGGGGCCTTCCATGCTGAAACTGAGACAATTCTGACTAAGAAAGGCAGTTCCACAGGAATGCAGGGGAATGAGGCTTGGTATAAGCAAATTTGGTTCTCAGTGTCAGCACTGAACTGCTTCCCACAGGTGGCTCTGTTTTTATGCTGAAGGGAATGAGAGGGAAATGGTGCCAGCAAGGTTCCTTATTCCTAGAGATGTGTCTCCTTGAAAGCTGCCTCTTAGGGATACACTCTGAGAAGAGCAAATAATCTCCCCACTGTATGCCCCAGGCATTCTTCAAATTGCTGTTTCCATGCTGTCTACCTCCAGGTTGTTTACGTGCCTTCTCTCCAGAAACAGAGCAATGCCCTCAGGGCTCTATGCAAGCTAAACCTTCTGACCTTTAAAACTGCAGACTTTAGCCCCTCTTGTTTTCCAAACCAATGGCTCTGGGGAAATGTTTTCCTTGTGCATTCCCCTGTGTGCTCCTTTCTCTCTCTCCCTTCTCTGGGACTACAGCTTCCTCCCTTCTGCAGCACCTAAGATCCTTTTCTCCCTTAAACCCCATTTCCACACTTTATATCTTCTTTAGTGTAGCCTCTTCTATCTCTTTTGTTGTAGAGTTTGTTCTGTCAGTCTTCAGGTCTATTTCTGAGGCATTTTGGATGATTTGATAGTTATCTAGTTACGTTCCTGGGATGAGGAGAGCTTAGGATCCTCCTACTATGCTGCCATCTTCCTCCCTAAATTCTGTTTTTAACATGCTCTTTTCACTTGGGCTCCAGTCTAATAGACATATAAACATCTTTTTCTTTGCCACCTTAACTCTGCCAGTTTGCCATTCAGGGAATCCTTTTCTAACTTTTTGTTTGCTTTTTCTTTTTTTTTCTTTTTTTTTTTTTAAAGATTTTATTTATTTATTTGAGAGAGAGAGAATGAGAGAGAGCACATGAGAGTGGGGAGGGTCAGAGGGAGAAGCAGACTCCCCGCCGAGCAGGGAGCCTGATGCGGGACTAGATCCAGGGACTCCAGGATCATGACCTGAGCCGAAGGCAGTCGCTTAACCAACTGAGCCACCCAGGCACCCCTGCTTTTTCTCTTTAAATCTTATGCTAATTCCATCCTCTTCCTATACAAGAACAAATTTAGATCTTTTTAAATGTATATAAATTAAAAATAATACGTTGATCTTGGAATATTAAAGCAATGCATTAAAATTATGATCTAGTCCAGTCTTCAATTACTGATATAGACTATTAACAAGTTAGTTTTATTTTCTAAGTACGTTTCATTTTAATTGAACATTCTAGGCTTTTTACTAATATTTAACAAAGAACACATGTCCAAGTAATGTGTTTTACAAAATATTTTAAGCTTTCAAAACGTATTTTTTACTTTGTTAAAAAATAATTCTACTTCAAATGCTTAAGTAATAATTTTTCCAAATAATCCACACATTAACTCTTTCACATTCTAAGTTCAACTAGTCTACTACTAGCTATTTACCTCTTAACTACCTATACTACCTTCGGTAAGTACCTTCCCTGTCCCTCTTTCAAAGTAAGGCACTGGACTAAATGATATCTTTCAGGCCCAACCATTTCTGACTTTGCAAATTAGACATGCTCCTTACCATTCAGCTAGGTCAGCACCAAAATTCCTCCCCAAAGCAAAATACACTCATGTGCAATTTAATGGCAGTATTTGACTCTCATAAATACTGTGAAATGGTGGTAATCTATATATAGGTAACAGATAGTAAAGTGCATCTTCCTATGTTAATCAAATTATAATTATTATTCAGTTCTCACCATTAAGGATTTTTAATGGCCTTTAGCCATTAAAACTGCCATATATTAAATTTACTTTAACTTTTAGGTGGACTTGAATACAAAACTTCAATGAAAATAAAATCAATAGTGATACAGAGAAACATGCTTCAGAAAGCAATACTCTTTTCAGGAATAGTTTAAACACTGAACAAAATTTAAAGAAATATATATGTAAATATGTTTCTTTAAATATTCTTTATATTTATAAAATAACTGCTAGGAAGGAGACCAAGTTTTATAAAAATTATTCTGAAAGCTGTTTGGAGCATGAACTCAGAGATGAGACGTAAAGCAGATGAAGGTGAAAATACAAGAACTAGTCAGGAACTGATAGATTCTGGGGAGAGGCTGACTCTGGAAAACACAAAGAAAGGAATGAGTGAAGGATAACTCAGGTGTGGTTGACAGAGTGAAAGGTGATATCACTAACGTGACAAGCATCATGAAGAAAAAGCAGATTAGGGGAGGCTGGAGTGGGTAATAAGGAAAATGACAGAATCTATATTAGATACATTAAGCATAAGGTGCCATTGAAATATAGTTTACAGTAACAATTATGGGATAGCTAATAAAGCATATCCTTATAAGAAAACAAAAATAATCAAAGAAATTTAATCTAAGAAACTAACAGCTATATAGATTTACTCTAAAATACCTGCTTACATAAAAAGAAATAGTTCTTGTTTCTAGTTTTATGATTTAGCATAATTTTCTACCCATACAAACAGGGTCAATAAAAAATCCACTTAATGGACACCTGAGTGGCTCAGTTGGTTAAGCGTCTGCCTTCGGCTGAGGTCATGATCCTAGGGTTCTGGGATGGAGTCCTTCATCGGGCTCCTTGCTCAGTGGGGAGCCTGCTTCTCCTTTTGCCTCTGTTCTTCCCCCTGCTTGTGCTTTCTCTCTCTCTGACAAATAAATAAAATCTTAAAAAAGAAAT
This sequence comes from Leptonychotes weddellii, assembly GCF_054177405.1. Taxonomy (NCBI): domain Eukaryota; kingdom Metazoa; phylum Chordata; class Mammalia; order Carnivora; family Phocidae; genus Leptonychotes; species Leptonychotes weddellii. The sequence continues at coordinate 43,122,534 of NC_138385.1, forward strand.
CCACTTGAAAATGTCCAAGAAGATACACATGGTAACAATTTATAACTGACAATATGCTTTAGCAAAACAATAAAAGGGAAAAAAAGAAATGTAATAAAACAATTTACATCAAAATTTTAATTTTTTTTTAAATAAAATTTTATCGGGGTGCCTGGGTGGCTCAGCTGTTTAAGCATCTGCCTTTGGCTCAGGACGTGATCACAGGGTCCTGGGATTGAGCCCCACATGGGGCTCCCCGCTCAGCAGGGAGTCTGCTTCTCCCCCTCCCTCTGCTCCTCCCCCTTCTTATGCACACGCTCTCTAATAAATAAATAAAATAGTTAAAAAATAAATAAAATAAAATTTTATCTGACTAGAAAAGTATTTAATACTTGTGAGGTAGTGAAAACCTTATTTCAGTTACATATAAACATCCATTTACCAAAGCATTAAATGTCTCACCTTAAGAGATAAATCTAAGCAAAGCAATTGTCCTTGCTTATACACAGCATAGATTTATAAAATGTGGTATGTGTTTAATTTAAATGTTTACATAAGTAATAAGGGAGTAAAATCATAATCCATGGACCCAACTGTTTACATATGCAAATAAGTTGACATTTTCTTAAATAGTTCATGAGATCACTTTTCTGAGAAAATGAAAAACACTTCAAGGGAAAAGGATCCTGATGAACATCTGCAGGTAAATTAAACTAGTATATTTGTTCCTTACAACTGTGCATGATGTTATCATCTTTCTGAATACATTATCTAAAACTGAAATTGTGAAGCATTTATTTGTTTGTTTTGTAATAGCTTATTGCCATTAAGTGTGGACACTGGGACTTCCACTTGTAATACAGAGAGCAGATGGGAAGATGTTACCAACGATAGGACTTATTTTCGTTTACTCTTCACATCTGTACCAAAGCACTTCAGTTCAAATAAGTTGATAATTTAAGGACATACAATTTTCCTCATGTGTGCTCTTCAACTTTAAATGTCTGGTGCTCAGTTAAATTTCATCTATTCGCTATTTTTTCCCTTACAAGGCATTTTTTAGCTTCCCAGACTATTAAGAAAACACAAAACTCAGCTACAAATCCATTTGCAAATATTAATTCCCACTAAATCCATTAACATTATAATCTCCCCAAATATAAAACCCCCCAATTGTGATCAAAATAAATTACTGATATGATATCCCATCTAAAGCTGAAATCAAGATGTGACTAGATCTGAGTATAGAGGGAAAAGCAGAGATACTATGTATCTATGTTCTTGTTTCCCCTTAGTAAAATCAACAGCATATACAACATATTTTTTAATATCTATAAAAAATGATAAATAAAAAAACTGTTTCTTTACCCTCTGCCCTCACAATGTAAAAAGACAGAAAACATACCTTCATTCTTTATAAACAAAATAGAATTGAAGTCCAACCTGTTCTTGATCACTTTATCCTTTTGTCTCATTCCAAAACTAAGACAAACTCATTGTTGGAAATGTGGAAAATATAGTTAACAAAAAAAAATCACCATTAATTTCTCATTTACTGAGAAACATTGCTAATATTTTATCATATAGTTTTGTCTTTTTTCCTATGTACAGTATGTTCTTAAACAAAACTGGCATCATACTATATGTTGTATACACATTTCATGTCCTGCTTCTAACATTTAATATATTATGAACATCTTTCATATAATTAAACATATAAAAGATTGGTTTTGATTATCACGTAATAATTACTTAAATTGTAATTTGCAGGCATCTCTGGTCTAATTTTTTGCTATTAGAAATAATGCTGAAATAATTATCAATGTAAAATATAATTTTTATACATCAACTTCATTAGCAAATTTTTCTAGAAATAGAATTGCTGGATACCAGTATAAACATTTTTATTGCTTGTGTTTCATTCTCCTAAACTGTCTTCTGGAAATGTTGTACCATTTTATAAATCAACCTTCAGGAAATTAGAGTGCATGCTTCTCAGCACCTTCACCAATCAAATCATTATTTTAGATTTTTTTTTTAAGATTTTATTTATTTATTTGAGAAAGAATGAGAATGAATGAGAGGGAAAGGGAGAGAGAATCTGAAGCAGACTCCGAACTGAGCACAGCCCGAATCAGGGCTTAATCCCACAACTATGAGATCATGACCTGAGCCGAAACCAAGAGTCAAAACGCTGAACTGACTGAGCCATCCAGGTGCCCCTATTTTAGATCTTTTTTCTCTTATTATACTGCACCATTCTTTCAGCAGGAATTTTTTTTTTTTTAACTAATAGTAAGGCTGAATGTATATACAGCCATGCACACCCATACATGCTTTTGTATACCCACATAAGGCCACCCATACATACCATACACACCATGCATATCATATATATGATTTACACTATGCACATATTATGTTCATTTACCCTTGCTCATATATATCAGGATATTTTTCTTGCTGAATAAGAACACTTACAAAAATATTAACCCATTACCAAAATTTTAAAAACTTCAAAATTCATCATTTGCCTTTTAATAGTACACACTGTATTCTTTATTTATAAAAGTTCCCTACTGGTATAAAGTCCAGACTATTTTTTTTTTATGTCTTCTATATCATTGCACCTAACTCTCCAACTGTTCTATTTATTCTAATGTATGATTAGAGGTAGGAAGTCAATTTATATTTTCCCTTCAATAATTTGTCAATTGCCCCAACAACACTTTTCCTTACTGATTTGAAATATCTCTAACATAATTTTTAAAACCAGAAAAACACTCTTGCCAAGACTCTTCCTCTATCCGGCACATTTCATTCTTAGGAATATACCAGTAGCAGCAGCTGTAAATACTAGCCACCTATGTGTCTGATGAAAAGTTTTACAATATGTGCACAAGGGCATCAAAACCACCCTTGAATTAACATGATTCCTTTCATTCAAACAATACCATTTACGTATTCAAGCTCCCCTTAAGTTCATGCACAATCCAACAGCAAACCAGTGCATAAGAGGAAGGCAGTAAAGAAAGGAACATAGTACTCCAGAAACTAAAACCAATATTCCCTTGTTTTAATGTTGTATGATTACATAGTGATTATTTTGGTATTACTGAAACAAACTGGTAATAAAAGGAAGCAGAGCTTAACATAAATGTAATGGCTTCTTATGCTGAGAATGTCTAAAATATCATTGTGCATAACATTTAACTATACTTTATAGTCTATATGTAACCTAAGATAGAGTAGTATAGAAACTTTCAAAAAGTCGAGACGAAAAACCCACAAGGTGGCAGGTATGTCTTTGTTGTTTTAAAAGCAGCCAAAACAATGTATTCTTCAGTAAAATCTAAAGCACACATATAGAATTTTGCCTGTTGTGAACCTTGTATGTGGCAGACTTATGCCACCATGTCTTATGTATATAAATGGATTGTAATGCTTTAGAAAAAAAGTTCAATGCATCTTTAAAGTGTTTCCAAAGTAAAAATAACTTTTTTAAGAGCTAAAAGTCAGACCTGATACCAGGATTAGTGACAGCAAACTACATTACATTCAGCCTCTCACTTTCAAAGGCAATAAAAGCTATATAATAAAACCAAATAAATAGTCTTAATGTTTTATGAAGTTGACTGATGCCAGATTTAAGATTGAAAACAAGCACTTTGGCCAAAACATAACCTAAAAGGACCGAAAACAATCACTATTTTAAAAGCTTATAGTGTATTCTTTAGAGAATTTATTTTAATCCCAATTGTTTTCATAACTTCAAAGGAAGTTAATTTTGGAAAGCTCTTAAAACAATACCTTGCACTTAAGTTTTATGTAAATTTTATCTATCATTACTTCTTTTTTTAGGAAAGCATTTTAAAAATCCATCCAAGGGGCCTGGGTGGCTCAGTAGGTTAAGCATCCAACTCTTGATCTCAGCTGAGGTCTTGATCTCAGGGTTGTGAGTTCAAGCCCTGCCTTGGGCTCCACGCTGGACATGGAGTTTACTTTAAAACAAAAAACACATCCAAAACTAAAAAAAACAATGTTAAATATATGATTCAATCACCTGGGAGACATGAATGTGATCATTATTAGTCACATACCCATTCAGCAAATTCAAAAACTCTATACTCCTACCCCCCAACTGCCCTGGATTAAGGACTATTACAGCTTCCTCTGTGTCCACACATGCAAGGAAGTCAGAGATTGAAATCTAGAGTAAAGCAAAAAGTCAATGAGTTCTGCTTTTATCCAAGAGGAAAAAGAGTGAAGGAGAATATAAAACAAATAACTTGAAAGACTGGAACATGAGCTTACTTGTGTTCACTTCTAAATGAAGCCTAAATTATTATGACTTCCTTCTGCCTTATAAGCAGCTTTTAATTTCTCAGGGCTATTCAAGAAGAGGTTTTATTTTAAAGACAGATAGCAGTTTTCACCCAGTTGACATAAATAAACAACTCTACTTGAGCTGCCCCTGTCTCACTCTGTGATGCCTTCCCTATCACTGGGCTCTCACAAGACTTCACATACAAACTGACTTACTTTCTGTTTTTTCCACCATATCAAGTTCTTTTCAACACTAAGACTTTTATGTTAGCTGTTCCCTCAGCATCAAAGGGTATTTCTTGATATTCCCATGGCTGGCTTCTTAATATCATTCAGGATTCAGATTACAAATTACTACTTCAGAAAGGCTTTTTCTGATTATCAAGTTAAAGGAGTCACTCTGTCACTATCTTATGTCCTTAATTTTCTCCATATCACTTATGATTGTCTTACTTTCTTAGTCCATTACTTGTTCACTTGGTTGCTATTCTTCACTGCAAGCTCCAGGAGGGCAAGAATTTTTGTTTGTTTCATGCAGTGCTTTAGAGCCAGCACCTAGAACACCATCATTTAATAAGGGTTCAATATTTTTTTTAGCAAACACATTTAAGTGGTTTGCATTTTTGTTTGTTTTTAAAACAAATCATCAAATTGTAGTGTAGGAAGCCCTTTATCTCACTCACTCCCATGGAAACACCAAATCTACAACTACATATGGAATAATTCCCACTGAAAAAAACCCTGAAAATTAGCTCCAACAGCCTCTTCCACAACAAAGGATAAAAGGGCCACAATCAAGATGGTAAACGATACAATGTTTTCCCAAAAACTTCACCCTCAGCATGGCAGTACACAAGGAGGGATTTCACAAGCAAAGCCTACCCCTAAGGAATGAGAAGTTTGTGCCCACAGTGGGCACCCCAAACCTTGGGACCAAAACCAGAGCCCCCAAAATGTCTGGCTTTCAAAAACTCACAGGGCTTAAATTCAGGTGGGGTGGGGATCTGAGATATACCCTTACTGGGGTTCAAACAAAGTAGCAGTTTGAGAAGTAAATGGATTATATGTAAATGTAATTCAGTTGCTAATCTTAAAGCATCTGCCACTGGAGCCAGAGCCAGGATGAGTTAGGATTTTCCTCAGGAATGGAGACACTGTAGAGCACCATTTTTTATACTTTCCCTCTACCTCACTAGTGCAGATGGGCACATGTGGACACAAATTTGCTAAAACTATAAGCATGCCTCTCCCCCACACCGTTTCCTGGCCTTGCTAAAGCAACTGATGTGCACTGCCCCCAGTCCTTGTCCCAACTCTCACTAAAGCCACAGGTGTGCCCTGGCCCCAGGACTCTTTCCTGGCCTCACTAAACCTGCCAGCATGCACCACTCCGAACACTCTCCCACAGCCTCACTAAAACCAGTGGGTAAGCCCTGTGTGGACAGGGAAAACTTCTTGAGTGCCTGTCTGTAGTGGCCAGAAGGGCTTGAAATCTTGGGCCTCACGGGACTGTAACAATCTCAAAGACAGTTCTGGGCAGGACACCAAACACAGGCACTACCCAGACAAGGAATTAAAACACCCCCCACAGTCTGCATGTGAAAGAGGTCTATTTATTTGCCTTGGAGCATCATTCTAAGGGACAGGCTTCAGGTTTGTCACACATCTCAAGTCTAGAGAAAAACTCAGGAGGACACCATTTGCACACACTACCTTGGTCTCTCAACAACTCACTGGTACCTCCCAGAAAGGACCTTATATTCTCACCTGAATCCCTGAATCATGCTGCTGTCACCCAGGGGACACCTCCTGATCTGATGTGAAGGTCAGCAGGGTCCATGATTGCAGTCCCACAAGAATGTATATTTTTGCATACTTTAAAAGCTGCTGCCTAAGGGTCTTGTGTCCAATCGATCTGAATCTATGTACTGACTACGCTCATTCCCTTTGGAACAGACAGGTTCTGGCACACCCTCAACAACTGGGATCTATCAAGAATAAATTAGGCTACTTAGACAATCACAAAAGTTCAAGAGACAACCAAGAGCTAGGGGCACGGCTGAACAATAAGATCCACCTCCTATACAGGACCACTCCTTCAACACTGGGAAAGGTTGTGGTTCTGCCTAATACACAGAAACAAACACAGAGACTAAAGCAAAATGAGAAAACAGAGAATATGATCCCAAATAAAGGACAAAACAAAACCTCAGAAAAAGACGTTTAAAAAACAGAGATAAATAATCTCCCTGATTAAAGTTCAAAGTAAGGGTCCTAAGATACCAAACTCAGGAACAGAGTGAAAGAACACAGTGAGAACTTCAACAAAGAGACAGAAAATATTTTTTTTAAAAAGTACCAAACAAAAATCACAAAGTCAAAGAATACAATAAGTGAAACAAAAAATACACTAGAAGGGCTCACCAGTAGACTAAATGATATAGAAGAATGCATCAGTGACCTGGAAGACAAGGCAGTAGAACTTACCTGAATAGATCAACAGGAAGAGAATTTTAAAAAATGAAAATAGCTTAAGAAACCTATGGGACAACTCAAGCAGAATAACATTTGCATGATAGGGGTCCCAGAAGGAAAAGAGAACAACAAAGGAGCAGAAAATTTATTTGAAGAAATAATGGCTGAAAACTTTCCTAATATGGAGAAGGAAAGAGACATCCAGGTCCAGGAAGCACAAAAAGTCCCAAATAAGATGAACTCAGATATCCACATCAACAAACATTATAATGAAAATGTCAAATGATAAAGATAAAAAGAGAATCTTAAAAGCAGCAAAAGGAAAACAAGCTGGTACCTACAATGGAACCATATAAGACGATGAGCCAACTCTTCAGCAGAAACTCTACAGGCCAGAAAGAAGTAGCATAATATATTCAAAGTGCTGAAGGGAAAGTACTTCCAACTAAGCATACACTACCTGGCAAGGCTGTTAAGCAGAACTGACAAGCAAAAGCCAAAGGAGTTGATCAACACTAAACCAGCCTTATAAGAAATGTTAAAGGGTCTTCTTTAATCTGAAAAAAAGACATTAACATAAAACATAAAAGTAAAATCCTTCTGGTAAGGCAAATACATAGTAATGGTAGCAGATTAACCAGTTATAAAGCTAGTATGAAGGTTAAAAGAGAAAAAGTAGTAAAATTAACAATTACTACAATAATAAGGGAAACACAAAATAAAAAATGTAAAATATGACAAAAAACATACATAGTGGGGAAGAGAAATAATATGGATTTTAGAATGCATTCAAATTTGAAAGAGAGAGAGAAGGACAAAGAGAGACAAGAGTCTCTCTCTCTATATATATATATACACACATACACACACATATATACACACACATACACACACACAAACTTATGTGAACCCATGCTAAGCACAAAGGAAAAGTCTACAACAGTTACACAAAAGATGAGAAAGGAATCTAAACATAACACTAAATATATTCATCAAAACACAAGGGAAGAGAGCAAAGAAGAATGGAACAGAGAGAAACTACAAAAACAGCCAAAAAGCAATGAATGAAATGACAATTAGTACATGCCTATCAATAATTACTTAAAATGTAAATGAACTAAATTCTCCAATCAAAAGACACAAAATGGCTGAATGGATTTAAAAAAAAAAAACATATCTATATATTGCCTACAAGAGACTCATTTCAGATCTAAGGACACAGAGACTGAAAGTGAAGGGAAAGAAAAAGATTTTCAATGCAAATGGAAATGAAAAGAAAGCTGCAGTAGCTGTACTTACATCAGACAAAACAGACTTTAAAACAAAAACTGTAATAAAAAGACAAAGTAGGGCATTACATAATGCTAAAAAGGTCAATCTAACAAGGGGATGTAACGTTTGTAAATATTCACACCCCAAATATAGAAGTATCTAAATATATAAAGCAAATCTTAACAGACTTAAAGGGACAAATTGATACCAATGTAATAAAAAGGGACTTTAATCCCCACTTGGATTAATGGATAAATCATCCAGACAAAAAATAAAGGAAATATCAGTCTAACACTTCACATTAGACCAGATGGACTTAATATACACAGAACATTCCATCCAAAAGCCACAAAACACAGTCTGGTCAAGTGCACATGGAACATTCTTCAGAACAGATCACATATTAGCTCACAAAGCAAATTTCAATAAACTTAAGAAGACTGAAATCATATCAAGCATCTTTTCCAACCACAATGGCATGAAACTAGAAATCAATTAGAAGAATGAAACTGGAAAAAAAAAATCACAAAAATGTAGAGATTAAACAGCATGCTACTGAACAACCAATGATTCAGTAATGAATTCAAAGAGGAAATAAAAAAATACTGAGACAAATGAAAATGAAAATGCAACAACCTAAAATCTGTAAGATGTGGCAAAAGCAGTTTATAGCAATACAAACTTATCTCAAGAACCAAAAAAATCCTGGGCGCCTGGGTGGCTCAGATGGTTAAGCGTCTGCCTTCGGCTCAGGTCATGGTCCCAGGGTCCTGGGATCGAGTCCCGCATCGGGCTCCCTGCTCCTTGGGAGCCTGCTTCTCCCTCTGCCTCTCTCTCTCTGTCTCTCATGAATAAATAAATAAAATCTTTAAAAAAAAAAAAAAAAACCAAAAAAATCCCACATAAATGATTTAATTTTACAACTAAAGGAACTAGGAAAAAAAGAACAAAGGCCAAAGTTGGTAGAAAAAAGGAAATACTAAAGATCAGAGTGGAAATAAATGAAATAAAGGCTTTGAAAGAACAGTAGAAAATGTCAGTGAAACTAAAAGCTGTTTCTTTGAAAAGACAAAATTGACAAACCATAACTGGACTCAGCAAGAAAAAAAGAGAGAAGGCTTAAAATAAATGAAATCAGAAATGAAAGAGAAGTTACAACTGATACTACAGAAATAGTAAAGATCTAAATATTATGAACACTTACATGCCAACAAACTGCACAAAACATTAGAAATGGATAAATGCCTAGAAAACAATCATCCAAAACCCAAATAATGAAGAATCAGAAAAGCTGAATAGACTAATTACTAGCAAGGAAATCGAATCAGTAATAAAAAACTTCCTAATAAATGAAAGTTCGAAACCAGACAGCTCTACTGGTGAATTCTTCCAATCAAAGATTTAATACCTATTCTTCCAAAAAAATCGAAAAGGAGGGAACACTTCCAAATTCATCTTATGAAGCCAGCATTACCCTGGGACTGAAACCAGACAAGGACACTACAAAAAAAAAAAAAAAAAGGCCAGGAAGGAAGGAAGGGAGGAGATGACGACAAAGACAGAGAGAGAGAGAATGAAGATCACGACGAAGAAAATGATTATAGTCCAGTATCCCTGATGAATACAGATGCAAAAATCCTTAACAAAATATTAGCAAACCAAATTAACAATACATTAAAAAGATCATACACCATGATCAAGTGGGATTTATTCCAAACATGAAAGGATGGTTCAACATCTACAAATCAATCAATGCGATATACCACATTAACAAAATTAAGGATAAAAATCTTATGATCATCCTGATAGATGCAGAAAAAGTATTGACAAAATTCAACATCTATTTATGATTTAAAAAACTCTCAAAAAAGTGGGTATAGACAGAACATACCTCAACATTATAAAGGCCATATAGGAAAAACATGCAGCAAACATCATAGTCAATGGAAAAAGCTCAGTGTTTCCTTTAAGATCAAGAACAAGACAGGAATGCCCACTCTTGCCACTTCTATTCAACATGGTTTTAGCAACTCTAACTATGACAATTAGACAAGAAAAATAAATAAAAAGTATCTAAATACAAAAGGAAGATGTAAAACTGTCACTATTTGCAGATGACATGATTATATATAGAGAAAATCCTAGACTCCACCAAAATACTCTTAGAAATAGTAAAAGATTCAGAAAAATGGCAAAATATAAAATCAATATATAGAAATTGGTTGCTTTTCTATACACTAATAAGGAACTATCAGAAAGAAAAAATTAAGACAATCCCATTTACAATGTCATCAAAAAAGAGTAAAAGACCTAGGAATAAATTTAAACAAGGAGGTGAAAGACCTATATACTAAAAACTGTAAGACACTGATGAATAATTTGAAGAAGACACAAATAAATGGAAAAGTATCCCATGCTCATGGGTTAGAAGTATTAATAATATTAAAACTACCCAAAGAAATCTACAAATTCAATGCAATCCCTATCAAAATTGCGATGGCATTTTTCACACAAATAGAACAAACAATCCTAAAATATGTATGGAACCACAAAAGACTCAGAATAGCCAAAGCAATCTTGAGAAAGAACAAAGCTAGAGGTATCATGCTCCCTGGTTTGAAACTATACTACAAAGCTGTAGTAATCAAAAGAGTATGGTTTTGGCATAAACACAGACCAAGAGATCAACTGAACAGAACAGGCAGCCCAGAAATAAAGCCATGCATATATAGTCAATTAATTTATGACAAAGGAGGCAAGAATATACAATGGGGAAAGGACAGTCTTTTCAATAAATAGTGTTGGGAAAACTGGACAGCCACAGGCAAAAGAATGAAACTAGACCACTATCTTACACCATACACAAAAATTAACTCAAAATGAATTAAAGACTTGAATGTAAGACCAGAAACCATAAAACTCCTAGAATAAAACATAGGCAGTAAGCTCCTTGACACTGTTGTTGGCAGTATTTTTTTTAAGATTTATTTATTTAAGTAATCTCTACACCCAACGTGGGGCTCAAACTCACGACCCCAAGATCAAGAGTAGCACGCTCTTCTGACTGAGTCAGCCAGACACTCAAGCAATATTTTTTTTATATGACTCCAAAGTCAATGGGAACAAAAACAGAAATAAGCAAATGGGACTGCATCTAACTAAAAGCCTTCTGCACAGCATAGGAAATCATCAACAGAGTGAAAAGGCAACCTACAGTATGGGAGAAAATATTTATAAACCATATATTTGATAAGGGATTAATATCCAAAATATGTAAGCAACTCCTATAATTCAATAGCAGAAAATCAAACACACTGATTAAAAAATGGGCAAAGGACTTAAATATTTACTCCAAAGAATCCAAATGATTAACAGGTACATGAAAAGATACTCAACATCACATACCAGGGAAATTAAAATCAAAATTATAATGAGATCACCTCATATCTGTTAGGATGGCCATTATAAATACAAAAAATATATTTAAGAAAAAACAAAATATAATAAGTGTTGGCAAGGATGTGGAAAAACTGGAACCCCGGAACAATTATAATGGGGATGTAATAGTGTAGCCACTAGGGAAACAGTATGGAAATTCCTCAAATAATTAAAATCAGAACTATCATATATCCAGCAATCCCAATTCTGTGTATATATACAAAATAAGTGAAATCTGGATCTTGAAAAGATCTCTGCACTCATCAAAAGATAAAGTGAATGGTGGCTGCTAGGTGCTAAGATGAGAAGGAAATCTGGAGTTGTTGCTTAATGGCTATAAAATTTCATTCGTGCAAGATGAAAAGTTCCAGAGATCAACATTGTGCTCTTAGTTAATACTGTACTATTCGCTTAAAATCTGTTAACAGGTAAGATCTCATGTTATATGTTTTTACCACAATAATTTTTTTTTAAAGAAAATCATATAGAACAGAGCTGTTCTCTGGGGCGCCTGGGTGGCTCAGTCGTTAAGCGTCTGCCTTCAGCTCAGGTCATGATCCCGGGGTCCTAGGATCGAGCCTCACATCAGGCTCCTTGCTCTGCGGGGGGCCTGCTTCTCCCTCTCCCACTCCCCCTGCTTGTGTTCCCTCTCTCGCTGTGTCTCTCTCTGTCAAATAAATAAAAAATTTTAAAAAAAAAGAACAGAGCTGTTCTCTGCAAGCATATTGATTCATTCCTACTTTGAACAGAGAAATTACTTTTCTTTCTTTTTTTTTTTTTTTTACAATAAGAGGTGTTCTCTTCCAGCTACTAGAGAGGAGAGAGATTATATTCAAGTCTTTAGAAAAGGTGGAATCAGGAGAGAAAGAGAGATTGAGATCTTGTTTACATCAAATACTTAACAGAGCAGCATGCAAAATCACCATGGAATATCAGAAAACATTTGTGGATGGGTGTCAAAAAATTTAATAATTTACTATTTTATTTTATATACCAATCAATAAAATATGCATAGGCAATTAAGAACATCTTTACCAAGTGTATCTTAAAATACTTTTAAAATACATAAAAACAGTACTGTCCAAGGTAGCATAAGAAGCCACTTTTGAATGAAGAAAGAGGATAAAGATAAGATCCCTGACATTGTGTATCTTAAAACAATCATCAATAGAAGAAAATTTAAGAGAAAATGATGAGATATCATTAGATAATGATATCCTTAAAAAGTCATAAAATCAAACTCCAGACTAATCTTACAGTCCAATGGCAATGATCCTTTGTGTGTGTGTGTGTGTGTGTGTGTGTGTGTGTGTTATCTGGATTTCCATTAAACCTTTTTTTCCCCCTCAATGTGGTACTTCAAATGTATTCCAACATACGTTCCTGACAGTTGTAGTTGTAAAACATCTTGCTTGCTGGGCTGGCCTTCCTTTGTTGAATAAATGTTTTTTAAAAATATTTAGAGCAGGCGCCTGGGTGGCTCAGATGATTAAGCGTCTGCCTTCGGCTCAGGTCATGATCCCGGGGTCCTGGGATGGAGTCCCACATCGGGCTCCCTGCTCCCTGGGGAGCCTGCTTCTCCCTCTGCCTCTCTCTCTCTCTCTTTCTGTCTCTCATGAATAAACAAATAAAATCTTTTAAAAAATGTTTAGAGTAAGAAACCATTCATGTTGAAAATGTGAAATGTCTTCTTTAATGGATAATTAAGCATTACCCTATCTATGTAAAGTACATATATTTTTTAATGTAAACTTTTAAGTAGGATTTAAACCAGCCTTGCAGACAGACTCAAAATAAGAGGCAGGATGGGGAAAGAATGCACAAAATTTTTTTCTTCTGTCTAATAAAAAAATCTTTTGTCACTGTAATTTTAGAATAATGATTAGCCTTTAGAGTGATACAGGTACTGGAGCAATTGATAGCATTTTATAAATTTTATCATTACATTCTTTATTCCACATCTATGCCTCATTTGCTGGGTGGAATTCTGTTGATCATTAAGTATTTGTTAAATCAGCCCCATTATGAAGATGTAAGAGAGTGGGAAGGATAGCACCTTTATAAAAAATCTACGAACTAGAGCAATATGTAATACAAAGGATCATGAAACTAAATGTTCCCAATTATGTGTGGGCCAAAAAATATACAATTTTTATACCAACTGTTCTCTGAGATGTAATTATTTTTAGTTTATATGAAAAATAGACCTCAAAAACAGCTGACATATTTTTTCAAGTCCCCAGGAGATTTTTAATTATTGTTTTTCTACAACACCAAATCTCATTTTGCAATGGACAGTAGATGTAGGAGCACCCTCTTACCCAATCTAAGCTTCATGGACCAGATTCCTCTAAGTGTCTTTACTGCGCTAATATGCTCTTAGGCAGGAAAGCCCATGATTTATAAAACCTTTAGCCCCACATCAAGTTTAATGAATTCCTAGCATCCTTTGTCCTCTACCTAGCATCTCTGACCTCTATTTAGGACTTTTTCCTTAGCCCAGACCCTGTTCCTGGGTCCCAGACTGTTTCTCAATTTCCTACACTATTGCTTCCTCTTCAACACTGAAACTTATGTGTCTAGACCAATGATATTAACCTATATTCCCTGCCTTATTTAAAGTTGTCCACTGGTCTAGCTGGATTACTACTGACCTGGTCTCCTTCACCAATGATTCCATTATGTCTATACTTCTCCTTTCTTGTTGCAAAAATTATATATATATATAATCAGCTAACCAAAAAATATGAATGCGTTTAATGTTAAAGTAGCAAGTCCAGTTTAAAAGAAACCAGAAGTCAGGAAACTAAGCAAAAACACAGTGGGTCATACATATATACTCAGAACCTATATAATTTCTAACTTTTAATTCTTTAAATTATAAGCCCTGTATGTTCTTGAGTATCAGTGATACACTGCCATATTGGAAAACTGAGGATTTATCTGTAAAATTACATAAATGTAAAAGGAAAATTCCCCAAACAGATTTTAGAATTCTTAATACTGAAATGAAAATTCATGATGCAACTATTAGGTTTCTGTGTAGAATAATCACCAAACATCCTGTAAAATTACACCTGTATTTATTCCAATGATACTCATCAGTAATATAACAAACTAAGAACTCTCTATTCAAATTTCATTTTCCAGTTCTTCCAAGTTTCTCAATTAAACTGACAGTAAATAATAGGGAAAGTCAGCAACTAGGACAGATGCTACATAATTGGAATCAATAATTTCCTATACTCTGTGATTTGAGTACTACTCTAAGGTCTTACCTGCCTTTACCTTTACCTACCCAGAAATACCCAATATTATTCCACTCAATAGTTAGTAACATCAGAAGAATTATTTCCAAAGGGTCACTGTACTGCCTAGGCTTTTCCAGCAAACCATCTCACATTTCTTCCCATTTGATTTTTAAGATCTTCTTTATTTATTTGAGAGAGGGGGCACAAGCAGAGCGAGGGGCAGAGTGAGAGAGAGAGAGAGAGAGAAGCAGACTCCCTACTGAGCAGGGAGCCCTACAGAGACTGGAGACTCAAAGCTCAATCCCAGGAGCCAGGAATCATGACTTGAGCCACCCAGGTGCCCTTCATTTGATTTTTACATTAGGAAATCTGCACTCAAAAAGAAGCAGGTTCAGGGTCTGAAGTGATAGAATATTTTCAATCTAAGTGAATTTCATCAGGTGTGGAAATATTATAGTAAAACTACACCCTCAGTGACTACAGGCAGCAGCATGGATCTCCAGTGAGAGCACTGACAATAAAACAAGTCCACGCAGAACATTTCCTCAGCATGGACTGTTTTCCCTAGCAGGGCTCTCTGATATTACCAAACGCAGAAAACGTCAATGTATCATGTTTTTCTTTAGTTTTGATCTAATTTAGGTAAATCCTTTCAAGAATGAAGTGAGAAATAAAAACCCAATAAATAAAACACAATACAAGATGTTTATTTGGTTCATTCCCTTACCTTATTCCTGTCTTTACTCAAATGTCACTACAAGGCCTATACTGACCATCCTATTTCAAATTGCAACCGTCATCCCTGGTACTCCCTACTCTACTTCTGTTATTTTCACCATAGCATTTACACCTGGGATTTCATCTAGCTAGTGAGTGATGTGTGTATATATATATGTATACGTGTCTGTGTGTGTATGGATATGGATATATACGTGTGTATTCTTCACTATAATGTACTCACATAAGCTGCTACAACAATGCCTGGAACATAGTAGACACCCAAATATATGTTATTTTAACTATATTAAACTCTAATACATTGCCATGATTATCATCAAGGAATCTACTTCAGTGTTACCTACATCCTGGCAGTATGTCAGGGATATTAAAGGATTTCAGTGACTTACCTCATTCTCTATGATATTAAGGGCTTCCACATTTGAAAATGACACCCTGATAAATTATATGCTTTTCTCAAAAGTTTTAAATTAACTCCATTCAGATTTAGAAGATATTAGTGCTTCACTGCAAAGACATGCTTTTTCTTACTACCCAGAAGCAATTCCTTTTCCAAGATGATAGTTATCACTTATTTATGCTGAATAAATTATTTTCAAATTTTAGCATATATTTATAGCTTTATTTCTAGGACACCAGAAAGAAGTGAACTATGATCAGTGTTCAATTAGAAATGATCAAGCACTACTTTTGTACTATTTTCCAAAATTAACTTCCTTAATTATCCCAAATTATGACTGAAAATGATTTACATTTGGTGAACAAATATTAAAATTAACAGTATTTCATATTATTTTGAATACAGCTACAAATTTCTTTCCTAACAAGAGTTTTATACAACTTTCATTCCTTCCCTTACCTTTCATTTAACCAAGAAGAGAAGTTACTCTATTACTTGCTATTTATCAAAGCTTAATTAAACACTTCTTTCTATTGTATGTATTTGCTAAATGGGATATGAGAGAATTTGAGACTTTTAGGGGATGGAGAGAAGAGAGAATAAAATGTAAATATTATGAGTTTCACTTTAGGTAATTAAATTTGAAAAGATGAGATGAAATAGCGATACTTCCTAGGTATCTGGAAAATAAGACCAGAAGGCAGATGAGAAGTCTAGATCAAAGATATAAATTTAGGAGCACCCACATAAGGTTGATAATATGAGTTCAACACAGCAAGCAAATTTTAGCAGGAAAACAGGGCCTCAAATGAAAACTCAGAATTAGGCAAAATTATTGGGGCAGGAAGATGGAAAAGTAGAAAATAGAAGCAGGGTACAGATAGGTAAAAAGCACAAGAGTTTCAAGAAAGAATGGGTAGTAGGTGGTATCAAAGGCCAAAAAGAGTTTGAAGAAGATGACATTTAAGAAAAGGACTTCACATTTGGACTCAAAGATAAAGGTAATAGATACCCTTGGAAAAGGCTAATTACATGTACAGAAATTATGTCATCTAGTATTGAAATATTCTCTATTCTACATGGCTATACTATTATTAGACATTGTATGGTACATGCTGGATGAGTGGTTTTTGCAAACACACCCTGAATGCCCCCTGTTAACCACTATCTTGAGAATGTACAGATCCTACCCTCCCCCTCTATATTCCCATTCAGCAGGATATGAAAAGAAATGTGTTGTTCAATGTTCAGGGCCAAGGGCTCTGGGTATGGCCAACCCAGAGTGTCTCCTTTGTAATGAAGAATGTCTGGATGGCAGGCCTTGATCTCCTTGGAACACTGGCCATGCAAGGAGGGAAAAGACTACAGACAGTTTCTAGGCTGTTTGCTATACTATAAAAGCTTGCTGCATGTGGATTCCACCAGTAGATGCTTTGTTGTCTACCACTCCTGGACTCCCTGTAAGAAAGTTCCCCCAATAAAACTATCCCTTGATCTCTGTCTCCAGGTCATATTTCTGGTCTTGCTGGGTCATCACCCACCCTCCTTGGCTTAGAGTTGGCCAAAGTATGGCGATATAGACATTGGTTGAGAATAAAAGTCAGTCCAATATATAAATTACATAATGTATGCTGTGCAGCTCTGTTAGAATTAAGGAATTAAGGAAAATATAATTAGTTAAGTTAGAGTCTAACATATCAAATTTTCTATAGGGAGTTTTGTGATTAAATATAAACTGATACATGAAGTCTCTAATGTTTTAATTCTTAAAATGAAAATATCACATATTATGTTTAACTTAAGTTAGTAAAGAAAATATCTTTTAAAAAGACCGACAGTTGATGATGAGTTTAACTACTATTATGGGTATAAATTAATCACCACTTTGGAAAACCATTTGGCATTATTATTGAAGGTGAACCTATGTATGTAACCTATGAAGTGGCAATTCCATATACCAAACAGAAATGCATGCATATGTATACAAAAACAGACATACAAATGTATTCACAACAAAAACACAAATGTCTGCCAATATTTGAATGAGTAAGTTAATTTTGATATATTCATATAATGGTATACTCTAGAGCAGGGGTTGGCAAACTATGGCCCATGGGCCAAATCTAGCTGGCAGCCTATTTTTGCAAATAATGTTTTATTGGAATACAACCATACTCACTTATTTACATATTTTCTATGGCTGCTTTTGCATTACAAAAGTCAAACTGAGTAGCTGTGACAGGTTGTGTAAAATGGGCAAAGCCTAAAATATTTACTCTGCCCCTTTACAGTAGATGTTTGCTGACCCAGGCTGTAGAATAAAATGACAAACTACAGTTACGTTCAAAATTGTGAATGACTGGGGCACCTGGGTGGGCTCTGTCGGTTAAGTGTCTGCCTTCGGGTCAGGTCATGATCCCAGGGTCCTGGGATCGAGCCCCACATCGGGCTCCCTGCTCAGCGGGAGTCTGCTTCTCCCTCACCTTCTGTGCTCTCTCTCTCTTTCTCTCAAATAAATAAATAAATCTTTAAAAAAAATTGTGAATGACTCACAAACATGGGGTTGAGTAGAAGAGGCCAGATACAGAAAAGTAGATACTCTATGATTCAATTCATATAAAGTTCAGAAACAGGCAGTACTAAACTATAGTGCTCCAAGTCAAAGTAGTAGTTACCTTTGGGGAGGTGGAAGGCAATACTAATTGGGAGAACTGGTAATGTTCTATTTTTTAAATTGAGTGTTTGTTACATGGGTGAATTCACTAATTCATTGAACTGTATGCTTATGATTTGTGCACTTTTCTGTGTCCCATACTCCTTCAATAAATGAGCTTTGAAGGATTATATGCCAAATTATTAATAGTAGTTACCCTTAGAGTATAGGATGGGAAGAATGAGATTTTATTTTTAATGTATGTGCTTCCATATCTTTTTAACTTTTTTTTAAAGATTTTATTTATTTATCTGAGAGAAAGTATGAGAGAGAGAGATCACAAGCAGGGGGAGGGGTAGAGGGAGCAAACTCCCCACTGAGCAGGGAGCCTGATGCGGAACTCAATCAGAGGACCCTGGGATCATAACCTGAGCCAAAGGCAGACACCTAACCAACTCAGCCAGCCAGGTGCCCTCTTTTTAACTTTGTGAACAAGGCTATTACTTTAGAAATATGAAAACAAAGTAATAAAAGGATATGTATTATTAAATATCTTCATCATGATATGGCTCTATATTTTTATCAACAGGATTTAATACATTGTGGGCACTGAGTGGTAACAGGATGTCAGAAACTAAATGCTTACATCACTCAATATCTCTAAGTTTTGTGCACCAATAATACAAAATACATTTTATACCTATTACTCTTTATGCTTTATCTAAAAGTTTCATAATCTTATGAACCCTTCTCACGTATTTTTAAAATACGATCTTAATTATTTTTGTCAGATTACAGCTGCTCCCTTATCTTTAGTAATACTGTGCATTTAACATGATGGTCTTAACTGTCCCCTTAAGCTAATTCTCTTCCTTTTCAAAGAGATAAAAGACTTCAGGAATTGAAAATGACATTTCAAAATAGTCGTAGCATCTACCAATTGTTGCTTAAAGTAAAGATTTAAGAAAGAAATATTTCTGCATGATTTAATGATTGCTTGCTGTAGCAAAGTTCTTTTGTCTGGTCTCTAATACAACCCTCTACACTGTCTTGTTCAATATGCAACAAAACAATGATGTAGAGTTTTTGACAAAGAGCCCATCTCCCTATTGGGGTGGCATTACAGGATAATAGCTGTCTAAGCTGTATAATTCAAAGAGATATATTTTAATATTAAAATATCTGTTAATCAGTTTTTAAAGCTACAATGTTCAAAACTCAGTACAATATGTAAAACATTCCTTTACCAAAGGGAGTGACTAATCTTCTGTACAGCTTTGATAAGTTACAAGAAATAGGTTTATCTCAGAAGACTGGTTATGATTAATATGCAGTTCATAAAGCTCCTTAGCTCTGTATGGTCTCTCTCTAACTGAATCTAATAAAGACAGGTCACGCATTTTTCATACTCCTTTTTCACTGATGACAGATCTCTAATAGGATTTATATGCATTTGATATTAATTGTATCGGAGACTGCACCAACTGCAATCGTTCTTCATTTTTTTGCCTTTTAAAAGCTATACATAAATTACAAAGTTTCCATTTTTGTTTGACTGCAGCCCTCACTAGCTATCAACCATGTCAATGATAGAAAGATAGAAAAAGATTAAGAACCATCTCACCTAGTTCACTGAAATACCAGAAGATACCAAAGGCTATAAACCCAGGTTTGAGAGCTGTTTGAGCTATCCTCTCCTTTGTGTCAGAAGAGCTCAAGTATATAACATCAGTAAAAACCTTGCACTCTGAATTGGAAAGGAAAGGACATGCTTTTAATAACCATCTCACAGAGGGGTGCTGGCAGTAACCCATTGTTCTGATGAAATATTGCTTTTCTAACCATCTACAGAGACAACACAGGAAATGTAAATATGAGATAGTGCTACCTCGAATGAAAAAACAAATGTCCTGGGGACTCAATCTAAAATAGTCCTTAATTTCAGCTCTGAACTCAAAAGAGGCTTCACTTGTATCTGGGGGAAAAGAACTGTATCTTGCAAGACAATTCAAATTATAATTGCAGTTAAGAGAAGTGGACAATTCTATTTTCATATCCTATATTCTGCACTATGACATAAATAGCGAAAAATTTCATTCTGCAAAAGAGCATAGCAAGGGATTTGGGAAACTAATGAAACACTGCTTTATGCTCTATCAAAACACTTGGCTATTAGTGAATAAAATCCAGTTGAAAAAAAAAAGTAGGTCACAATTGTAATGATTTTCTTTAGTTGAAACAGACTACATACAAATTCAGAACATAAATGTCTCTCATACATATAGGAATTTAAAAAACAGCCCATTGGGGCGCCTGGGTGGCTCAGTCGGTTAAGCGTCTGCCTTCGGCTCAGGTCATAATCCCAGGGTCCTGGGATTGAGCCCCACATCAGGCTCCCTGCTCGGCAGAGAGCCTGCTTCTCCCTCTCCCTCTGTCCCTCCCCCCAGCTCGTGATCTCTCTCTCTGTCAAATAAATAAATAAAATCTTTAAAATAAATAAATAAATAAAAAAACAGCCCACAAAGAACTCTGTATGCCTGACTAAATTTACAGGATTACCTCATGGTTATATACATATATAATTTTTGTCCTTCAATTAAGAAAGGTTACTTTTTAAGTGAAACACACAAGAAAAAAAGGACACAAATACAAAAGTCTAACTAAAGAAAGGCAACCAAACACACCTCATCCATCTATAAAAGCTATTGTTAGGGACTTCTGCTTCTGGACATAAAGGAGTAACTGGTACTAGGCCAGCTCTCCATCTGTAAACAACTAGAAAATTGGACAAAATATATGAAACAACTGCTTTCAAACACTGGACAACCAGCAGCACAGGGCTGTGATCCCCGAAAAAAAGGAAACAAACTAAGTAAGCCCTACAGTCAACCCAAAGTGTGTATGAAGGCACTTTCCACATTATAGTTCAGGAAGGGGGAAATTATGCAGAGTACTGCAGTCTCACAGAGCTAAAGAAAGAGAGATGGTATCAACCACACTTCAATTACAAACAGAAAGAAAGAGAGGTGGGGAAATGAGGGAGACTGAGACAGCTTAGATTTATGGGGCACAGTACCAGAGAAAAGGAATCCCCACAGAAAAATAGTTCCAAACATCCACAGTGCAGCCTCCCTGAGTTTTTGCCTGACTACTAATCTGCACATGCATAGGGGAGACTTGATGAGGATGGGCCTAGAACACTCTCAGAGAAGAATGACTACCAGAAAAGAACAAACTTAACACCTACCAGAGATCACACAAGGCTGAGAAATTCTGATCAGCCAAAGTGCAGAGACTTCCTTGAGTATTCAGACCAGAGAAAGCCCAATGAACCCCAAACAGGATAAACATAAAAATAACCCTGAGGTACATAATTACATTGTTGGAAACCAATGATAAAGAATAAAATCCTAATAGTAGCCAGAGAAAAAGACACGTTACACAAAGGGGAACAGAGTTTATTAATGATTTTATTTTAGTTTATTTTTAGAGAGAGAGAGCACACCTGAGCGGGAAAGGGCAGAGGGAGAGGGAGGGGGAATCTCAAGAAGACTCTGCACTGAGCGCGGAGCCCAATGCAGGACTCAATCCCAGGACACTGAGATCAGGACCTGAGCCAAAACCAAGAGTCGGAGGTTTAACCGACTGCGCCACCCAGGTGCCCAAAGAAGAACAGAGTTTAAAATGATTGTTGACTTCTCATCAGAAACAGTAGAAGCCATAAAAAAATATTTAAACTGCTAAAAGAAAACCAGAAAAAACCCTGTCATTTTAGAATTCTGAATCACATAAAAATATCCTTCAAAAATAAAGGCAAAATAACTAATAGACAAACATAATCTGAAATAATCCAACTGAAGAAAACTTGCACTACAAGAAATGTTTAAAGGTAGCTCTTCAGGCTGAAGGAAACTGATATGAGATAAAAATTCAGATCTACATAAAGGAATAAAGAGTGCCAGAACTGTATGTGAAATAAAGTATGAGAATAGATAGCACACTATTTTTAGTTTATTTTCCTTAAAATATACTTGATCCTTTAAAGAAAAAAGGATACAATGTATGGTCAGACCTATACATATGTAAAGTAATATATATGATAATAATAACACAAAAGATGATGGAAAGGGATATAACTATGCTATTGTAAGGTTCTTATATAGGAAAGTATATAATATTACTTGAAGTTGTCATAGTTGCATATTGTAAACCCTACTGAAAACTAAAATAAACAGACATATTTAATAAGTCAAGAAAGGAGACAAAACGGAATAGTTAAAAAAAAATAACCCAAAAGAAGGCAGGAAGAAAGATAAAAGAAACAAAGGACAGATGGAATAGATAGAAAATAAGCAACAAGTCTGTAGAGATAAACAGTCATCAGACAGGATTAAAATATATCTATACCCAAATATATGCTATTAGAAACTCACTTTAAATATAAAGATACGGATAGGTTAAATGTAAAGGGACAGAAAAAAATGACGTATCATGGCAACAGTAAACATAAGAAAGCTGGAGTAGCTAAATAAATATCACACAAAGCAGACTTTAGGGCAAGGAATATTATCAAAGATAAAGAAGAACACTTCATTATTATGGAAGGGTAAATTAATAAGGAAGACAATCCTAAATACATGTATAATTAATAAAAGAATGTCGAAATACAAGAAGCAAAATCTGATAGAACTAAAAAAGAAATAGACAAATTAATTTTTATTCCATAATCAGAGTTGGTGATTTCAACATGCCTCTATCAATAACTGATAAAATAAGTACACGGAAAATCATTAAGAATATAGAAGTCTCTAAAAACACTATTAATTGCATGGAGTACTGGGTATTATACGCAAACAATGAATTATGGAATACTACATCAAAAACTAACATAACAATAAAATAAAATTTAAAAAAATTATAGTAAAAAATTAAAAAATAAAAACACTATTAATTGACTTCATCTGAATGTTTATGAACACTTTAGCCAACCATAAACTATATCTTCTTTTTCAATTGCACCTGGAACACTCAATAAAATAGACTATACGTCAAACTATAAAACTAGCCTTAATAAATTTAAAAGTAATTAAATAAAGCCATAATTACTCTTCCCTCAAATTTTCAATTATTGAGGTAGTAATGAAATAACCTGCCACCTATCAGGAACTACTACAGTAACAGAAGAAACAGCACAGAAGTCAGAGTTCATTTCAATAAAAGGACTAAGGACTACTGCTTTAAACCTTTTTTGAAATGGTAGGTTGAATGGCAGCCATCAAAAGGATATGTCCCCATTCTGACCCCAAGAACCTGTGAATGTGACCTTATTTGGAAAAGTGGTCCTTACAAATATAATTACATTAAGCATTTCAAAATGTTATCATCCTGGTTTATTCAGGTGAGTAGTACATCCACTGCAAAGAGTCCTTATAAAAGATACACAGGAGAGTCACACAGGAAAAAGGAAGAGACCATGTGAAGTGGGAACAAGAGATTAGAGTAATTTAGCCACAAGCCAGGGAATGTCTGGAGCTACCAGAAGCTGAAAGTCGCAAGGACAGATTCCCTCCCTAGAGCTTTGGTAGAGAGTATGACCTTACCAGTACCTTGATTTCAGATTTTTTTTTAACCTCTAGAACTGTGAGACAGTAAGTTTCTGTTGTTTTAAGCCACCAAGGTTGTGATAATTTATTATGGCAGTCCTAGGAAACTAATACAATCACATAGGTGAGAGTTTCTCTAAAGTCTATATATTAAAGAAAATCTGTTATATCATACGATTGGACCCATTTACACTCCTCTGGGCAGAAAATGAGTTTCAGGTACCTGGTACTATCAGACTATTTTTGAGAGGGGTAAGCAATTTAATTAGTGTAAAATGGCATTTCGTTATTTCAGTGTTCCAAGTGGAGTTGAACTGGTCTGGGCATCTAAACTACTGGACTTCTAACATCCCTGCCAACTCAAAATGTCTGTATTTCCATGATTTTTCACTTATCCTTTCAATACACCTTTACTGAGTGCCTACTTTGTGTCAGCCAGGCAATGTGACTAGCACTAAGGACACACATATGAAAAACTTACTGTGTTTCTACACCAACACAACTGTCTTACATCACCAGCTTTTCCCTATATCCCCTCAATACTTAAATATTTACTGTGAACTATACTATTTTTTGATACATTGTGTTATGTTATTTAAGTTCTTAGGAAAACACCATATACAGAGATGCACACACATATATACCTACACATGTATAATTTTTCTCTGAACTACATCGTAAATTTGGTGTGCATGAGATTCCATTTCTATCATACTAGTTTTATTGTGGCGAATTCAGTGTTTTTCCTATGAAAGTTCAGTAAATCTTTTCTAAAATTAGTCAAATGCACAAAATGACCCATGCATAAAATATACCTCAAGCCATACTCCCCCAATAGGGGATGGGATAATTTTTGCTCTTACATATTTACTTTTCTGACAAAGAAGGTAACTTATGGTATAGCTGGTAAAGACTAATGTTTCTGGTCAAAGAACAAAGATGATTTCAGTAAGGTATTAAATGCCTTATGTCAGGAATAGGTTGGAGGTAGAGAAAAATAAAATCCTGAGATATTAATTTCAATTATTATAATGTTCTCAGTCCCAATAACCCATCCTTAAGCAAAGCACAGCTTGGTAAGTAGAGGAATGTAACAGAAAAATAAAAAAGATGCATCTTGACACAGTGTAAAGATCAGAGACTTTGGTATCACACCTAGCTCTGACTCCTGATTCCATTCCACAAATTCTGAGACTTCAGGCAAGTTACTTTGTCACTCTAAGCTTCAGTTTCTTCATCTCTAAGAGAGCAAGAATTCTATCTACCTTATAGAGTTGTGAGGATTAACTGAGGTAAAGATAAATGTCTGATGAATAAGTACTCAAATATTCAAGTTATTTTCTAACTTCCCTAATAAAAATGGAACATAAAAGATATGAATGAGAGTTGGCAATTTAGTAGTAATTATCAAAAATGTTCAAATAGGTATACTTTCTGACCCAGAAATTTTGCTGCTTCTATCTAAAAGGGAAAAAATTAAACAAGTTCTCAAGATTGCATAAATAAGAATGTTTATTTTAGAATTACAATGGTTAAAAATTGAAAACAATCTAAATGTCTTTCAATAGTGAAATGGTTAAATACATTATTATATATCCACATAATGCATGACATGTTTTCAAAGAGGAGAAGGGACTTTCACTCTGCTCTCTGGAACGGAACAGTATTAGTGACTTATAATCCTCCTCTCCAAGCCCTCACATTTTCCTTCCCCTGGAAAAACAGATTTATCTAGTTAATGCAATTCCTGGGACTCTGTCACTCATTAAGCCTCCATTCTCCATGGGGCAAGGTTATTATTCTGTTAAAGGTCCCTGCTCATGAACTGACTCATACCTTATTTCTTTCTCCTCTTCTCCTGGACTTACATGCCCTCTGTAACTCTATGCTCTCCACCTCTACTTTATTTCCCCCAGATAAACCTATTTCCCTCCATTTTAAATAGTCTACAGTTTTTTGGAGGATGGGGTATCCACCACATCTCCAACATAAAGGAATTCTATGGAGCCACTAAAAATCATGCAGCTTTATATATTTTGACATGGAAAGACAATCATACTATCGTGTTGAGTAAAAATGAAAAATAGTGTCAAACACTAACACTGCTTTTCTTTGGATAGTGAGATTAAGATGCATTGCTTTTCAGAGGGAGAGTAATATGTTTTCTTTGACTTTTCCACAAGATAGTTGTACTATTTGCATAAAGTTATTACTTTTTAAGTGTGGAAATAAAATACAAAGAAAAGAATAACAGGCAGCCCTTTCTGCCCATGGGTCCTGTGCCCGTACTTAAAGAAAACCACCTTTTTGCACTGAAAAAAAAAAAAAAGAAAGAAAGAAAGAAAAAAGAGTAACATAAGAAAGATCAGTATTAAGTGCATAATAGGGACCAAAATCAAAATAGAAAATAAGCTAGGCTGACCTCTTTAAACACTCTCCAATGGTTATACAACATGTTAGAACTAGGTTTCCAAATATGCTTTCCTTAAACAGAAGATCTAACATGATAGAACTTAAACTCCAAAAACCCAAAATAACAGATTTTAATATCCCAAAATCCTATTGATCCTCAAACTATCATTCTATGGTAAAATCATGATATAGCAAAATAAGTCCTCATAACAGGTAGTGTGCCCTTGTAATAACAGCATTATAAAAAGATTCTACAGCAGTTTCATTGTTTATTCATTGACAAGTATACTTTCTTCAAAACATCCAAACTCATTGCTAATAATGTAACACCTCCTTGGAGCCTATTTTAAAGTAACTTTCATTTCAAAATTTAATGATATTGAAATAAAAACATTACCAGGCCTACACAAACTTATTTTAAAATATCTAAAATTTAAGTAAATTAACATTGAAATGAACAAACCAACTCTAAGTCTCCAAAGTTACATTAAATTTACATACTATTGAAATTTATAGCAACTGAAGTGTTTAACTGCAGCATACACAATTTCATATATATCACAGAATCCAAATTAACTAGTATATTCAATCTAATCTGATAGAAAAGCTATCCCCAACCCTTTATGTGTTATACAAGCAGTCTCAATTTGTAATTGGGCTGCATTCTAAAGTCTGTTTGTAAATCAGTTGGCAAAAAATGCTGGGACATATTTAATAAGAAAAACAGGTTTAAATAAAATGCTTAAGTACCAATGCTATCCTGAAAAATGCAGTTAATCCATAAAATAATGTACTATTGTAATAATACAAGTTCTAAGCCCTGAACTCCCCTACAATGAGTGGCAGGAAGAGAAGACTCAAGAGGAAGCTCTGAAAACTGAGTTGCTCATTAAGGAAGAAAGGAGCACTGCCCCATTTTTCATAGCAATAGAAGCCCAAAAGCAAGGGAGGAGAGTTCCAGCATTCTGGGGTCCAAGTACCCATGTTCAGGAGGATAAAAGTATTATCTGTAATTGAGCAGTCAAGGACCACTTGTAAGAAAGTATCAAAACAATACAGAAGAGTAACCGCCAAAACCACATGGGGACTAATAAATAAAATGACCCAAAGCATTCCTTCATAGTACTGAACTTAAAAATAAGGGATGATAGGGGCGCTTAGGTGGCTCAGTCGGTTAAGTCTCTGCCTTCGGCTCAGGTCATGATCTCAGGGTCCTGGGATCGAGTCCCGCATTGGGCTCCCTGCTCAGTTGGGAGTCTGCTTCTCTCTCTCCTCCCCACCTGTGCTGTCACTCTCTCTGTCTCTCTCAAATAATTAAAATCTTAAAAAAAAAGGATGATAGGTCTGAATTTCATTTAAAAGTAGATTCCCCTACTAGAAATTCCTAGACTAATAAGGAGCCATTTTCTATTTGTTATATATTATTACATCTATAATTATCCCTGTTGCCCAACAGCAACTGGGGAAAACCTACTGGATATTGCATCATGTCACTTAGGAAGTACATTTGGGTAGGAAGCAACACAGCATAGTAGTTAAGAGATCAGACACAACTAACCTTGGACAAGTTAGCTAACTTCTCTGAATTTCAGCTTTCTCCTAAAATGAAGATAAAAATAATGACCACCCCATAGGAGTATACTGCAGATTAAATGAGGTCATCCATGAAAAACACTTCTCAGAGTTCCTGGCACACATTGGAAATGGTCAGTAAATGTTATTGGATAGTTACCCAGTAGAGGTGCTGGGACAGGGGTGGATCCTTATATAACAAAACTGGCCTAATCACTCTCCCAGTTGATAAGTAAACTGCCAGCTTGCTAAGAACTGTATTCCTGAAGTCTAATAATAGTTGTTTTCCTCCCCATGAAATAGCACCAGAATTCAAGTATCTTTTATGCTATTTCTATGCTTAATTGCCTCCCCTCTCCAAAGCGTTGACTTCTTTGCCTCAACAGGAACAGGAAACATCTTTGAAGAACAATATATTTTATTTGTGACCAATTATTTTTTTAAGTAAGACTCAGAAATACCCTTATGAGGCAATAGGGGAAACATGCAAAATGCATCCCAAATTTTACCAAATATTTCTGGAAACTTCCCTCTTACACTTGAGGCAGTTCTTCTGTAGTTACACTCATGACATTTTTAATTATATTAAGTGTCCAGTAAGTCACAGATATATATTTTTCCCATGAGCTTTTCTTAAAAGCTAAACACAAATCCTTCATCCAGTATAATCAGTGATCTATGAATGTGGGCTATGTACCTGAAGGATAAATCTTTTTTATGTATAACAGCAAAAAGGAAAAAAAAAAAAAAAGGCTAATTCTTAATGGAAACTATCTGAAAATATATTATACCTAGGCTGCCCTGAAGAATACACTGAATACCCCTTCAATGACTCTTCATCAAGATCAATTTCTATTCTGTGCAATGATACAGTAATGCCCCCCAAAACTCCTGAAGAGCATTGGGCTGTTTTTCTCTCTATGAAATAACCAAAGACTACTATATTTTTATATTGCTTCCTTCCACTGTTAGCTGTCACATCTTACTGTCAGTAGCACCTTTATTTTTTTCTTTTCAAAACACAAGAATAACTGGGTGAGAGCCTGAGTTGATACCCATGATTCTCTGAGACACACAAGAGTCTTTTTTCTGGGGTGCCTGGATGTTTCAGTCAGTTAAGCATCTGCCTTTGACTCAGGTGATGATCACAGGGTCCTGGGATGGAATCCCACATCGTCAGGGGGGGGGGTCCCTGCTCAGTGGGGAGCCTGCTTCTCCCTCTTCTCCCTCCTCCTGCTCTCTCTTGCTATCTCTGTTGCCATCTCTGTCTCTCTCTCAAATAAATAAATAAAATCTTTTTTAAAAAGAGTCTTTTTTCCGCTTAATTTGCAGAAATGTGGACAATACCGCAAATACTTGAGATCAGTCAGAATACTGAGTTCCTAATAAGGGGGCTTCTACTGAATATAAAACTGCCATAATTGTATTCCAAAAAGCAGGATGATAAAGCCCAATTGATAGAAACTTTTAAAATCAGAAAACATGTTATCACAAAAACTATATAAAATAGTAATCAAAGGTGATCAGATGCCATTTATCAGAGATTCATCTAAATAGCTCAGAAATTAAGTTATGAACATTTTAGGACATGTGATACTGTAACAATATTTTTTTGTTTTATGCCAGAGATTTTCTGAAATTCTCATTTTTCTTTGTTTTATTGCTTTCTTGGCTCCTGTCCTATCAATACCCCAACCCACCAACCAAAATAAAATTAAACACTATAAATAAAAGCTGATATAATATTATGTGCATCTGTAACAACTATCTGTAACCAGAAATCAACAAACTACAACCTAGTTGACTGTATTTGCAAGAGGACATGGAGCATAAGCTTGTACTTGTAGCAAGCTTTCAAGCTCAGCTGGGGGCGGGAGTAAAGACAGGTATGTTTGGGCCATGAACCTTAAAATCAATCCAGATCACAGCAGGGGATGGAGGGCTCCAAGAGAAATATCTCCAAGAAAAAGAGAACTAGAACTGATAGATTACGAGGGGTGCCTGGGTGGCTCAGTCGGTTAAGCGTCTGCCTTCGGCTCAGGTCATGATCTCAGGATCCTGGGATCGAGCCCCGCATCGGGCTCCCTGCTCTGCGGGGAGCCTGCTTCTCCCTCTCCCTCTGCTGCTTCCCCTGCTCATGCTCTCTCTCTCTCTCAAATAAATAAAATCTTTAAAAAGAAAAAAAAAAAAGAACTGATAGATTACCTGACATGATTAATTGCACTGGGGAGGAAAGTTTGGGTTTCAATTTGTGATTGGTATATAGAATATGATAAAATGATTTTTTAAATGGCAAGTTTCAACTGCAGAGGAAAAAGAAATACTTTTGTAACAAGAAAAAAGGTGTAAAAATGCAATCATAGTACACTGCATGGCTCAGCTGTGAACAATATTTGCAAAGTCGTAACACAATAAACATTAAATGTTTATTCAGTAAAATTGGGAGTAAGAAAAGTATATGTGCAGTTAGTATAAGAGAGCTAAATTTTCCTTTTCTATATTAGGAAGTCAATAAAGTGTATCTAAAAATGAAGAAATCAAGAAGTAGAATAACTGATAAGGGCATTGAAATAAATATGAAAATTTATATTAGCAGAAACAGATATAAGAATTCAAAATTTGGGGTAGGGTTTTGGGAGTAGGAACATTAGGTAGGGGATTGCTATCTTTTGTTATAATCCTTGTAGAACTAAAGTATTTAACTCTAAAATAAAAAGATGTGATATATAATGGAATATTACTCAGCCATTAAAAAGAACGGAATCTTGCCATTTGTATGACATGAATGGAGGTAGAGAGTATTATGCTAAGTGAAATAGGTTAGAGAAAGACAAGTACCATATGATTTCACTCATATGTGGAATTTAAGAAACAAAACAAATGAGCAAAGGGAAAAAAAAGAAAGAGGCCACCCAGGAAACAGACTCTTAACATTAGAGAATGAACTGATGGTTACCAGAGGGGAGGTGGGTGGGGGGGGAATGGGTCAAATAGCTAATGGGGATTAAGGCGTTCACTTGTTGTGATGAGTACCAGGTGTTACACCACTAAATTGTATGCCTGAAACTAATATTACACTGTATGTTAACTGGAATTTAAAACTTAAAAATAAATAAGTAAAGCTCAAGATGGGAATTTAGCAACAATGCAAGTTGATGGACAGGCATTTAAACCAAGGCATTAGAAGCATCCCTAATAAAGACAATCTTAATCTCCCTATCCAACATATTAACCATCAGATGAGTTTGAAGTACTAAAAGAAATACCATCCAGATTCCTTTTCCTACCAAAAGTGGCATTCATACAAACCATGCTGTGCAGAAAAGCATTAACATAACACGTCTAAGACTAAGGCTTGCTAGCAAGATTGACATTTGGCTGGTGTCTGGGAACTTGGTTTGGGAGCATTCCCACTGCTCCCTAACTTACAAGGATGGTTTCCTGTGCCTGCTTATACAAATACTGTGGATTATACTGAATACTTGCTTTACTTTTGGGCATCTGGAATTTTGCTACATGCTAAACAAAATGCCTATATGACCAACCCCCAATAAAACCCTTGGGAACTCACTCCTTAATGGGCTTCCCTGGGCAAGAAATTACAGATACACTGGTTCATTTTCACCACTGTGGGAAGAGAGCACTGTATGTAACCCCTCATGGGAGAGACAGAGCATAAAGAAGCCTGCCCCCATGATTCCTCCAGAATCCACCTGTACTTTTCCCCATATGATCTGATTGTGTATCCTACTATGTCAGTATAATAAATCTCAGCTATTAGTAGAACTATATTTTGAGTCCTGTGGGTCCTTCTAACAACCTTCAAATGTGGAAGTAGTCTTAGGAATCCCTAATATACACATGGAACTGTTTTGAATGTTGGAGAGAGAAGAATTAAAAAATGAATGCTACTTTAGTCCTGCTCTCAAATTGCTTGTTATCTAGTGGGAGAGCTGGAAGGTTATACTGACAATAAACCAGTAAACACTGATCATTCAAATTTTCAATGAGCATCTATTGTATTCCTGGCAATGTTAGGTAATAGGCATAACAGAAACAAAAATTAAACACGGCCTTTGATAAGGGGCTTACGGTACTAATAGAACTAGTACACAGTAACAAAAGTTCCTCTTAGAATTGACATTGACTGAAATATTCGAAACATAAACATGTTAACTATTCCATTACGGACATCACAATTTTCTCTGACCTACAATTTGATTTGTGCAATCTGCATGCTTCCTTGGGTAATACTAAGAGTATTAATTCATTTTCCTCAAAATATGTCAAAAGGGCAGGATGATGGGCCCTAAGTCTTGCCAGACCCTTTAAACATTTGTTACAGCAGCCTTCATAGAATTTATCAGCTATCAACTAAATATCAAGCATTATGCAAGATTTGCTTGGAATAGAAATATAAACACAGTCCCAACCTTCAAGGATCCCACAAGTCTCCTGAAAGAGACTGAACAGTAAACAAATCATTAGAATTTCAGGTTAGATGTGTGAGAAGTTTACACGAAGTAATATGACAACGCAAATGAGAAGCCCATAACTGTTGATCTGTACCATTAGACATCATCGTTGGTAGAAAACAAATGTGTGAAAAGGAGCTAACAATTATAACACCTCAGTGGCAGAGTCTTAATTAGCTGTAAGATTATTACTACTACCTCATTTTAAGGTAGTTATACGTTTTCCTTCAAGTTCTAAAATTAGAAGAATATTTTATCAAGATATAATTTTACCTGATACAAAAGCTGCTATAGGGGCACTTGGGTGGTGCAGTCAGTTAAGCCCTGTCTCTTGGTTTTGGCTCAGGTCATGATCTCAGGGTTGTGAGATCAAGCCCCGCATTAGGCTCTGTGCTCAGCGCAGAGTCAGCTTGAGATTCTCTCTCCCTCTCCCTCTGCCATTCCCACTTGTGCTCTCTCGCTCACTCTCTCTCTCTCTCTCTAAAATAAAAAAATCTTAAAAAAAAGCTAGCATAAAATATCCCTTAAGAGTGATGTCTACCATCCTAATGAATAACAGTATTGGTGAATAAATTACAATAGGCCCCCACAAACACAATTTTGCATTCTTCTCATTAGAAAAAGTTCCCAATGTCAAAAGGTATTTTTAGTTCTATTTGGCATTATGTTGAAAAGGAACTTAATTTTTTAACCAATTTCCTTTAAGCCAATGAAAAACAATTTTTATAAAGGGGAAATAAATCTTGAAATTACTTTTAATCACTTTGTTAAATTTAAACCTCTTTAACTTAAATCACCAACCTTTTTTTCTTTACACATAATATTACAATCTCCTATCTTCGAAGACTTCAAAAATGTATTAGTTCAAAATCCATTTCTTGGTTCCCACTGAGATTTAAATTACCTGAAACAGCCTCACTGCAAGAGTTCTATTCCATGGCATGTAAGTTGAATTCACCAGCATGACATCTATGTTTTATATATGTAAATTCCACATGTTTACTGTAAATTCATGACATCAACAACACTGGTTGTCTAAAGGATTGGTACTGCTACTGAAACAAATACACAAAATGAGACAGGAAGTAGTCATAATTTTTCCTGCTTGCCTATTTTATTATGATAATCATAGAAAAAATTGATGTAGCCTAGAACACAAAAACTAAGATAACAGCTGAAATCAGTGTAAACTATAAGAAAAAGACATATTTGCATATAAATCAGAGCAAGCAATAAGGTTTACATCATGGTACATAATATAAAATTATTTTATTACAGAAGCTACTGCTTGCATACTAGCTTCAATTATTACATTTTCTAAAATTTGGCACAGGCTATATTAAAAGAAAATTTACTAGCAGTAACATATACAATACCGACCAGGGTTATCCTTAAGCTTTTGAAATCTTCCTAATACTGTAAAGATTCCGTAAAACAAAACATTAATTACTGGAGTAAAGTAAAAGGATTAGTGTCATTGTCACTGGAAGTAAAGCACAATGAGGTGCTTCAGTTTGGACTCTCTCACTTATTTCTGTAACTATTTCTTTCCTCTGTTAAATAGCTATGCAGAGAACACTGTCAGTGCTCATCAAATTGGAACCAATACTTTGTGTATTTTTTTTAAACACAAGCAGAAACTGATCTAAATACATCTGTTATCTTTTCTGTAGTAGGAATGACATTTAGAGTAATAAATTATATTTGTTACCAGTCTTGATACTCTCACAAAATCTGCTTACAATCACAGCTATTCACAACAGACCGGACTAATTCCAAGTTCTAATTACCTGAAGCCCCATTCACC
This sequence comes from Leptonychotes weddellii, assembly GCF_054177405.1. Classification (NCBI taxonomy): domain Eukaryota; kingdom Metazoa; phylum Chordata; class Mammalia; order Carnivora; family Phocidae; genus Leptonychotes; species Leptonychotes weddellii. The sequence goes on from NC_138385.1 coordinate 43,156,935, forward strand.
ACAGTACCTTAATTACTCCCTGGTAATCAGGTGAGCACTTACAGGATACTAACTTCTTCAGAGGTTATCAAGGGGCCATTTAGTTCATTTCAGCTGCCAAATTCTTGATTACTACTGCACTAAATAACTTTTATACTATGCAATCGTGTAAAGTTTCACTGATGAAAAGACTTTCAGTATCTTTCTGTGGAAAAGGGCTTGTGGGTACAATCATATTTTGTATTAACTCCCTTGGTTTCTTCAAACATAAACAGGTTTCCTCAACTTCGTGAGCGTGTCACTTGAGATTGCACACCTCCCTGATCCCTCTATTCCTCAAGGACATTCTCCTCTGCTCTTCTGTTTGGGCCATTAGCTCCAGTTCATCCTTCTGCTCTCAAAACATGAGCATTCCCCTGGATACAGTCTTTGTCCCTCTACTCTTTTCTATCTACTCTCTCCCTCGCAGGGAGCCCCCAATTTTCTAAGGTTTGGACTATGGCTCCTCTGTGAGGACTCACAAAACAACTCTTGCTCTCACCTTTTACCTAATTTTGATTCAACTTCTCAAAGAGTTTATCAGATATTTCCACTTAGATTTTACTACTTCTACACACCAAATTCAGTTTTTCGTGTCTAAAACCAAACCCATTTCATTCCCCTAGTAATGACAACAATCACCATGGTTAACATTTAATCCTCACAACAAACCTTGGAAGTAGATGCTATTTTCTGTCATCACCATTTTACAGATGAGAAAATGAAGATTATACAACCTGCCAGGATTCAAACCCAGCCAGACTGACTCTAGAGGCTGTCGTCTTCTTTTTTTTTCCCTTAACCACTGCTGTTCACCTATTAGAAATTATGTGACTATGATTAGGCAACCTTACAGAAATGGCTATTCTCCAAACTACAGTCAAGGTCCAGCCAACATTTCCAAGGTGTCCATTCTGCATTGATTTCCTCCACAATAATCCAGTATCTACACCGTTCAAACAGACTCACTGAAGTCCAGTTTTATCATCTAGGTCCTGAAGCCACTCACTGCTCTCTAAACTCATGAACCACATACCATCACATCTTCTTCTCCCTAATTAAGCAAATCCTATACATAGCACAAGGATATTAGTAAGGAGAGATATGTTTAAATTGTTTGGCTGTGACAATTGCCACATTAATTTTTTCCAACTGCACACTTTTTTTAAACCCTGATAGTCCATCAGATGAGTCGATTTCACTCATTTAATAATAGATGCTTATATTTACACTATTGTAAAGTTCTGTACATTTAAAAGCACTATAGGATCATTTTTATACCTCTATCTTCAATAGTATTAATTTTATTTCTTAAAATTGAAGTCTGTAAGTGAAGATGCTTAACTTTATAAATATGTGTTTTAACACATTTTAGTGTTAATTCAGTCTCTATTTCCACATAACATTTATCTGCATACACTGTTTTACCTAAGCTATTTTCCTTGCACAAGAGAGCTATATAAACAGGATCTTAAAGAACTTAATAGTTGTTCCTTACATAAGGAAATTATCTCATGTTCTACCTTAATCCATAAAATGCTTATCTATATTTATGTAGTCTTTGTATTTATGTATTTTTAGGAAAACAGTTTGAGTGTAGAACAAAAGAATAATTTTGGCAATTAGGAAAATGTGACTAGAAAATTATTTTTTTCTCTAAGAGGCAGCAAATGATGCTTACATAATGAAACTTCAGAAATGTTTTATCCTAATGATTCAAAGTACACCAATTAGAAGAGGAGAAACCAAGATACAGATAAAAAATGGACAGTAGAATATGGTAGAGGTAATAAGGAGAACCTTTTATCAGAAGGGAAATCTTTATGTTGGAAAGCTAATGCTGTATCAGAATGAAGGAAATCGATTACAAAGGGCCACAAAACTTTTGGCTAAACTTTACCTTGATCTAATAAACAATACAAACTCCAGTGTCAGCTCTGAAATACAGTAATGCCACTATATCACTGCCCTCCTCATAGCTCCTTGACCATTTTGCCACTCTATATTTCAGCCACACAGATTTACAGCTAAATATAACTGCTGCTTTTCATGACCCCTCAATCCAGACCATTAAAATTATTCTTTATACTTAAAAGCAGTAAGAATTCCTAATTTCCACCCTTATATTTTATTAAGATCAAAGAAAGCTAATTTTCAAGTCCTGATTCAATGTCCCATGAAAGGAAATAAACATAAAAGTCACAAACACACACACACACACTTTAAATAATGGACATACTAAATTTGCATATTGAAATGGCTATTTTCTCTAAGATTGATGGTTTAAAAACTTTTTTCAAAAGATTAAACATATTTTCTCAAGTATATTAAAGTAGTATTCCATTAGTGAAAATTGATTTTATAAGTCAATCAAGAATAACAATGAGACTATATGGATAAGCGGAAACATCCAACATCAGGCATTTTACAAAACGGCTGCACAGTCCTATTAAACAAAGCATATAGATGATTTACACATGTTGTTTCAGTTGTATTATACAAAGAAAATCCAGATTTTCACAAATAAGTAAATATAAATATTAAGAGATTTAAAAAAGCATCTCTTACAATCTTAGGATACTGTACCATTAAAGATACCAAGAGAAATTACATTCTGAGGGGTTCACTAAAGTGAATTTATCTGGTCTTATAAATTACTAATCTGAATGTCTTTGAACATGGGTGTTATTTTTATAACCAATTAAAATGATTAAAGCTTTTTTTTAAAGATTTTTATTTATTTGACAGAGAGAGACACAGCTCTTAGAGAGGGAACACAAGCAGGGGGAGTGGGAGAGGGAGAAGCAGGCCTCCTGACGAGCAGGGAGCCCGAGGACCCCGGGATCATGACCTGAGCCCAAGGCAGACGCCTAATGACTGAGCCACCCAGGCGCCCCGATTAAAGCTCTCTTTTTAAACATAAGTGGGGAAAAATTTTGCAGAACTCATGAAGCACCTCTACCAAAGCCTTAGGTGAAGAACATGCAAGGAAAACCATTTGAAAAGCATTGCTCTAGCTGATCAAACACTATGACATTCCTATATGTAAATGCCATTTTTTTTTTCAGAAAACAAATCTGTGGGTATTTACAGATTCATGCTTGATAACAGCTAAAAATAGTCATGACTTTGTAAATAGTGGAATTCTGAAAATAAAGATGTCTAAAGGCATTCTAATTCAAATAGCAATCTCATATAAGATTTCTATGTCTGATAAGCTACAAAAGTAGATTTTAATGTTTAGAAAATTCAGAAGGATTATTCAGCAATGAATCTAAGGCTCAAAAATAACAACTGCAGTGAATAAATGTATCATGTCAGACATTTCATTACTTCAAATTCCACTATACCTATCTAATGTTTTCTTTGGGATGGGAGGAGGGCAGAACTGCTCCTAGATGAGAGTTAATAAATTAGTATGGGTATAACTGCCTCATAAAGTTCAAACCAAAAAAATGTTAATTGTTTAATTTCTTTATTTTGTTATTTTCAATAAGTAATTGAAAGGCTTAAACTGTGGAAAGAGCCGAGATGCCGTTCAACAGATGAATGGATAAAGAAGATGTGGTCCATATATACAATGGAATATTACTCAGCCATCAGAAAGGATGAATACCCAACTTTTACATCAACATAGATGGGACTGGAGGAGATTATGCTAAGTGAAATAAGTCAAGCAGAGAAAGTCAATTATCATATGGTTTCACTTATTTGTGGAACATAAGGAATAGCATGGAGGACATTAGGAGAAGGAAGGGAAAAATGAAGGGGGGGAAATCAGAGGGAGAGATGAACCATGAGAGACTATGGACTCTGAGAAACAAACTGAGGGTTTTAGAGGGGAGGGGTGTGGGGGAATGGGTTAGCCCGGTGATGGGTATTAAGGAGGGCATGTACGGCATGGAGCACTGGGTGTTATATGAAAACAATGAATTATAGATCACCACATCAAAAACTAATGATGTATTGTATGGTGACTAACATAACATAAAATGAAATTTTAAAAAAAAAGTAATTGAAAGGCTTTAATAGAGTTTTTATCAATAAGTTATGGCAGTGAACTGAATTTAAAGAATCCATCAGTCCATACCAGTATTTAAAAAAAAAATTAAAAAGGTTTAAAGAAGAAAAAAAATATCAGATGATAAATGTAGAAGGAATGATGAAATTAGAAATCATCACTTTGTAAAACCCCAGTTATAATTTGATTCAGGCAAGAATCATCAACTGATATTAAAACCCTATGAAATGTTGTGGAGGAACAGGTTATTTACATGATCTCAAAGTATAACACCACATATGACTTGTTAATTACAAAGACAAATATGGAAGATACTTTCTCAAAGAAGTGATCACACTTAACAGCACCAACAATGGGGTAAATTGATATTCACATGCCTCATGATGTGACACACCGAGGACAAACATCACCTACGTAAGCGTCCATGACAAAAAATGTTTACCCTAAATCTAATTATGGGGAAACATCAAAGAAATGTAAACTGAGAAAAATTCTGTAAAATAACTGGTTTGGTCTCATTAAAATGTGAATGGAATGAATTTTTTTTTAAATCTAGGGATGGTTCTAGATTAAAGACTAGGAAGATCTAACAAATAAACCTAACACATGACCCTTGATTGGATCCTAGAGAAAAAAAAAGTTAAGTTATAAAGGACATTATTGGGAGAGTTGGGGAAATTTGAACATGGGCTGTATATAAGGTAACAGTATTATATCAATGATAAATTCTCAGACTTCAAAAATTATACTATGCTTATACAGGACAAGACTGTGTTCTTAAGAGATACATGACGAAGTATTTAGGAATGAATACTAATCAGCAACTAGGACTGAGAAAAGAGAAAAAAGGAGAAATAAAAAGAATATAGCAAATATGACAATGTTAACAGTGAGAGAATCTGAATGAGAAATGTGGTATTCACTGTAATATTATATCTTATAATAACATTTTCCTTTTTATTTTAATTCCAGTATAGTTAACATACAGTGTAATATTAGTTTCAGGTGTACAATATAGTGACTCAACACTTCCATACATCACCCAGTGCTCATTAAAGTGCACTCCTTACTCCCCCCATCACCTATTTAACCCATCCATATACCCACCTGCCCTCTGCTAACTATCAGTTTGTTCCCTATAGTTAAGAATCTGTTTCTTGGTTTGTATCTCTCTTTTTTTTCCTTTGCTTGTTTGCTTTATAGATTTAAAATTTCTCAAAATAAAAAAATACAGTAAATAATAAAATGTGGTAGTTATTTCCTTACACATTCAATAATAAAAAGGACAAAATGGGGGTGCCTGGGTGGCTCAGTTGGTTAAGCGTCTGACTCTTGATTTCCACCCAGATCATGATCTCATGGTCATGAGATGGAGCCCCTCATTGGACTCCATGCTCAGGGGGGAGTCTGCTGGAGATTCTCTCTCCCTCTCCCTCTAGACCCCCACCCCCGCTCATGCTCTTGCTCTCTCTCTAGAATAAATATTTTAAAAAAGGACAAAATGGGTAACTAAAAAATAATTTATCAATTCTTTTAATAAAGGTATTAAATGCCAAAATTCCAATCTTGTTTTAACTCCGTTCAAATGGTTAATTTATTACATACAAAAAACTTATAAAATACTTGGGGTGAGTTTAATCAACTTCTTAAAATGTGATCACTCAGAAATACAATTTAAATTATATACTTGTATACTCACACACAATCTGATGTGACATTTATAATTGGACTAAATTAAACACAAAAGCATGAAATTATTTAAGCAGCCTAATCATCTGTTTAATACAAGTAATTTTTCCAAAAGAAGATCTTGCTTCATTTGCAACAGTAATCAACAGCAGCCCCAAAAGTAATGGAAATAGAGGTAGAGGTTTATAAAATTTAATGAGACTTATTAATACATTTTTCTGCTACATTGTATTTATTCAGAAACCCACAGATTTTTTCCAAATTATTCATATTTCATAAATAACAAAAATGTATCATTGTAAAGAGTTACCCATCAGAGACAACTGAGATTCACTGTTGTTCCATATCTTGATAGCAATTTGTGTACTATGCTCATCCAATAATGGAATAGATCATGGACATTTTTCATTAGATTTTTTAAGCTATCCAGGAAAACACATAAAAATAGCTGCTCATATACTCAAACATTACTAAAGACAAAATCAAGCCAGAACTATTTAAGGCATCAAATGCCTCTAGATACTGAGTTTACAGTAATCAGACTGTAATTAAATGAAGTTAGGGTGCCAAGAATGATTAAAATACTACTTTGCTATCAGAAGCTATAATCTACCAAAAACCACTGTATCAGTTTACCTCATCATAAAACAGGGATGCATTTCTAAAAGAAAAATATAGCTACAAAGAGTAGTAGAAACCATGTTAAAAGTATATCTATACAAAGGCGCCTGAGTGGCACAATTGGTTAAATGACGGACTCTTGGTTTCGGATCAAGCCGACCCGATCTCAGGGTCCTGGGATCAAGCCCCACATTGGGCTCTGTGCTCAATGTGGAGTCTGCTTGCAATTCTCTCTCCCTATCCCTCTCCCCCTCCCATTCATGCTCTCTCTCTAAAATAAATAAATCTTTAAATTAAAAAAAAGTATATCTGCACAGCAGAAAAATGACTGGATATCGTTACCAAATTACTAACAGTGGTTCATGTTAGGGTTATGGGGGTGCGGTTTTCTTCTTAAGTCTCTCTCCTTAACTCCATTATCCAATTTTCTGAAACATATTGTATTGCTCTTAGAATAAGAATAACGAATTTGAAAAGCATTTCCTTTAAACCATTATATGGTTTAAAACATGTTTAAAGGAAACCTGGTCTTTTGTATTTGAACATTCAGCACAACTAAAAAAGGGGGGTGGGGCGCCTGGGTGGCTCAGTCAGTTAAGCATGGACTTGATTTTGGCTCAGATCATGATCTCACAGCTCCATACTGGGCGTGGAGCCTGCTTAAGATTCTCTCTCTCCTTGGGCACCTGGGTGGCGCAGTTAGTTAAGGCCCCTACTCACGGTTTCAGCTCAGGTAGTGATCTCAGGGTCGTGGGATCGAGCCCAGGATTGGGCTCTGAACTCCACACAGTATACTTGGATTCTCTCTCCCTCTCCCTCTTCTTCTCCCTCTGAACCTCTCCCCCCATGCATGCTCTCTCTCAAATAAATCTTAAAAAAGAAAAAAGACAGATTCTTAACTACTACCACATACCTCAAAATACTACTCCAGAAACTTTCGCACCTCTGAATTCATGTGACCTTAGTTTAGAAGTAGTCATTTAATCCCTAATTTATAGAGTATATACAATATTCAGCTAAAGAAAATAGTTCAAACAAAATGAGAAAAGGACGCCATGGGTATGCAGCAAAATGCAGGCATTTTAATATTTAGATGGGAGGATGAGGGATAATCCTCATGGTTGCTTGTGCCTTTTCATAAAAAGGGTGACTTAATTCTTTGGTTTAGGGGATTTCATAGAAGATCCATAAAAACATTTATAAGTATAACTGGCTTCTAAACTGACACTGTGGAATGAAGTAATGAATGCGTGCATGCGTCACTATCAGCTGGCAGTAGTTGTGGTTCAGTACCTTCTTGGAAAAATGTATATTAAGAACTACCATGAGACATTTCTTTGATTATTACCATAACAATGTAATACTGTAAAACACATTGTGTGTTTTACAGTTTACAAAGTGTTTTGTAGTTCTATTAGGATGGCAGGATAGGTACATATAAAGAGCCTTGGGCTCAAGAAAGGATGGGTGTTTCCCCCTCAAATCACTCAGCCATTAAGAGATAGAACCATGAACCAAACTCCAGGTCTTCTACTTCTAAACATTGTAATTTTCACTACATTACAATTTATACTATATGCATCCATTTTGGTGTGGTAGCTTTGTTGTATGTATGATTCACTTTGTACAGCAAGATATAAGCAAAAGCAATTGGAGAAAAACCCCAGGTGAGACATTCAGAATGCTTCTAGTTGGTGTGATGAAGTACTATTTGGGGAGTTTCCTAGATAATAGGAAAAGATGGAGGGGTCTCAGTATTTTTTACTCGTATCTGTATAGAAAAATCACAATCACTATCAATAGCAGTGTCACCACTAAAAGGAACTGCGTGCGTGTACGCACACACATGCGCACGCACACACACACACACAAAATGTCTCTAGTATGGAGTTACCAATCACTTTATAAAATAGCTCTCTGAATGCAAAACCACTTTGCCAAAAAGCATCATCATCAATGAAAATAAATGATTTACCTGAAGTGTACAAAATAGTTACTGTATTCAACGCACAAGAATTACACTGCACAAGCAATTATTTTCTCCTTAGATCAAAAGTTCATTGCAGAAAAGAACCATGATAGGTTAGTGAAAATTTACAAACACATCAGCATAACTGAATACAGAAAGCTTTTGGTGTCTTTTGATTGACGGTCTTAAAATTCATTTTAGTTTTCTATATTGTTTTGATAGGTAATTGTGGTTACAAATGTAATAGTACATGCAATTAATGTACTAATCTGGGTATCTGAATTATAATGATCACTGTAAAAAAAAATTACCTTACATATTACTAGTCACATGACCACTATTTAGAGATGCAGGCCCACAAAGCATTTCATACAAGCATATAAATTGGATACGAATTCAAGTTATGAATATTTGTTGATGACTAATAGGAAATACATTAGCTACTATATAGTACTTGAAAGACTCCATGGGACAAGGCCAGATCCCAAGAATTTGAGGATTTTCTTCCTAAAAATTGATGCAAATACCTACAAAAATATATATAATACATAGCTCAAGTAAGAAAATGTGTGAAAGGGCTTAAAAACTCTAAAGTACTTTATACACAAGGTGACGTTTTTTAAGATGATCCTCTTCTGTCCTCATCCCATTCAAAAGAGCTAATTTTGGTTCAACCAGTCTTTCCTAACAGATAAGCAGATAAAAGAAACTTGATTAACTAAAATGAGAAATGGAACCAAATATATGAGAAAAGGCCAAAATCTGATACACAGTAAGTCTTTAATATTGATCATAATCTTACTGTTTCCACATTTCCCCCTGACAAGGTTACCTGGATTAAGAAAGTATTGCCTCATAAAAAATACCACCATGTCATGCTACTATAAATATTATAATGGCAACAGCAAATTTTATACACACCTTTTAAAGAATATATAATATAGAGAATATACTGCTTAATAACAAAAATAAACACAAAGAACACTTATTATATAATTATCTCATGCTATATGGCCAATCAAAAATTTTGCCATGGTTAAAAAGTAAAAAAAAAAAAAAAAAAATCAATGCAATATGAAATAATGGCTGCTTTCTTTGTTTTGAGATAAAACTAACATATAACACTTTATCAGTTTCATGTATACAACATTATAATTTGGTATTTGTATATGCTGGGAAATGATAACCACAGTAAGTCTAGTTACTGTCTGTCACTATACAAAGTTACAATTTTTTTTTCTGGCAATGAGAATTTTTAATATTTACTCTCCTAGCAACATTCAAATATGTACAACAATATTATTGACTACAGTCACCATACTAGATATGATGTCCCCACAGATTTATAACTAGGAATTTATACCTGTTGACCCCTCTACCCATTTTGCCCACCCCCTAAACCTATTCCCACTGGCATCTACCATTCTGTTCTCTATGAGTTTTGTTCAATTGTTTTGTTTTTTGATTCCATATATAAGTAAGATTGTACAGTATTTTTCTTTCTGCCTGACTTATTTCACTTAGTGTAACATCCTCAAGGTCCATCCAGGGTGCCAAAAATGGCAAGATCTCTTTTTTTATGGCTAAATAATATTCCATTTTATATATATACCCACCACATCTTCTTTACCCATTCTTCCATCAATGGACACTTGGGTTATTTTCATATCTTGGCTATTATGAATAATGTTGCAAATAACATAGATGTACATATATCTTTTCAAATAAGTGTTTTTATTTTCTTCGGATAAATACTCAGAAGTGGAATTACTGAACCATATGGTGGTTTTGTCTTCAATTTCTTAGGAACATCCATAATGTTTTCCAAGGTGGGTGCACCAATTTAAGTACCCACCAATGCACAACAGATCCCCTTTCTCGACATCTCGGCCAATATTTGTTATTTCTTGTGTTTTTGATAATAGCCATTCTAACAAGTGTAAGATGATATCTCATTGTACTTTTGATCTGCATTTCCCTGATGATTAGTGATGTTGAGCCTCATTTTTACATGCTTATTCACTATCTGTATCTCTTCTTTGGAAAATACCTATTCAGATTCTATGCCCACTTCTTATTTATTTTTTATTTTTTATTTTTTTTAAGATTTTATGTATTTTTCAGAGAGAGAGAAGAGCACAAGCAAGGGGAGTGGCAGGCAGAGGGAGAAGCAGGCTCCCCACTGTGGAGACTCGATTCCAGGACCCTGGGATCATGACCTGGGCTGAAGGCAGATGCTTAACCAACTGAGTCACCCAGGCGTCATCCCATATGCCCACTTTTTAAATAGGATTGTTTTTGTTATTAAGTTGTATGAGTTCTTTATAATTTTGGATATTAATCCCTTATCAGATACATGATTTGCAAATGTTTTCTCCTATTCTGTAGGTTGCCTTTTCATTTTGTTGATGGTTGTGCAGAAGTTTGTTTGATGTAGTCTCACTTGTTTATTTCACTTTTATTGTCTTTGCTTTTAGAGTCAGATCCAAAAATCATCACCAGGACCAATGTCAAGGAACTTACCAAGTCTGCCTTCTTCTAGGAGTTTCATGGCTTCTTTAGTTTCATGGCAGGTCTTTAGTCTTTCAACCATTTTGAACTAATTTTTGTGTATGGTGTAAGAGAGTAATCTGATTCCTTTGTATGTGGCTGTCCAGTTTTCCCAACACCATTTATTGAAAAGACTGTCCTTTCCCCATTATATATTCTTGCCTCGTCATAAATTAACCACAGATGCATGAATTTATTTGAGAATTCTATTCTGTTCCATTGATCTATGTGTTCATTGTTATGCCAGTGCCATACTGCTTTCATTACTATAGCTTTGCAGTATGTCTGAAGTCAGGTAGTGTGGTGCTTCCAGCTTTGCTCTTTCTTTCTCAAAATTGCTTTGGCTACTTGGGGTCTTTTGGGGTTCAATACAAATTTTAGGACTGTTTGTTCTATTTCTGTGAAAAATACCATCAGGATTTTGATGGGATTACACTGAATCTGTAGATCCTTTGGGTAAGATGGACATTTTAATATTCTTTCATTCCATGAGCATGGGATATATTTCCATTTATCTGTGTCTTCAATTTCATCAGTGTTTTACAGTATTCAGTAAACAGGCCTTTCACCTCCTGGTTAAATTTATTCCTAGGTATTTTAGTTTTTTTGATACAATTGTAAATAGGATTATATTCTCAATTCTTTTTGACAGTTGTTAATATATAGAAAAGCAACATTTTTTGTATATTGATTTTATACCCAGCAAATTATTACTTCTAAAAATTTTTTGGTAGAGTCTTTAGGTTTTTCTATATATAAAATCATGTCATTGCAAATAGTGACAGTTTTATTTCTTCCTTTCCAATTTGGATGCTTTTTCTTTTTCTTGCCAAATTGCTCTGGTTAGGATTTCCAATGCTATACTGAATAAAAGTGGAGAGAGGGGACATCCTTGTCTTATTCCAGAAGTTAGAGGAAAAGTTTTCCTTTTTCACAATTAAATGTGAAATTAGCTGTGGACTTGTCATATAGTCTTTATTATGTTAAGGTACATTCCCTATATACCCACTTTGGTGAGAGTTTTTATCATAAATGTATGTTAAGTGATATGTTCATATGATTTTTATCCTTCATTTGTTAATGTGGTATATCACACATACTGATTTGAGGATGATGAATCATCCTTGCATCCCTGAAATAAATACCACTTGATCATGGTGTATTGGTTTGCTAGTATTTGGTTGAGGATTTTTGCATCTGTACTCATTGGGGATACTGGAACTGTAATTTTCTTTCTTTGTGGTATCCTTTTGGCTGGTTTTGGTACCTGGATATTGCTGGCCTCATTAAAATGAGTTTGGAAGCTTTCCCTTCTCCTCAATTCTTGATAGGTATTAAATCTTCTTTAAGTGTTCGGAAGAATTCACCTATGAAGCCATCTGGTCTTAAGACTTTTCTTTGGTCATAAGACTTTTGTTGGCAGGTTTTTGGTTACTGATTCAATCTCCTTACTAGTAATTGATCTATTCAGATTTTCTATTTCTTTATAAGTCAGTTTTTAGAAGACTGTACATTGCAAGAAAATTATCCATTTCTTCTAGGTTATCTAGTTTGTTGACATATAATTGTTCATGGTAGTCTCTTACAATGCTTTGTATTTCTGCAGTATCAGCTGTAACAACTTTCATTTCTGATTTTATTTATTGGAGTCCTTTCTTTTTTGATTGGTGAGTCATTCTAAACGTTGGCCAATTTTTTTATCTTTCCAAAGAACCAGCTGTTAGTTTCATTGATCTAATTGATCTTTTTTCATTTTAGTCATTATTTCATTTACTTCCACTCTGATTTTTGCTATTTCCTTCTTTCTAATAACATTGGGTGTCATTTGTTCTTCTTTTTCTAGTTCTTTTAGGTGGAAAGTTAGATTGAGGTTTTCTTGCTTTTTAAGGTAGGCCAGTATCTCTAGGAACTTCCCTCTTAGAACCACTTTTTGCTGCATCCCATAGTATGTTATATTTTTACTTTCATTTGTCACCGAGGTATTTTTTTTTCTCCCTTGGTTTCTTTTGTTTACCCACTGGTTGTTCAGTAGTATGCTGCTTAATCCCCACATTTTTGCGGTTTTTCCAGTTTTCTTCTTGTAATTGATCTCTAATTTCATACCACTGTGGTGGTCAAAAAAGACAGTTGATATGATTTCAACTTATTAAATTTATTGAGACTTGTTTTGTGACCTAACTTATGATCTATCCTGGAGAATTTTCCATGAGCGTTTAAAAAAATGTACACTCTGGTTTTTGATGGAACATTCTGTTTATATCTATTAAGTTCATCTATCTAATGTATCAATTAAGGCCAATATTTCCTTATTGATTTTCTGTCTAGATGATCTATCCATTCACATAAATAGGGTATTAATATCCCTACTATTATTTTATTGCTGCCAACTTCTCCCTTTAGGTCTGTTAATATCTCCTTTATATATTTAGGTGCTCCTATGTTGGGTACATAAATATTTACATAAATATTACAAATGTCATATCCTTTTGTTGAATTGATCCCTTAATCATTACATAGTGCCCTTCTTTGTATTTTATTACACTCTTTTTGTTTTAGTTTATTTTGCCTAAAAAAAGTATAGCTACTCCAGTTTTCTTTTAGTTTCCACTTGCATGGAACATCTTTTTCCATCCCTTCACTTTCATCTGTGTGAGTCTTTATACCTGAAGTGAGTCTCTTGTAGGCAAGATATGTCTTTTGATTGGAGAATTTAGACCATTTACATTTAAAGTAATTATTGATAGGTATGTACTTATTGCTATTTTGTTCATTGTTTCTGGTTCTCTTCCCTTATGGTTTGATTACTTTCTTAACTGTTATGCTTAGATTCCTTTTTTATGTACTTCTGTGTATCTACTCTACATTTTTACTTTGTGGTTAGAATGAGCCTCACTTACAAGAGCCCCTATATATAACAGTCTATTTTAAGTTGACAGCAACATAAGTTTTAATGCATTCTAAAATGCTACATTTTTACTTCCCTCTTCCCCATGTTTTTCATGTCACATTTTACATCTTTTTTATTTTGTATATCCCTTAATTGATTACAGTAGTTCTAGTTATTTTTACTACTTTTGTCTTTCAACCTCCACACTAATTTTATAAGTAATTAATATACTACCTTTACTATATATTTACCTTTGCCAATGAGATTTGTATTTTCATGTTTTCTTATTACTAATTCATGCCCTTTCCTTTCAACTTTCAGAAGTCCTTTTAACATTTCTTATAAAGCTGATTTGGTGGTTAAGAACACCTTTAGTTTTTGCATATCTGGAAAATCTAAATGGTAACACCTTGTCAGATAGAATATTCTTGGTTGGAAATTATTCCCTTTCAGCACTTTGAATATGTCATTCCACTCCCTTCTGGCCTGCAGAGTTTCTGCTGAAAAATTTGCTGGGCTACTCTCATGGGGTTTCTCTTACATGAAACAACTTGTTTTTCTCTTGCTTTTAAAATTCTAACTTTTGACATTTTAATATAATGTGCCTTTGTGTGGATCTATTTGGTTTCTTATTTGGAACTCTGAGCTTCCTGGTTCTGAATGTCTGTTTTCTTCCCCCAGTTAAGAATGTTTGCAGCCATTATTTCTTCAAAAAAGTTTTCCGCCCCTTTCTCTCTCTTCTCCTCCTGGGACCCCTATAATGCAAATGTTATTCCACTTGATATTGCTCTATGGGTCCCTTAAGCTATCTTTGTTTTTTAAAATTATGATGAACCCCTCTAGTGTATTTTTCAGTTTAGCTATTATACTCTTCAGCCCTGTGACTTCTGTTTGGTAGTTTCTTATATTTTCTGTCTGTTGGTTAAAGTTCTCACAGCGTTCATCCAATCTTCTCCCAAGTTTGATGAGCATGTTTATGCCCTTTACTTTGTTGTTTTAGTAAGTTTTTGCTGCAATTCCCTTTAATAACAATGTTCCCTCAATTAATTGCAACAAAGTGGAGAACATACAGGAGCTAATCAAATAATTTCAAGATGTGTGTGCATAACAATATCCCTTTAAAATAATCTTTTTTCCTAAGAAGTCTCAAATTTGGTTTAAGAATGGAATAAATATTGGCTAAAATGTCACTTTTCTTACTCAACATCATCATCAATAATATTTGCCTATGAAACTGCTTTACAGTTAGAAAAATGTGAATCTCCTACCTCAGTCTACATACCTAGATTAGCATCATGACAAGAATTTTGGTATGATGTAATAGGTAGAAATGGTTGGTTCCTGTCTAGGAACAAATTTTTCCTGAACTGTCTGTTCAGGTGTATGACCTTTTCTTTGAACTCTTCATCAGGTAAATTACTCATCTACCTTTAAGATTTTTTTTCTGCAGTTTTATCTTGTTCTCTTATTGCAACATATTACTCTGTTTCCTCATTTTGCTTAAATCTCTGTTTCTATGTATTAAGCAAAACAACTACCTCTTCCAGTCTTGAGGGAGTGTTCTCATGTAGGATTAACCTAATCTTTAAACCTTGCCATAGAGGGACACCTGAGTGGCTCAGTCAGTTAAGCGTCTGCCTTTGGCTCAGGTCATGATGTCAGGGTCCTGGGATCGAGTCCCACATTAGGCTCCTCACTTGGCAAAGAGCCTGCTTTTCCCTCTGCCTGCTGCTCTCCCTGCTTGTGCTCTCTCTCTCTCTGACAAATAAATAAATAAAATCTTAAAAAATAAATAAATAAGTAAACCTTGCCATAGCTCTTGGTTGTTTCTTGAACCTTTGTGATTGTCTCAGTAGCCTGATTTATTCTTAATAGGTCTCAGTGTTGGGGATGTGCCAGTACCTGTCAGCGTTCCAGAAGTGATCTCAGTCAGCACCTCGATTCAGGCTACCTGGAATCCAGACCATCAGGTAGCAGCTTTTAAAGTGTATAAATATACACAGTCCTCTGGGACCACAATCATAAACCCTGCTGACCTCCAGACCAGGCAATCTGGAGGTGTCCCCTGGGTGACAGTTGCAAAAATCGTGGCTTCAAAGGGATGTATAAGCTCTTTTCTGGGAGGTACCAGTGAGATATAGTGAGGCTAAAGGAGAGTGCAAAGATGGCTTCCCCTAGACTACATTCCCTGAGAGCAGCTCCACAGCCTGTAGATGGGTGGCAATCCTGAAGTCTGACCCTTGGACTAAAGCTCCAACACAAGTAAATAGGACTTTTTCACAGAATCACTCATGGTGTGTTTCAGTCTGCTGTGTTTTGAAGGAGCTCTTCACCTAGTTTTCTGGTCTTTTTCAGAAGGAACTGTTCTATTTGTAGCTTTAGATGTGGTGTGGGAAGAGGTGAGTTCAGGATCTTCTTATGCTGCCATCTTGTATTGTCCCCTCAATCACTACAGGTGCTTTAAATGTCATATCAAGCATCATATTTTAAATGTATTATTTTACCTAACTATATACACAAAGAAATGTCATCAACAGAAATTTCTACCATGATTGTAATTAAAATACACAGAAAATAAATTTGCAGTGCAGAATCCTAAATGAAAAGTTTTATCTTCTTGTTTCCAGTATCAGGATATATAATAAAACATAACCACCCCATATTCATAAATATTAATGCGATCAACTTACAAAATGTCTAAACATAAAGTCAATATTCATTCTGTCTTAGATGTTTCCAAATGCCCAAGGTATAATGACTTACTAATATTTTATAATCTACTTTATCTTAGCATTCCTTAAACAATAAATTTAATCTGGCATGATGAAATAATATAATTTGTGACAATGCAGTGGAAGGGAAGGGACTGATAAGAAACTGTTCTAAAAATGAATGGAGATTTTAATAAACTTTTCAAAACATATCTGGATACTCCTATCCTAAACAAGTAAAACACACAAGCTCGCTTGCAGTATTAAAACAAGGAAATGGGAAGATAGCTACTCACTGAACATAATAATGAATGTGAAATTAGAAAAGACTGAAATTGAAACTTTAATAGTGCTCATGCTATTTTGAAAAGATCACTTATAATATACCATCATTAAACAGTCTCAGGTCTTATTTTCATCTGATTACCAAATGAGTTTTTCTACTTTACATATAGTAGTTAAAAATAATTGCATTGATTATTTTTATTCTGATTGAATTGAGATTTTTAACAAAATGGTCACCCCCATAAAACTAAATGTTTTATAGTAGCAACTTCTCTAAGATTTCTAAGCCCATAAGAAAAACAATCAAATTGGAGTGTAAGAAAGCCATGTTTTATCATGAAGTAGCTACTTCAAACTCCAATAATCAATGTTTTGTCTCCCCCTTCTGGACTATACAATTATTAAAAGAAAACACAAAGATTTGATCTTTTTTCATAGGATATATTCAAATAATCAGCCTGACACAAGTACAACATTACATGAAGTAATCATTATGATACTATTCAATTAGTAAACAAAATTACAATTTAATAATGCAACAGCAGCTTAACAGCCGACAAGTACATACTGTCAGGGTTACTGGTATTTTATGGATATTATGATTACTAGGGGGCTTATAATAAGGAATGCATCAATAGCATTATGAATATATTACTTTGAGCCTAACCGTAAGTTTATACTTTAATAGGAACATTTCATTCAGTTTGACCTTCTTCACCAGCATGAGAGAATAAATTTATTTGGCTCTGTTTTGTGAAAAAGGTCCTAAAATATTCTTCAGTCAGGGCCCAGGGTCTCCATGTCCCAATTAGGGCAAACAAAGATACATTTGTTCCTAACCTTCACCTATATGATGGGGTTGTGTCCTTTTGACTCAGATTATTTAGAAACATTGCAAAAGATACAAATGTAACATCTTAATTATGTAAAATGGCTTATCTGGTAAGCAATACTACTACAAGCCACCAAAATGATCACCTCTTTTCTATCTGGGTACACTGAGTCACATAGCCTTAACTGCCTAATACAGGTATTGAGGCTTCAGCTTATAAACAGGTAAATGTTGTTAGAATGATAAATATATGTTCAGTAGCAATGTGCGGTGAGTATATTTAAAATAGTAAAACTAGGAGTTTAAAACAGTGAACCAAATTATAACATTCTAGTCTTAATGCTGCAAGTGCTAAAGAAATGTTCTTGTGGGGGCACCTGGGTGGCTCAGTCGTTAAGCGTCTGCTCTTGGCTCAGGTCATGATCCCAGGGTCCTGTGATCGAGCTCCGCATCGGGCTCCCTGCTCCGCAGGAAGCCTGCTTCTCCCTCTCCCACTCCCCAGCTTGTGTTCCCTCTCTTGCTGTGTCTCTCTCTGTCAAATAAATAAAATCTTAAAAAAAAAAAAAAAAAAAGAAATGTTCTTGTGTGGTGATAACTTTATTCTTGTTTTTGTGATTTTACTAATTTCTCTTTAACATGTCTAACTGAACTCATCATTTTTTACTCCAAACTTAGTCTGGCTCCTGATTTCTCTACAAATGCTCAAATCACCATCATTTCAGTCACCTATGTTTGAAATTTCAGTCATTATTATTGCACACATCTCCTCTGCCCTTTCCAATCATTTGCTGAGATTAATATATTTAACTTCACAATCACTCATCTATACTCCCCATTGGTTCTTACTAACCATTCTCCATTTAAGGGTCCTATCATTTAAACTACTACAACAACCCTCAGCTTCATCTCCCTGCCCTAGTTTCTAATCTCTCCTATTTCTACTGCTCAATTAATCTTCCCCATATATAGCTCAGATTTTGCCATTCCATTGCTCAAAACCTTCCAGGATTCCTCTCTATTAAAGCGCAACTCCTCAGCATATCCCTCCTAAAACGACCTTAACCTACCTTTCCAAATTTACAACCCACTACTACATTTAACCTATGTTTTTAGTCACCTTAACTAGCTCTTGTGGTTGGTTATTAAATATGCCCATACCTCCCCCTGTTCAACCCCACTCCAACCACACTAGCCTCTTTGCTATTCTTCAAATACTCAAGGCACACTCCTGCCTCAAAGCCATGGCACTTGATGTTCTCTCTGCCTGTAAAGTTCTTCCCTAAATATTTACATGGCTCTCCCCAATTTCATTCATGTCTCTGTTCAAATGTCACTGCACAGAGAGCTCACCTATCTAAAATAGCACATCCCTGATCACTCTCAGCTTTCTCATTTACATTTTTATTTTTCTTTCATAGCACTTACCACCACTTGCCATTAAATTTGTTATGTGTCATGTCTGTCTCCCCAGCTAGAATGTAAGCTCCATAAGGAATTTATCTGTATGGTTCATCATTCAAGCACCTAGAATATAGAACAGTACCTGGCACGTAATAGGTAACTTTTTGTTTAAAAAAAAAAAATGAAACTGTGGTTAGAGAGGTTAACAAGATCACAGGGAATGAATGAATGAATGAGTGGTGAATCAAGGGTTCAAATTCAGGTCTTTCTGAGGCCTAAACAAACATTATTCCAAAAACACCCTACTATTGCCTAAGCACTCAACTATTTATGTTGCTAAATTCCCTTATATTTAACATTATAAGGTCTGGTCATTATAATTCTATTTTCCAATTATCATATATAATCATGCCATTCTTACTTTTTTTTCCCCACAGAAGAACGGTGATTTTTCCACCTGTGGATAAATTGTTCCTGGCTTGCAATGAAATCAATCATTTTAGCTGTTTTCTAAATCTGTTTTATGCAATGTGTTAATAAATAATAAAAACAATTTATTTTGGTTCAAAAAGTTGTACACTTATTTGGAACCAGATGACTGAAGAATTCATTCAGTTCTTTCTATCCCTACCCTATTCCAATTCTCTTTTGCTGTTTTAAGATACCTACAGGAATATATTTTATCATTTCCCTTCATAGATTGTATCTATAACATACCTTCAACTATTTTATAAAATCTTTAAAATAATCTTGTCAATATTATATTGAGATCACATATGAGTTTATTTTTTTCTAAAAGCCCATCAATAATCTATACTATGTAACACATAGCTTCCAATAAACAGCAAAGCATTCTCCTCTTTCCATCTAACTGAATCTTTCTCAAATTCTCGATCCAGAATAAATCCTATCAAATAGCACACATCTTGAATACTTACCAAAAAAAAGAGGCGCTCATAGTGTTTTTATGTTCTTCATACCAAGCATTTTATAGAACTGAATACATTTAGCAAAAAGTGTAATTTAGACCTACTACTTGCAAGCCTCTTTGCACATTAAATGCATTAAATATGAACATAAACTTCAATATCATCCTGATTTTAGTATTATTATCCTGTAACATGTTAACATGTAATAGAAAGTATAAGATAAAGCAGAAAGTGATTCCTTAAGAGAGTTAAAAATAAAGTGCTACAGAAGTTCATATAAATTACTAGGTAGAAATTGAAGGGGATGACTTAGGGGTAGCAATCAGGACAGGCTTCAGGGAGGGCTGTGGAGGATGGGCAGAATGTTGACAAAAAGAAAAAAAACATTCTATGCAAAAAAGAGATCCAGGATGAGCAAAGTCAGAAAGTCAGAAGAAAGACTGCATGAGGCTGAGGGGGTGGTTACGTTCAGGTAACAACAGGCAGTTTTCCAGTCTGATTTTTAAAGCAAATTTATAAAGGAGAATAATGAAAAGTAAGGCTGACAGTAAGGCTTCAAATGCCCCCATTTTTGCTTCTAATCAACATTAGAGAGGCAAAAGAAAAGACAGGGTCATGCAGACATAGTTCATTACATATTCCATCTTTCTAATTTCAATCCGGTTTTTATATGACTTATTTTTTGACCAACATATATAATCTCTAGGCAACCATAATACTTAAAGTGGTTATTTCTACAATGTATTCTTTCTGGAACACTTTTATGAAATCCTTATCTGCCAATTTTCTCAATGAATACATACTTCTCATCTTCTGAAGACTAATGAGACCATGAGAAATAAGCCCCTTTGTACCTGACTTTCCACCAGAGTGATTTTAATGATTGTTTTCTCACTCCTCTCTAGTCTCAAAAAAACAACAAAGAAAAATCTCCCCCCCTAAGGCACCCACCCCATCTAAACTCTAGAACTAATCCTTCATCATTTCTTCTAGAAACTGATTCCCATAGTTTCCTCCCTTTATTGCAGGATATGGATGTGATACAAATTCCAATGTGAGAAGCAGTTCATAGATAAGACATGAGTATAAAATAGTTTATATTGAAGATCAATCATAAATATCCATCTAATTACATACTGTCTTTCAAAAACACTCTCAGACAAGATGAAACTTTTCCGTGAACCATATAGAGCCTGTTGGCCTGCCACTTTGCAACCATTTACTACATTGTACCTATAAGGCCAATGTTTACCTCTCTTTTCCATCAGACCTAGTATTTTGAGTAAATGAGCTAGTTCACTGGGGAAGAAAGACATGTAAATGATTTATTATAATATAATATGTTCAATATTGTAATACAGCTGTATAGTGATGCTATGGTAAGGAAGGAGTTATCTAAGATAAATTCTCCTAAGACTGAAATGAAGCTTAATCTTGATGGATATTTAAGAGCTTTCTAGGCACCCTAAAGAAGAAAAGGGCATTCTAGCTCAAAGAAATAGAATATGCTTGATTTAGGGGTATTAAAGAGTAGGATGTTAAGGAATTGCCAAGTGTTCTTGTACAAATAGAGGACAGGCACATGTAAGAATGGAGGTGATGAAATTAGAAAAAGGAACAGGGATAAGATCACAAACGTCAATAGGAAGCCATTTGAAAGTTTTAAGTGGGGGAATCAGCATGATCTGTATAACAGTGTAGAACATGCATGGCCAGGGTGAGAGAGTGAATACCAGAAGACTACTTAGGAGGCTATGGCAATTACAGGTATGTTTAACATGAGTCCCAACTAAGGAAGCAACAGTATGAGTAATTAGGGGAGAGAGTTCAGAGTTCTCTAAGAGAAATAATCAACAGAACTTCAACTCCACTGGATATGAAGAAATCAGTAATATTAAACCAGCTCTGGCATAAACCATGCAGAGACCAGGCTAGCTTCAGCCCACATTAAAATAAGCTCAAAATTCCCTAATAGCCCAAAACTCTATTTAACCCCACCCTCCTACATCTAGCCCCAGTTTAATATAGGTCCTCACTGATTCACACAAAATTCTCCCAGGTAGCCCTGGAAACAAATCTCTCTCCATCCTAATCCAGTATTTCTCAAAGCATGCTTGCTCTTCAGCCTACCTTAAGAGGATCTCCTATAGTGCTTGATAAATATGCAGAGTTCTTGGCCCTATCCTAGACTCCATGAGGGACAAAACTCGCTTTTATACACCTTCTAATTTGAGAACCATTGGCCTAATCCAGCCTACCTACTACTATCAAATTTATTTTTCTTAAACCCTGCTTTCCTCATGTCACTTCCTTGTTCAAACTAACTTCTAATCTTCTACCTGGACTTCCAAGATCCTCTTTCAACTTGATTTTTCAAGCTTTCCATATACATTCTTTGTTCCAACAAAGTCAAATTTCATTTCTTGCTTGCCTTTTCTCTGCTCCCTACCCACACAGCTTGGTTCTTTCTCTAGGTCTTTGCATCAAATATTTTCACAATCTGAGAGCTTCTTTGTTGTCTCATCTCCCTTATCAAATCCCAGCCATCAAAACTAAGGATTCTTAAAAGTCCAGCTTAAGTCCAGAAATTTCCATTGAGTTTCCTCTAATTACTCTACCCCTACTTCTCTCTCCCGCTTATGAATCCCTACAACACTTACAATCAGCATGCACAATTTAAGGATTGATTCTTTCCACATATCTTAGTAAAACTGTAAGACCTTATCCTTATTTTCCAGTCATCAATGAAGCTAACACAGTTCTTGGCACATAATAAGCACTAAAGAAATATTTGCTAATGTTTGAAATTATCCCAAAAGATTAATGGCTTTTTGCCCTGGATGTCACATAAATTAAAAAAGAAGAAAAAAAAGTACTAACTCAACTTTTAAAATCAAAACAAATATTAAACACATTCACTATTCTGAATACTATGGTACTTGATAATGTTAAAGATAATGTTTTCTGCCCTGTTCTCTAAATACAGACTGCTTAGTCATGAAGAAAAGGTATTTTATAAGTACCTCTCAATTACAATATAGGCCTCAGGTCATGATCTCAGGGCCTGGGATTGAGCCCGGTTGGACTCTGCTGAGCACAGAGTCTGCTTAGGTTTCTCTCTTTCCCTCTCCCTCTGCCCCTCCTTCCACTAACGCGCTCTCTCTCTCTAAAATAAATAATCTTTTAAAAAAAATCTCTAAAAGACAGCAATAGAAAGAACCTTAAAAAATAATGTATACCAATAACTTCAATTTATCCATTTAATAACTAAACCTCAAAGAAACTACATGACTTGCTCAAAATCACACAGCCAATTAGTAGCAGCTAACAAAGACAAAAAACCTAGGCCTCTTGACTGCACATCAAAGGTTGTTTTCATTATACTATGTGCTCAGTGATACTAAAATCAAAGTGAGATGCATTAATAAGTATTCCTGCTAGCATAAACCAACCTATTAGGAGTCTCTCCCTGCCATCTTAAGGCACTGAGGTAATACACCCAATTTCATCAGAATCACAAAAACTGAATCATAAAATCATAAACATAGGTACAACTCTAAAAAAATAAGTAAACTTTCTAAAACAAGTATACGGGGTGCCTGGCTGGCTCAGTCGTTAAGCATCTGCCTTCGGCTCAGGTGATGATCCCAGGGTCCTGGGATCGAGCCCCGCATCGGGCTCCCTGCTCAGCAGAGATTCTGCTTAGCCCTCTCCCTCTGCCTGCCACTCCCACCACTTGTGTGCTCTCTATCAAATAAATAAAATCTTTAAAAATAAATAAATAAATAAAATATACAAGCATATTCCAGTTCTAAAACATTCCCAAAACCAACAGGAAAAATACTTACCATAGCTAAATTCTCATCACCTGATCTTAATCATCTCACTACTTTGGTAAAATATACTCCAAAAGAAAAACCAAACACACAAAATACTATAAGCAAAAATCGCTCAATTCCCAAAAGCAAAAATTCATATCTAAGGGTAAAACACATCTTTTGTACTCACCATAACTTTACTTCCAACTATCTGCATGCAGTGGTCAACGGAGAGTGGTTATGGTGTAAAAAAAAAAAAAACAGCAACAGTATTAGTAATCAGAAGCTTTTCACAGAAGTTAAGTGTTTAGTAAATTAGTAAAGAGCTAACCCTATGTATACTTTTAATACTTTAGATCTAGAGGCTAAATATACCAGTATTAATTTCTACCATATTTCAAAAACATGTAAAGTCTGCAGGATAAGGATTCCCAAATAAAAGAGTATTAACTGTTTGAGGGGTTGTTTTTAAATGTACTGTAATGGGCTTATATAATATAATCTAAATCTCAAGTAATGTAAAATTAAGTGTAACCAGGCATCAGATATTTTACCAGCCCAAAGCCACTCAAAAAAATTAGCAATAGAAAACTGAATTTTTTTCCAATGTTTTTCTTTCCTCGTTATAACAGATATAATATTAAGAATGAAATAAGGCATCTTAGAATATAAATGTTGCATTCAAAGTCATGCATTATGAACTGCAGGTTGAAAACTGGAATATTTTATATTATGATTTTAAGGTTTTTAATATTGTTTTATATTATACTTGAAAATTACAAAGAAGATAGATTGCTTGTGATTCTACTTTTCTAGGTCATCCTAGCATTTGTATTATGAGATCAGATAATATAACATGAAGACAAAGAAGCAGTTATATGTAAACATGCAGATATTCATAGGGAGGAAACAGTTCAAAACCTGAAACTTTGAGCTTTCCTAATAGATAAGAGATAATAGAATTTCTGAGAAGCTGAATTGTGTTTAAGAAAGCAAGAAGTGAAATCACAATCCTAACATAATTTTATGCCAAAACCCAATTATAAATCAAATCGTTATCAGATTCCTACACTTAAATATAAAGCAATGCCCAAAAAAGAACTAATCCATAATCTAAAACCATTTATCTGACAGCAGTTATTATCAATATGTGTTCTATTTTCAAGCTAGTACTTTTTTTTTCCAGCTAGTACTTTAAAAAGAAAAATAAAATACTGAAATCCCAGAAGAATCCTAAATTGAACAGGATACCACAAGACACAAAAAGATACTGACAGTTGCCAAGCAAATTATTTCAGAGGAATCCATGACTCTCCAAATAGAGAAGCAGCGTTCTTAAATATTCAT
Source organism: Leptonychotes weddellii (assembly GCF_054177405.1). Lineage (NCBI taxonomy): Eukaryota > Metazoa > Chordata > Mammalia > Carnivora > Phocidae > Leptonychotes > Leptonychotes weddellii. The sequence continues at coordinate 43,182,013 of NC_138385.1, forward strand.
TCAACAGACTATTTACAGGCAGTGATTATTTAGTTGAGTAAAAGCCTCTTTGGTGCCATTAACAGTCTCCTGAATTGAAAGATAGGCTATTGACCTAAATTATTTCCCAACCAAAAAGACAGAGGTCTTATTTGTCCCTTGTTTATTTAGCACAGACATGAGACTAAAACAAGAATGCAAGCCTGTCTTAATTAAGGCAGGTCTATACTCAGTGAAACAACCAGAATATAGCCCATTAGTAATTCATTATGATTGCAAAATGATTCCATTTAGCTAAAGCACATAAACAGATGAGATTTGGCCAAGGGAAGCTAAAAGAAACAGGTCTGGTCATGTTTGACTTCAATTGTTTCACCTGAGAAAGAAAATATCTGCTAATGGCAAAAGCAAAACTGTAATACATATATACACACACAAAGAGATTAACTGTAACTTTCAACTGCTTGTCAATCTAAAAATTTTATAGATGTATTTGGTATCACTACTTTAAATTACTTCCTATTGAGTTTTTTTTAATCAATGATACCTATCAATGTGTCATGTGTCTTAAAAATGTAACTTTACATATTTTAAAATCTCAACTTCAAAGATTGTGACTTAAGTCAGAAATAAACTAGTTTCTTAAAATTCTAATAAAGACACTGGCTTTTGGCAAACTAATGTTAGGATTTCAGTGACTAATTTTTCCTCATGAATGTCTATATAGGCTGTTAAGATAGAACATACAAGACCCCCTAAATCACTGATATATTGTGCCTCTTTCAGGATTATGAATGGGTATGACAATGTTAGCAATATTAACAAAGCTTGGTTTTCCATTTCTGAAAATATATGCTGGTGTTTTGAAAATATAAATTCTTCCAGATTATTTGTGGCCAAATTATCAACATGTACCAACTACTATAGGTCAGGTCCATAACCACACTTGCTATAATGAGCAAATGAGTCCAGCTTGTGCAGAGAAGAGGTTCTTCTCCATTCCCTTATTTAAAATTCATTCATCACTGACAGAGTTATTCAAGCTTTTTCCTTTAACATTCATACAATTTAATATTCTCTGTTATGGAACTTTAACAAGAAAAAACTAAGCAACAGTTTTCATTATCTTTCAGTTTCCTATATATTTTTATTCCATGCTTATTTTAGCAAAGTACATAAAAAAAGGCTTGTTTGCTTTAGAAACAGGTTTTGAGCAAATACCTGTATATTAGTTTCATCTTGCTTTATTGTTTTTACCCAGGAACCCAGGAGAATGATGGACATTTCTTACTGAGTTCATATTTTGTTTGTTTTTCAATTCTATGCAAAATGACTTATGCAGGTGTTAAAGGGGGAAATGTACAATTTACGTTTAAATTTAACTATAATTCTCACGTTTTATATGTGACTATAAAACATTCTCCATCAGGAACACTAGCCCTTAACTTTGTTTTTACTTCAAGATTAAAGTTTTGACTACTTATAAAGTATTTTCATAAAGAAGTGATTACAATCATATCTACTTTAAATGAAGAAACTTTTTTTAAGATTTATTTATTTTAAAGAGAGAGAGTACATGCACGAGCCAGTGGGAGGAGGGGCAGAGGGAGAGAGAGAATCTCAAGCGGACTCCACACTGAGTGTGAAGCTGGATGCCAGGCTCAATCTCACAACCCTGAGATCATGACCTGAGCCAAAACCAAGAGTCAGACACTTGACCGCTTAACTGACTGAGCCACCCAGGTGCCCCAACAAAGAAACATTTTTAATCAGTGTATCAATATAATGAAAAAGTAAGCCTAAAAAGTAGAAGATATACAACATGTCTAAAGCCTACTGAAAGACAGCAGGATGGAAACCTTGGTTACACATAGGTAAACAGCCATATGTTAACCTACAGTTTATGCAAATATTATTGATCATGAAGAGGTCAAAGATAAGAGGATTGTCTGTCATTAAATGGCATCCCTCTCACCCTCATAAGTACATAAGCAATTTTCTTGGTTTTATCAACAGAAAACACAGTACTAATTAATGTCTCCCCAAGGTAAGAAAGCTTTAAAACATGTTTATCAACAGGCTTTCTTTCATTGTAACATTTGGTCCATGCAAAAATATTAGGAAATAAAATGTATACTCTTGAAAATCTAATGAAAGAGCTATATGCATGTCAGGTGCTCATATGTACGCTGAATGAAACAAATAAGGGTCACATACTAAATAGTTACAGTATTGATTTTGAGGCTAATGCCTGAAACAGAATTTTCATGTCTTTTGAGAAACATTCAATTTCCATCTTTCAAATAAAGCAATTCAAGAGAGATCCTCCAACATTTACCCAAATTTTAGCACTTTAATGTGAAAAATGAGTATATAACCTAAATGTGTATGTCTTTGGTCAGTTGAAGAGGAAACAATATGAGAATAAAAACAAGTTCTACATGGAGTAAAAATAAAAAGGTTATAGAATAAGAGCTCTGTATAATCTTCATTATATTCAGTCCCACTTACACAAACAAAAACAATAAATGAGCCAAAAACACTAACAAAATCTTATCATTAAAAACACATGATTATTCATATATTATCTGTACTTTGCATTCAGATTTAGTTATATAGATTTACTAGTGTATTTGCCTTTAGGTATTTGAAAAATAACACTAAATGTACACTCTGAATTTCCTAAAGCATTTTACTGTGAACAATAACTTGAGTGCAAAAATGAGAAGAGATTCATCACAATTTCAAAGTAAAACCCTCTGCATCACCAAATTCCATTGAAAACAACGCTCATGGCAAATTTCACTTATCACTTGAAACATATTTCTGCCCTTGGATACCAGAAGCAAATTAAAAAACATGCTGTTGCTCTGCTCTGGCAGAGATGGAATGCATTATGTTTAAATAGTTCAGCATTCAGATTTAGCTTGCTTAAACTACAATATGGAATCAATACAATTGTAGAATTCAGGGCAAAATAAAAAATATCAGTAATAGGATAGCCAAATAATTTTAGAACATATTTTCCAAAGAGGAACTATTTTCTTTACTGGTTAACTTTTTAAATTTAAAATATGGATTTTTTACATGTAAATGCATGTGTATTATTTATATACACATACATAATATACATACCACACACATAAAATCAATGTATTTGTGTGTGTGTGTGTGTGTGTATATATACACACACACACACATATATATAAAAAATATGTGGTATATGTGTCTACACACACATAATATATATACATAGTGATTTTATGAAGTCTAGTTGTATAAAGCTTTTTCCTTAGAGAAATGTAAAAGATACATTTCATCATTTTAAAAATACACTTTTTTCTTGCAAAAAGAAATCAAACCTGAAGTCTATTTTTGGAAGCACCTTAGGAAGTGAACAAAGCCATATATCCCATTAAAACACTAGTTTTTCCTGCTGAAGAAAAGTCTTTCCACAGAACTCTACTTTCAAGTCTTTTGAAACTCACACAGATTTCATTAAAGCTCCTTCTATTAAGTACCCTCTTTTATACTAAATTAAGCTGTACAATAATAATTATGAGGTAATTTATATAGTTAGCATCACATAAAACAATGGGAAAAAAAACTAAAACAGCATATTAAAAATATTGCTAAAAATTTCATGCAAGAGAAACTAAACATAAAGCTTCAATAGAAACTAAACTTGTGACTAGCCTATGTTTGTGTCTTCTCCCTCAAAATTCAAAAGTTTCATACAACAAACAGTATATTTAGTGGAATATCTACAATTTAGGACATGCACAAAACCACTGCCCCAAAACTCACTGGATTAACTCAGAGCCTTCTATACTTAGTCTGTATTGTTTAAAATAATGAAAGTCTAATTATAAGCAGTTTTAAGTACATACTAATGTGTAAAAATACACATATAAATTTTTTTCTGAATAGGCTATATGAGAATAGTGAGGCAAGAACTTGAAGATCTGAGGTTTATTTTTGCGCAGATGTACTTGGCTCCGTGGCTTAGCTGGTTAAAGCTCCTGTCTAGTATTTTTGCACAGATAATGCTGAACTCATTATGGTAGTGTCGGGAAAGTGTCACTACTTACAGATTTGGCAGTAGCAGAAATATACTGGACAACCATCTCACGCTTGGTGGTAAAATCTTTGTTTCGTAAAGGAGCTTTTCGTTCTTCATTAAGGTTCATGTCCTCCTGTTAGAAAGAACATCTGTTGTGAGCATTTACAAATTTCTGCTTGACTTTCAAAAGTGATTAATAAATACTAATATTCTCTTTTAAAATAGTAAGTCATGCTGTGACTAACAACAATGATCATTCTGGTGGATCCTTCACTATTATTTTTCACTCCAGATACCATAACACTGTATAAATTTTACTATATATTCATGGTTCGTATCTCTACAGAGTCAACTAATGAGCAGAAAGAAAAAATTTTAAACTATTCCACAGAATAAACTGGCAGTTTTGCAGCATACATCAGATAACCTTAGCACAGATATTAACTTACCCTGATAGCAAAAATAAACAAACACTTTACTATTTCGCATATTCTCCCTTAGGATCACTATTATCTAGAAGAACAAATATGATTTTTAAACTAACAGGAAATATATATCTATAATATGTCACTGAAGAAAAATTCTTGAGAAGTTGCTGGATTTGGAAAGCAAAAAAAATACCAGAAATATAATCAGCTGTGCTGGGATGACAAAAATTACTCATTGGAGGAAAAAATATTCAGTTGCAAGAATACATTGTTTTAAGGTTCAATAAGCTTTGATTTGGCTGGGAATCTTTATTATGTGATACACACACATATAACATTTTCACTAGAAAAATTGTTTTTCTTCACTTTTAAACTCATATTAACCCTTACAACATTTTAAGACACTCATGAGGGGTCACAAAACCAAGTTGGAAATGACTATGATTCAAAAAGCAACATCAGGGGCACCTGGGTGGCTCAGTCATTGAGCATACAACCTTGATTTCAGCTTCGGTCATGATCTCAGGGTTATGAGATCAAGCCCTGCATCAGGCTCTGTGCTCAGCAGGGAGTGTGCTTGAGATTCTCTCTCCCTCTGTTCCTCCCCCCACTCATATGCTCTCTTTCTCAAATAAATCTTTAAAAAAAAGCAACATCAAATGAAAGGACAATTTACAGAATGGGTTAAAATGTTTCCAAATCATGTCTGATAAGGGACTTGAATCCAGAATATATAAAGAACTCTCACAAATCAACAATGAAAAGACAACCCAAATACAAATGGGCAAAGGATTTGAATAGATATTTCTCTAAAGAAGATATACAAATGGCTGGTAAGCACATAATGTTCAACATCATTATTCATTAGAGAAATGAAAATCAAAACCACAAATGAGATACCACCTCACTCCCACTAGGATGGCTAGGATACAAAAAAAAAAATGGTAATAACAAATATTGGTGAGGATATGGAGAAACTGGAACCTTCACACATTGCTGGTGAGAATGTGAAATGATGCAACCACTTCGGAAAATAGTCTAGCAGTTCCTCAGAAAGTTACACAGAAAGTTGTCACACGACCCAGCTTATAATTAAAATAATGAAGACATTATGTCCACACAAAAATTTGTACATGAATGTTCATAGCAGTAGCATCAAAGAGAGGAAACAATCCAAATGTTCATCAAATGAATACATAAACAAATATGGTATGTCCAGACAATGGAATATTCAGTCATAAAGAAGAATGAAGTACTGATAAATACTATAGCATGAATGAAACTTGAAACCACATTATGCTAAGTGAAAGAAACCAGTCACAAAAGACCACATATTATGATTCCATTTATACTAAATGCCCAGAATTGGAATATAGAGACAGAAAATAGATTAGTGGTTGCCAGGGGCAGGGGAGGGGGAATGGGAGGATTAGGGTGTGACTGCTGATAGGTATGGTGCTTTATTGAAGTGATAAAAATGTTCTAAAGTTGATTGTTGTGATAGTTTCGTATCTCTTTGAATATACTAAAAAACACTGAAGTGTATATTTTGACAGTGAATTTTATGGTATGTGAGCTGTATTTCAATTTTTTAAAAATCAGTATTTTTATCCTTTTATTCTCTTAATTCTGGTCATTACTATTTTTTTTAATCAAGGAAAGTAATGAGCAAAAAAAATATCAACATTTTAAAGACTCATCTGTAAGAATGTGAGGGGGGAAAAGGATCCATGAAAAGAAATCAAGCTGCATCTATCTATAGAATACTAACTTCATTGACAGCAAGAATCTCTTGATCTATATTTGCATGAATTGCAGTGACTCCTCTGATTTGTTCACAGTCAATACCTATAAATTTTGTTTATATATACAAAGGATCCTCCTTACTAACCACCTCCGTCACGGTCTCTACCCCTATCTTTCCTATCTTATTCCTTAATTCTCATTTGAATATCGCCTTCTGTCTTGAAGACAGAAGACATCTTTTTTCCCCTCTCTCTCTCATAGGCTAGATCTAACATTGTTTAGTCAAAGCAGAATCAGAGAAACAAGGCTGGATAGCACTTTTAATGTAGTCCACAGATGCTCATCTATGCTTGGAGTTGACTAACAGAAAACCTACTATCTCACAGGCAGCCCATCCCATATTAGGGAAGTTTAATTTTTCCCAAATTTTTCTTTGGAAGACTAAATGTGCAACAAAATATAATAGTGAGTTAAAGTGGCAAGACTATGTCATTATTTTTTCTTCCCTACTTCCTAAATATCGAATCACTTATTTACTGGACATGTGCCATGCACCAAGGAGTATGCTAGGCTGGCTAGGGGGGTGCAAATTGAAAGAGAGCTTGTACCCACAAGTTAAATGAATTCTTTATGAAGCACTTAGAACAATGCCTGATACTTAGTAAATGCTATCTTTGTTAAATAAAAATAAATAATTCATGGTCTATATATGCATATATATAGCAAAACATATATGCAAACAATCGTTAACAGAGGCATGTATATGATGCTTTGGGAACACAGAGGATAGATGGAAAGATCAGAGAAGTCTTTACCAAGATTTGGGTCTTAAAGGAAGAGAAAAATCTTAGTCAGGTCAAGGAGACTAGCAAGGAAACCATCATGTCTTCTGTCATATTTGGCTGCTCAAGAGCATTTAAACATGCTCTCTACATTTTAATACATCCTCACAATGTCAGTCCCACCTAACCAAGGAAAAATCCATAAAAAATACATTTGTCAGACTCCCTTATAACTAGAGTACAGACATATGGCTTAATGCATTTATAGGATGTGTTGATTCAGAAATGAACGATGTAAAGAAGCAGACCACAAGTAAGCGATCCATTCTGCTGGCATGGGTGGCAATACAGGAGATATGGTTACACAACTGATGGCAGCCTCTGCATGTTTTTCATTATGACAGTTCGACCAAGTGGTTCTGGGATGGCAACAGCTCCTACATTGGACCAAATTTCAGTTGTGTGGTTCTGGAAGTTATTCCTGTGATATTATCTGAGGCCTGTTTCTGCAACTCTCCCAATTCAAGAGCTACTTAGTATCTTCAAGAACTACCTAGTATCTCTATCTATAACTAGCCAGAACGGATTCCCTTATGTTCAATAATTTGGGCTACTGAAGTAATTTAAGCAACTAGTGATAAGAGTCTAAACTAAGAGAGATGGTAATCAGACTATATGAGGTTAATAAACTCAAGAACCATTATGTTATTTGAAGGCATCATTCTCTCTTTCAGTCTAAAGTATACCTACCTGCTTCAACTTATTTTCATTTGACATGGCTTAGTGTCCATATTTATTTCTCTCAAATATGCTGTGGTTTGATAAATGCAAGGAAGGAAAGGACTGCCACCTCCGTCATCTTGAAATACATTACCTCTATTAATTCAGCCTCTGATTTTATGACCTTATTGGCCAGCGTATCATTCTGCTGACTCATAGTGTTTGTTTCCATCAAAACCCCTAAGCACTGCTCACATATGCTAGGCTAGGTTTCTACAGCCTCAAAACATTCTGGCTAAATTATAGTCTCCTACAAATGTGGTTAGCATGAATCTGCATCCCCCAAGTAGAATCAACTCTGAAATGCCAACAAGATTGAGTGTCTGTATCTGTACACCTCACAGCCAGGCCTAAGAGTATGGTAGTGCCACCTTTGGCAGTCTCTAGGTAGAGCGTTGACTCTCCTTCCAGTGATATTTCTACACTGTAATGAGCCTCCATTCAATTTTTAATGACATATACTGCTAAGATCATGCCATCAGAGTAGAATCATGGAGGTAGAATAAGGATATGTGATTATAGGCCTCAAAAGAATGTTGTCTGGTTTAAGTGTGATCATGCACATTAAGCCTGGTGTATATTAACTAGCCTTCAAAGAATGCTTTAATACTGCAAGGTTGTTTGTAGTTTTCCTACATACACTATGCTATTACACGTTTCCATTACTTTGTTCATGATGCTCTTCTGCCTAGAATGCGGTGATCTTCACCACCCTCTCCCTCTAATAACCCTCACCCCATCTCATCCCACCCACCCCACCCAAATCCTTATCTGGTTAACTTTTTTTTTTTAAGATTTATTTATTTATTTGACACAGAGAGAGAGATAGCGAGAGCAGGAACACAAGCAGGGGGAGAGGGAGAGGGAGAAGCAGGCTTCCCGCCGAGCAGGGAGCCCGATGTGGGGCTCGATCCTAGGACCCTGGGATCATGACCTGAGCCGAAGGCAGACGCTTAACAGACGCTTAACGACTGAGCGACCCTGGCGCTCCATTATCTGGTTAACTCTTAATCCTTCCGATTTACCTTCAAATTTCCCCCTGAAACATCTTATTTAGAAATTACTATCTGCATTCAATTCTTCCATATTAATTCCTATATTATAGCACTTAAACTAAAACTATCTGATAAATCCATCTCCCCTAAACTCAATGCTAACTTGAAGGCAGAAACTGGGTGTTTTTTTTTTTTTTATCTTTGTACTCCCAGCAAAGAGTGTAATTCCTGGAATAACTAAGCATTTAATAAATATTTGTTGAACCAATGTGATATTTAGGAACTTTTCTCTAAATATTTTAATTTGCTTTACAGCTACTGACATTTTTTATACCTATAAATTTGCCACATAGGTTGATTGGGAATAGGTACCATTCATACGAACACAACAGACCACAATGACTCATTTTATTCTTACAGAAGTAAGATGCATACTGCCAATTAGATAGCTAGTATTTCCAAAACATTAACTGCAACGTTATAATTCAATCATTAAACTAAACAGAGCAATACTCAACTCTATTAATTCTACACAACATAATTGAATTGAAACTCTTCTAACCTCACTAGTTCTTACAGTACTCAAAACACAAAAGCAAGCTTTCACTATAACATTTAGTTAGTACTTCTACAATACATGAGAAGAACGTAGTATTTTGTAGTTTCAAAAAATGTTTGAGTCTAAATAACTGACCACTTACATTTTTAAAGCCATGTTTATAAACACGAAACCATTTTTCTCTCCTTCCATACAAGCCATGATGCAATGTTCCCATTACAGATAAATTCACTTCTTCAGCAAATAAACATCATATTCTTAAAGTTACTACTGAGGAGCCATATGAGAATAGTCAAATGAGGTTAAAAGTTGACCCACCTGCCTATTCATTTTCATAATCATTCACCCATTGATTCACGCATGCATTCATTCTCACTCTCCTTTTCCCACTCCCTCTCATTTTCCCTTCTCTCCCCTCATAAATTTTTAAATGGGTGACGGTATAATTTTGAAAACTTTCTCCTTATATTCAAACATTTTTTCTTTTAACTCTTCCACTATTTTTTAGTGTCAACCTTTTACATCTTTACATTTCTTCTTCCCTATAAGAAAGAATACTTGTTCCTTCTTTCTATAAATTTGCTATAAATTTCAATGTATGTTCTATAAACTGTTTCTGCAACATGTCTTGATCCCAGTTTAAGGCTGTATTTTCCACTTGCTCTTTTAAAATCTGAACTTGGCTTCACCATCAAATGCTTGCCTTCTTCCTTCTGCTTCTCAGTAGTAATTATTCAAATATTCTTTAACTTCCTTGTTGAAGGGAACTGTAGCCCTGAATGGAATGAACCAATGATATGCTAGTACCTAAAAATATGCCCTAGCATGACAATGATTATGGTTTTGATTTTATAGCATTTAATTAATCTTTTCTAAATATACATTCCATAATTCCTCTAGCTTCTGTGAACTAGAAAGGATAAAACATTTCTAAAACTCTATTATCAAGAATTTGCTCCATAATTAGTTGGCCAATTCTACCCGGCATTAAATAACTACCTCATGTTTTCAAAAGATCCAGTTAACTTTACCTATACAGACTGCAGTCATTTAACATATAAAAGCTCAGATGGAAAACAAAGTTGAAGGAAAAAAAATTGTCTAAATACATTATCTCTGCAAATAGTATAAAGCCAAAAGCAAGAAAAAAAGCATGATATTGAATGAATGTTATTGAGTATGGCACAAAAACTCAACTATTTCTGCTTTCAGGTCTTATTGGAGGGATGTAACTTTTTTTTTTTTTTAAAGATTTTATTTATTTATCTGAGACAGAGAGAATGAGAGAGACAGAGAGCACATGAGAGGGGAGAGGGTCAGAGGGAGAAGCAGGCTCCCTGCCAAGCAGGGAGCCCGATGCGGGACTCGATCCAGGGACTCCAGGATCATGACCTGAGCCGAAGGCAGTCGCTTAACCAACTGAGCCACCCAGGCGCCCGGGATGTAACTTTTAATACCTACATACACCACTTTACCATCAGGAGGGTAAATTCAGAATATATGTTGGATATTAGAAAACACAAATATTATTTTTACTTTTCTATAATCCTTAATTCTGAAACAGTGGTTTCCAGAGTCCAGAGACTACATAAAGGATCCACTGCAATTTGTGAAATATACATTTTTATTCAAAAAATACAAGAAAATAAGGTTTACTATTTAACATGATAACAATGGAATCATCAATGGATCCATAGGCCCAAATGGTACATAAGGTATCTTAGGGCAAGAGTGGGGTATTCACAATGTGATTCTGTTCACTGTCCATGCACTGCAACATACCGCAGCTTCCATTTTCTTGGTTAAACGGATTTACGCATTATTTTATCTAGTTTTAACTAAATCAACTATCGAAAATAACAAAAAATGGAAAAGTGGTATTCAAAGATTCCTGCAAAGACAAAAGATTAAATAGCAAAAATGTAAGCACAAGGAAACAAGAAAATGCTAGACTGTTATATATCCTACTCCTAAGTATGAGCCTTTCATTCATCATATCATATGATAAAAATAATGAAAACCTAAGGCTAATAAGCTGATCCTACACGATTAAAAATTATTACTGTAGCCATCTGAAATATGGATATATATCATTTTTAATGATGACTCCCATTTTATGTGCATATACCTTGAAATATTAGCTAATGATAGTACAAACCCACCTCAAATTAGCAGACCATTTAAAAGCCTAGCATTCAGAACATGAAGAGAGCTTTTTCAATTTTCTCAGCAATAATTAAAATCATGTGATACTCAATCCAGCACTTTAGTGAAGTTTTCTAAACTTAATGACGTATGTTTAGAAGCCTTTTTTGAACTTTTTCTTTCATTAATAGCAAAAGACAAAGGTCCAGTGACACTGGGGAAACTCTTGGTAGAAGCTGCTGAAATACATGCAAAACAACATGGCATTAAACTAAAATACATTCCTTTGTCAGCAAATACTGTCAGGAGACCCACAGAAATCATTGCTTAAGATTTACTAAAACAAGTAGAAAAATAACTCAGTGTGGGAAATTTATCACAAAGTTGAATGAAAATAGTTTTTTTAAACAACTCAGCTTATATTATTTGCTAGATTATTTCAATAATGAAATACAGAAACTACTTTTCTTTGAGTCACTAATGGAACGAAAAAAACATATTACCAATATAAATGATTTACTTAAAAAAAGATGTTTTATGAAAAAACTGTTAAGTGGGAAGGATTCCTGAATAAGGTCACCCCACATGTAAAATTTAAGCCATTCTAAGAAAGAAATTGAAACCAAAGTACACAAGGTGCTACAGAGTCAAGAATGTAGTTCTTTTTAATTAAAGCAAGATATTTCAAGGAATATAGAATATTTATATCTTGAAATGAGATAGGAAGTGGGCATGAAAACATACTGTACCAGATATTTCTGGTTATCTCGATAAAATATTTAAAAACTGCTGAAATTTAGCATGACAGGCATTTTTCATTCACAAAAAACTAGTAATCCCTTCAAAGTTTAGGATTAGTAAGAAAGTAACTGCTTTTCAAATAAACTTCATTAAAACAATAAACACATTGGCAGACCCAACTTCCCTGTCAGTTTCCTTCACCATTGCATGACTCACCTCTTTCTCCTCCTTCCTGGCATTAGATGCAATGTGAATAGACATGAGTAGATCAAACATGGAGGTGAGGGTCTCCACATTATGGATGTGGAAGTAAAAATGCAAAGAGTTCATGACCCTTACGAAATTAGTTGAGGCCCATTTTTTAAAGCAAATTTTGATCCATTTATTTAAAAATATAAAAATGCAACACTCCAAATTAGTTAGAAGAACTGTCATCAAGGAAGATGGAAGTTTACTAGCCATGGTTCAGCAGAAAACCTTTGCTTGATTCATAGATTGGACGGAGAAAAGTTAATACTATGATTTAGTAAGTGTTGCTAACGATGTTCTTGTTCCACTTGGACCTACTAATTTCTTTCAGATTTATGTTTCAACTATAACAGACATTAAACCAAATAACTGAATGAAATGAATCTGGAACTAAACCTTCTAATTACTGCCTTTTTAAAAGTAAGACATAAAAAATAATGAAACAATGACATTGCTCTCACTAAAAAGTTAATCATAACAGCAAAGGCTTTTGTACCATTAGTAAATAAAATTTTAAATCATTTTAGGGGTGCCTGGGTGGCTCAGTCTTTAAGCGTCTGCCTTCAGCTCAGGTCATGATCCCAGGGTCCTGGGATCGAGCCCCGCATCGGGCGGGAAGCCTGCTCCTCCCTCTCCCACTCCCCCTGCTTGTGTTCCCTCTCTTGCTGTCTCTCTGTCAAATAAATAAAATCTTTAAAAAAATAAAAATAAATAAATCATTTTAAAATCTTGTTCATGTTTTTCTCGTTATTATGTCTATATTTTACAACAGACATAGTATACTAATATACATACATATATGTATAAAATTTTTAAATAAAATACCTTGGGGTTACTTGCTCAAACATACATATTTTTCTAACAGGACAGTAAATCAAGAAGTTTATAGACTATTACACTAATGCAGAGGTTGACAAACCTTTTCTATAAAGGGCCAGACAGTAAATGTTTTAGGCTTTGTGGGTCACAGGGTCTTTATCACAATTCAACTCTGCAATTGTAACACAAAAGGAGCCAGGAATGACATATAAACAAATGCCTGCATTCAAAAATATTTATAAACACTGAATTTCATATAATTTTCATGTGCCCTAAAACAATCTTTTGATTTTTTTTTCAGCAATTTAAAAATATAAGGTTAAAACTTTTTTTCAAACTATTCTTACCTTTTGAGCCATACAAAATAAAATCCTAGAGGCAGGGATAGTGTATTTGTCATCTTTATGTTTTCCTGGACCTAACAAAGTATCTGGCATTCAGTAGAGAGTTGTCAAATAAACTTCTCCATTTTCTATTTCACAATTTCACATTATGTCCTGCTCTATCACCCCTATCAGAACATAAGCTTCTTGACAGCAAGAGATTCCCTGGAGTTCCTCTCCGCTCTTTCTTCCTCAGAGCTTAGAACAGTACCTGGCATACAGAAGGCATTGGACCTTGATAAACTAAATTGTTCAAGCTCTGAGAATGCTTTAATGCCAAAAAATACTGAAAATTCATAAGTGACATGGGGTTTCATAGAATATTCAGGTCTTCCCTGTTTCCTCCCTGAGCTCCTGCACAGGGTTAAGTGCCCACAGTGCCTATTCACAGCTGTCCTACTACTATTGAAAACATTTTTTTATTTTCTTCTCTCCCTGACTAAACTCTACATGGGCAGTAGAGGTATTGCATTCATCTTTGTACCTCCAGCATGTAACAACCTGGCATACTACACATAAAAAAAATGGTTGTGGGGGCACCTAGATGGCTCAGTTGGTTAATCGTCTGCCTTCAGCTCAGGTCATCGTCCCAGGGTCCTGGGATCAAGCCCCACATCGGGCTCCCTGCTCAGCGGGGAGTCTGCTTTTCCCTCTCCCTCTTGCCCCTCCCCCCACTCATGCTCTCTCTCGCTCACTCTCTCAAATAAATAAAATCTTTCAAAAAAAAAAATCACTGTGGAAATACATTCATGGCAATAAATACTAGTGGAACCTTTCAAACAAAAAATATATTTTGGAAAACATTTCTATGTACAAACCAAGAACAGAGGCAGTAAATTGTGAAGTTTACCAGCTACAACCAGATAAATTTGCAAACCCTAGCTCCTTTAATTCTTCTTTGTGGGACTCCTACCCTACTACTCAGTTGCGAACCTTTGGTGAAAATCATATTTGGTAAGGAAATTTAAAAGTGACTCAGATTTAGTTACCTTTTTAAAAAAAGATTTTATTTATTTATAAATAAAGAGGGGCAGAGGGAAAAGGAGAGAGAATCTCAAGCAAACTCTGTGCTGAGCACGGAGCCTGACGCAGGGCTCAATCTTACGAACCTGAGATCATTCATGACCTGATTCAAAATCAAGAGTTGGACACTTAACTGACTGAGCCACCCAGGTACCCCTTAGTTAACTTTTAGACCTATTTACTGGATAAGTTTTGCTCCTCCTTTACAAGCTTTTCTTACAATCTATGTAAGAAAATAAAATATATTATCTAGATGATGCTGGTGTTCTCTCAGTCTAATGTACAGTAAGGACACTGGAAATGTAAATGTAACCAATGGAAAATATGTGATCTGAACAATTTCTAATCATTTCTGAAAACTATTTCCACAGCTTATTATAGATTTTTAAGATTTAGTTTACCTATATTTTATGGTAATTTAACTATTAATTCAAATTACTAATGCTGACAGCAGTAAAAGGTTCTCATCCAAGCTAACCAACTCCTAAGACTAATGTTGGATAATAAAGAAACCCAGGAGAGTCAGGGGAGAACAAGTACACTTGGGTTAAAGTACAACACCTGGGGTCCAAAGTCACATATTCTCACTAAATTGATGAAAGCCAAAAGTGAGAGAACAAAAACTAAAAAGCTTCGGGATTATTTATGGCAGTCCTAGCAGATAGAATATGGGATAATTTAGTATTTATTGCATATAACTATACTATCATTAAAATATGCCAAAAATGCAAAATATATTAATATAAATTGCTGAATAGTAACAAAGTACAAAACAAATTTGCATGTGGAATCATATTAAAATGAGGTTGAAATGAAGTGTGCCTACAAATTAATCAAAAATCATTACTAGTCTCATCTTTTGCATATGACAAAACTATTTAATTACCTATGTTAGAACAGATCTATATGAATCCAATGTCACCAATGTAAGCTGGACCTCCACTCAATAGATCCTTCTGCTAGCTAATAGAAATCAAATTCCAACTTGAGTTTCCAAGAAGTCTCGATATGTCTATTTTTTAAGCTTAAAATGGAAACCCCCTCTCCCTCGACTCCCCCAAAAAGAACTGCATACAAAAGAGTAATAATACTCAAAAGGAAACACAAGTGTCCAGACATATCTCTCTCCTTGTTCTAACTGCCATTAATTCAGTTTGTATAAAAACAAGTTACCACTACTAAATATTTAATAGTCCTTAGGCAGTATACTCAGTGTGCAAAAACCAGTTCAGTTATTCTCAAAGGCCATGGTAAGCTCAAAGGCCATGAAACTTAGAATATTGAATAATTATTCAATTACACCAGTATTAATTTACTTAAAGTGGAAAGGAGGAGACATTTCACCAATCTAATTAGAAGCAATACAAAATGCTTCTGATTAACATGAAAAAGGTTACAAATATGAATCTCATTCAAATTTGAATTCTGGGTTAAAGATGATATGTAATACTACTATAGTTCAGTCATCTTTTACAGTCAGCAAAAAAAAAAAAAATGTAGCAGTATTGCTGTTTTGGTCCTACTACCTTTACCCACTTGTGAAACATTTGAAAATATGACTCTGGGCAGAGGAGGGGAACAAGAATCTTAAAGAGCAAGCATAATTTACTCCTGCTGCTAATTATAAAAATCATATAAAAACAAGTGTTTTTCATTCTTGAAAGTTTTAATAGAAATGCTTCCTAATTTTCAATTAATACTCAGTGACTATACTCTTAAGTACAAAATTCAGTCTTATAAACTATTGCAGACAGGCTGCTAATAAAGGGCATGTGCTTCATAAAATAATCATCTAAAACTTTCAAATTTGGAGCTTTAAAATCTGTCAGCGATAGCCATTGATACCATTAGGCAAAAGATCCGTCTACAATTGTTTCACTGAATATCTACAATATGAAAAGTGACATACCAATGCATAAAACAGATATCAGAATCAATAGAACGTTAGTAATTTATGAATACACTAGTAAAATCCAACCACTCAGATCTTTCAGCTAACTGAACTTGTTGCATGATTTTACTTAGCAATAAAGAGTCAAGTGATTTTTAAAACAAGCTATTAGTAATGAACTAAGAGTTATAGTAATCAGAGTTAGTACTTAAAAAATTATGTCCTATAGTAATTCCAGATTTAACCCAATATCCCCTAATATCCATTTACAAGCCAGTACAGTGAGAATTGCTGTTGAGAGATATGATCCTCAAGCATAACAAGAGTTTCAATTATCAAAATAGGATTATATTTGAATTACTACCTTTCATTATTTAAGCTTTTCACCAAAAGTCTTACCAAAATACATCATTACCCAGAAATTCCAAATAATAAATTTTACCAGCAGCTTTAAGGTAACTTATTTCTTGTCAAGCATCTCATAAATGATTACTGTGTATAATGTTGTGCTATTTTGTACAATTTTTGAGAATATTTTATACCTTGGTATGTATCCTAAAACACATATTGAGTGTTTAGGTCAAATGGCCTAAATGTTTATTTGTAGTTCACCAAAGTGTAAAAAAGCCAATCAACAGAAATAGCACAATAAAAGGTGAGAATCAAGAAAAACAAGAGTATCATAATGGCCATCAAGTAGGACAAGAACATCTATTACTTTATTTGTACAAGAAAGGACACCTACAGAGTCAAATAAAAGAAATTTCATGCTGGGAAATCTACTTGTCTTTTAGAAACAGAACCACTTAAGTGTCTTCTCCCAATCAATTTAGATAATGGCATTTTAACAGTTTTCCATTATAAATTTTCAGCCTCTTTCTTTTCAACTGATGCTTTGTAAAAAGAGATTACAGACAACTTTGCATCATCAGTAGGAAATAATCCATCCCAAACTGGCTTTGCCTACTAACCAATATACTTCTGACTTGCCTTCTACTTCCACTGAGTATATGTACAAGGAAAATTTATTAATTTTATATTTAGCTTAAATGAAACATTATTAAAGATAGGTGCTACAAGGGGCACTTGGATGGCTCAGTTGATAAAGCATCTGCCTTCAGCTCAGGTCATGATCCTAGGGTCCTGGTATCGAGCCCCGCATTGGGCTCCCTGCTCCGCGGGAAGCCTGCTTCTCCCTCTCCCTTTGCCATTCCTCCTGCTTGTGCTCTCTCTCTCTCTCTCGCTCTCTCAAATAAATAAATAAAATCTTTTTAAAAAAAGATAGATGCTACAAAAATGCCATTTTTTTACATTTTTATGTACCTAAATTTATGTTCCAGCTCAGCCACTTACTAGCTTAGGCAAGTTACAGAACCAATTTGTTCAGACTCTCTCTTAGCTTCAATTTCCTTATCTAAAAATGTATTATGTTGCCTACTTTGTGGCATTTTCATAAGGATCAACTGAAATAACACGTATAAACTATTTAGTTACATGCCTGGCCAGTAAGTGCATAGTAAATGAAAGCTATGATAATTCATAAAATAACTTCTTCACTATAAATTAATTATGGTCAAACTAAAGATAACGGAAAATACATAATGTTCAATGTACAAGTAGACTTCTCTCAAAGAAGAGATACAATCCTTAAAAAATATTTATTGATCTTTTGGTTACTTTTAATCAAATCATATTTATCTAACTTCCTATTCTGAAATTCCCCATGGAAAGAAAAATTCCCAATAGAGAAAACGTGGCTCTAAGTTGTACCTCTTTAAATCACATTTATGAATCCACAAATCTTTTTTAAAAAAACACGCATTTAAAGAGGAAAGTGATAATATTCTCAATAAACATTAGAATATTCAAACCACAAAACAGAAATGTTATAAAAAGTGTTAAAACACTATAAACACTGTACACAAATTGAAAAATTTAGAAACTACCAAGAATCATTGTTTTCCTAGGGCTACAATTAGGAAAAAGGCAGGTGCATCTCTGATACAGAGTGAGCAAATGGGGAGAGTAGCACAGGAAGATATTGAAGAGGTAAGGTGGGGATCAGATCATATAGGGCCTTATAGGCTATTATAAGTGTACTGACTTTTGTACACCAAGTGAAATGGGAGCCATGGGAGAGATCTGATAAGCCAACTGATATGATATTGTTCAGGATTTAAATGGATAATATTTCTCTATTGAAAATATACTGTAGAGGGTCATGGTGAAACATGGAAACCAATTAATAGTAGTAGTCCTATAGTCCTACCACTGTTGTGGCAGCCCAGGTTAAGATTTCAACTAGTGTGGCAACAGTCAAGGTAGTTAAGAAATGGTCAGCTATTCCAAGCTTTGAATGAAGAGTTAATGGGTTACAAAATGAATGTGAATTACTTTGAATGAAGAGTTAATGGGTTACAAAATGAATTAAAGGTAAGAAAAAAAATAGTCAAAGACAATTCCAAAGATTTTGGCCTGAGTAACTGGACAGATGGATATGTTGATTTCGAATTGATATATGAGTCTAGAGTTCAGACATGAGGACTAAGATGGAGGTAAATTTGAGAACTGTGAGCACACAAATGGGATTTAAAAGCACAGTATTGGTTGTAATTACCAAAGAAGATAACGTAGAGAGGAAAAGATGTCTAAGCACTGATTCCTGGGCCTCTACTTTAAAGGTTAAGAACATGAAAAGGAATCAGCAAAGAAGACTGAAAAGAAGCCGCCAAAGAAGCAGGAGGAAAACCCAATCAATGTTAGGGGGTATGGGAGGGGGGAAGCATTTCAAATTGGAGAGAATGATCAACTGTGTCAATTGCTACTGCTAGGTCAATTAAGATGTTTGATCTCTGTGGTAAGGCTGTCACCGATGTCTTCTATTCTTTTCTCAATCCCAGTGAGTATCCTTATGATTGCTGCTTTAAATTCTCCATCAAGCACGTTACTTGTATCTGCTTCACTTAGATTTGTAGCCGAGACCTTATCTTGTTCTTTCATTTGGGATAAATTCCTTCATCTTTGCATTTTCTCTAAGTCTCTGTCTTCTTCCTGTTAAAAAAGCCAGTTATGTCTCCTCCTCCTGAAAGTAACCGCCTTATGAAGAAGAGGTCATGTAGTGCCCAAGGCTTGAAGCTTCAGGGAGTGTCTATGGTATGTGCTGCATCTACTCTGCTGTTGTTTTGGGGCTGCTCTATCCCTCAGGCCAGTATTCTCCAAAAGCTCTCCTTGCCTGCTGTGGGCAGTGTTGGTCCCTGGCCTGAATGTGGCAAGTTTAACCAGGTGTGCTCTGGTCTGCTTGTGAAGTGAGTCACCACCTCCACTGGAACTGAGGCCCTGCAAAACTCTCTGGTCAGGAGATGTGGTGAGGTCAGAAGTTTATGCTGGTCTTCTGGAGGTTAGGCCCACCGTGCTGGTACTGAAGCAAGCCTGAGAAGGGTAGCTCCAATGGAACAGAGGGGTGGGGCTTGGTGTTAGCAAATTATGCAGCCAGTGTTGGTGCTGTGCTGCTTCCAGCAGTTGGTTCACTTTTTATGGTCTTATGTGTGGGGGAGGGGAATGGCTCCAGCCAGCTCCTTTGTTCCCAGAGAGGTAACTCAGTGAATGCTGCCTCTCAGGGACAAGCTCAGGAGATAGCAAATAATCCGCATGCATTCCAGGTGCTCTTCAGATCGCTGTTTCCACGCCATCTGTCCTTGGGTTGTTTGCCTGCCTTCTCTCCAGGAGCAGGGTGGTGCCCTCAGGGCTCTATCCCGGCCAAGCTTGCTGACTTTCCAAAACTCCAGGCTTTAATCCCTACTGGTTGCAAGAACTCATGAAATTCAGCCCCTCTTGTTTTCCAAAGCCAATAGCTTTGGGGAAACATTCTCCATGTATATCCCCCCATGTGCTTCTCTTTCTCTCTCTCTCTAGCCCTTCTCCAGACCAGAGTTCCCTCCCCTCCTCAGTAGCTTCGATCCATTTTTCCCCTAAACCACATCTCTGCACTTCCTACCTTCTTTGATGTGGCTTCTTCTCTCCCTTTATTTGTGGAGTTTGTTCTGTCAGTCTTCAGGTTGATTTCTGAGGTATTAAGAATGATTTGATAGTTATCTACTTGTGTTCATGGAACGAGTTAAGTCTAGGGTCCTCCTACTCCACTGCCATCTTCTCTTCCCAGGCATTGTTTCTCCTCTATGTTTTTGTTTTTGTTTTACCCTCTGTCTTCCCAACTCTATTTCATATACCCAACAAGATACCTTGTGTTGTTTTCAGCAAAGTGAAATTTAGCCTGTTTTACTTCACAGAAACAGAAACACAAATTAGTTAATTAAAAAATTGATTCAGTGTGCCAGAGATTACAAAATACTAGAGAACCCAAATAAATAAGAGAGCCCCTGCTTTCTGGAGCTCACTATAGAAGTAATAGGTTAGGATGTTTTGTTCAAAAAACAGATACTTCTGAAAATAGTTCTGTTGTTTCAACAGGCTTCTGGTCTCTTTTACATGATATAAACACAGTCTAGGAGCACCTGGGTGGCTCAGTCATTAAGCGTCTGCCTTCGGCTCAGGGCATTGATCCGGGGGTCCTAGGATCGAGCCCTGCATCGGACTCTCTGCTCAGCGGGAAGCCTGCTTCTCCCTCTCCCACTCCCCCGCTTGTGTTCCCTCTCTCGCTGTCTCTCTGTCAAATAAATAAATAAAATCTTTAAAAAAAAAACAGTCCATAAAAACATACCTACTTAAAACCCCATGCTACTTTGGACACACAAATTTTAAAATTACAACAAAAGTAGGGGTCTAACTTACCATCATTTTTTCAAAGAGATCCAGTACTTCCTTTTCTGACAAATTCAAAGATCGTTCATCATATAATGGCTGAGCTGCTGGAAACTCACTCATTGCAACTTGAGAATCAATAGGATGTTGAATAAGAGGTTTTTCTTTTTTGACAGTAGATTTTCTAAAACTTGTAATTCGGTCACGCTACAAAGAAAAAAGTAAGAAACTCTAAGAGAGAAACCCAGAATCACAAATACGAAGTACTGAAACATCAAAATGGCACTTAGTATAATATATATCATTATTGTCTTTTGACAAACTCTTATTTTAAGCAACAAGCTCCAGTTAGAGATTGTACAATTTTTTAAACTTGTAGTAGTTCTTCAGTCTCCAAAGTCTGAGGTGTGAAAAGTATTCCTCAAAAGTAAACCTTAGTCCCTTCTTATTTCTGTTTTATACAGTAAGTAGGCAAAAAAAAGTCCTGCATCAAAGTCATGTGGTTGTTTAAGGGAAAATGTAGCTTTGGTGGCAACTTTTGAACTATGAGAAATAAAGAAAGGAAATAAAAAGAGCCCCAATATTCAATTCTAAGGGGGAAATTACAGTAATGTTTCACTCTTCAAAGCGCCAAAAATTGTGACAAGTATCTATGTACTTTGTCACATAGTGGTTGAGTATAATGGTTAAGAACATAGACTCTGAAGCCACACTGCCTGGGTTTGAATCTGCCCTTTCCTAGCTGAGGAACCCTGTGCAAATTACGTGCGTTCTGTTTCCTAATCTCTAAAATATGGATAACAATGGGCGCCTGGTGGCTCTTTCGGTTAAGTGTCCAACTCTTGATTTCGGCTCAGGTCATCATCTAGGGGTCATGAGATCAAGCCCCATGAAGGGCTCTATGCTCAGTGTGGAGTCCGCTTGAGATTCTTTCTCTCTCTTTCTCTAAAATAAATAAATAGTCTTTAAAATACAGATAACAAGTTAATATATGTTAAATAATGATATTACCTATACCACAGAGTTATTCTGAGATTTAAATAAGTTGATATGTTTAGTGCACTTAGCTGCTATTTATTATTATTGTTGATGTTACTATTATGTCCCTTGCTTTTTTTCCCTAAAAACTGGGGATAACAAGACATCACCTTTTCCATTTAATGGCAATGTTAACATACATAGGAATAGCTTATTCCTACAAATACTATTATGAAGAACTTGATGTTTTATGGATATTGACTCTGAAACTTTGATTCCATGTACAATCTCTAATACTTAGCATAATCTCTAATAATTAGTTTGCTATTTCACATAAAGTGTGTTAATGACTGCAATCTCTAATAATTAGCTTGCTACTTCACATAAAGTGTGTTAATAACTGCAGGTACATGTAAACACCCCAATCTGTTTTAAACCACAAAACATTAGACCTCAAAAATTAGTAATGTCCATAAAACTGAATGTAACTCAGTTTTATTCTGGTTTCTGTTAGAAAGCACATGCATACCATCAACTCATGTTAAACAAGCACACGTTAGATGTGAGGACAGTAATCTTCACTGCCATGTTACTGAGTCCTTATAAATTGTTTCAACAATACAAATTGTATCACAGAAGTTATTACAGCAATTTACATAAATTTCTGTTGACTCCCTTCCCATTAAAAGAACATACTTTTCATTTTGATTCAAAAAACACTTTTTTTTAAATTGAAAGCTGTACTTTGAAAGAAATATGAGTTTTATGTAGCTTATTTAGGATTACAAAAATTATTTTAGTACATGGTTTCCTACAAATAGATTATATAAATCACAGTGTTTTAGAGCTGGGAAGAAATTTGAAAAATCATCTAAACCAACTCTCTCATTTCACAGAAAAAATGACTCGCTAAATTTATAAGTCCCTGGTTCCCATCCCACTGTTCACATTAAGATTCATTTCTTCAAATTATCTTGAACTATATTCCAATTTTCTTTTAACTCTTTGAGGGAAATTAAGTTGGTTTAGATATGTATTTTCAAACAACTCAAGAAAAATATAAAGTAATCCCAAATAAGCTTGAGTAATATCCAACAGTCGAATTTCACTAAAAAATATGGTGGACATAAAAGCACTTAAATATGCAATCGACCATTAAATCAATGTATCTCTGTTCCTGTCCCTTCATGTCACTTTTGTAGTGCAAGCTTTTTACTGAGTAGCATTATTTACATATATACTTGATCTTCTACTATGCCCTTCATTTCTATCTAGAAAATAGGCTTCTGCTTTCAGCAATAACTTGATAAGAAAATGAAGTTAAGCTATATGCTTTTACCTCCTTGAATCACCAATATTTTACATTATTTGTAATTTCACAAAGAAAAAAATTGACACTGCTTAAAATACTGTATTTTAAAAGTTTAGCTATAAAAGGGCACACTTAATTAAATGTTAAGCCCATAACTTTTAATAAGTTTTACTATGATAGCCTCAGATCAAAATATTTAAGAATATTAAATTTAAAAGCACATATCTAACATGATAAACTTAGCTTCCTTTCTACTTTAAATTAATTTCCCCCAATACTGATATTAATCTCTTACTTAGTCACAGTTTACTTGGCTATCAAAAAAGAAAAAATCTGTATTTTCCAGAGTTAGATTTATATACAAAAAAAATTTTGGTTAAGGTATATATCAGGATAATATCAAAATTTTATTTAGCTCTCATATAATTCTTTAATAGCCATTAAAAGAAAAGTCACTCTCTTGACAAATCTTCCATTATACTGTACTTTGTAAACATCTAGATATAGATATTTTATATCTTACATATATCAATGCTTTAATGTCCACCCACTTTAGTAAAATAGGCAACATGCATAAGTAACATAACAACATGCTACTAAGACCTTACCACATCATCTGCCAAAGTTTTTATTTGAATGTTCTATTAAAACCAAAAGGAAAAAAAAGAATACCTGTCAGATAAGAGAAATTCATAGATCAAACAAATTAATAACTGATACCCATTTATTTTATTAATTATAACTAATCAAAAAGAATTATCAAAAGTTTAAATATATAACCACATACGTTCTTTACAAAAGGAAAAAAACTCTTTAAGGATTAAAAATGAAGATTTGGATGGGTGTGTCTATTTGTTTTGTTTTGTTTTTTTAAGTTGATAGTGATTTATTGAATTCGGTGCTATTTGTTTTTAAAGATGACTAGCAAGGTCCCCAAGTCAGATTTGGATCAGACATCATCACCATAGTGCTCAAACATGAGAAAAGATATAGCAAAGTCATAAGCCCTTTCAAGTTTTTTCAGTTTTAGAATGAATCACACTTTTAAAATAAATAAATTTTTAAAAATAGGAAAAATGTCACATTTAATATTAATGAAATAAAATGAAACAGCTGAATCTAGAATTCAGTTACATCTGATAAAGGACATCTTTATAAATATTCTAGATAAAATTGAATTAACAGATTCTGTTAACATATGTCCATTTCTCAAAAATTCCAACACTTGTTTTTTGCATGTGGTTTTCTACTTCTAATGCTGCAAAGCACTTAAAATGGTGTATCTTAGCTAATAAAATACAGTGGTTAATAAAAACTACCACACATCAAAATGGGCACCACTATTTGATTAGAGTACAGTAATACTAAAGTAATAAAGCAATATTACAATAAAGCAAAGTAATAATAATTTAGTAATCTTCCATGATTGAGAAGGTAATTCAAGATCTTATAATAACATATGATCAGCATGAAGGGCAGGTATTATATTATAAATATGCTGCAATACTAATTAAAAATTTTGATTAGGAAGGAAGAGATTTTTAAAAGTCACCAGTTAAGAATTGAAATTAATCTTTCTGCCACATCCTATGCATTTATGTCTTACAACAGAAGCTGAATGATGTGCATCAACTTTGTCAAGCTTGCTCACAACCCTTTTTACTAAGAAAAATGTGGTCATCTCACTGGTAAGGAGAATTCATTATGAGTTCTAAGTAAGTGAGAATTATTTGGTCTCAGGATCTCATGAAATTGTCTTCAAACACCACCAACCAAATGCTGTAAAGGATCATTCTCCTCTGGATCAGCTGGGACAAATACACTATTATAAGTATAGTTCTTTTTCTAATTTTAATCCATTGATTCCCTCAGGAACCTATACTTCTACATTTTTGTACTATGTCTTCATCACACCCCAATCAAATTTTATTGCCTAGGGAAAAAGAAGGGTGAATATTCATATCAGAACTGAAGCCATTTTAATAGAGATTAATTCACACAGGACTATCTCTACATATTTCCTCTTTAATATTCATACTGAGTTAAAGAAAATCTTTATGTACAATGGCAAGCTTCATGATTGCCTGTAATGTAAAATCAGAGTGAGAAATGTCAAATTCTCAGATGCCATGCCACCATCCAGATATGTACCGGTCCACCTGTTGTTTTAGTAGGCAGATTATACAGTTCTTCAAGCAATTACTTCTTTTCTTTCTATCCTTTGGAGATATAAACTCAAAGACACATCTGTATCTTCAAAGTGAGAATGTAAAGGGAAAATATAATTTGATTCAGTCAAATTATCTAGCTTAAGGTACAAATATGTCTAGAATGCTTTAAATTTATATCTCAATTGAATGTATGGTGACAGTTTGGTCAGGGGGGACAGAAACAAGAAAAAAAGTATTGCTAGTTATATTTCTACCTCATCTTATGGGAAGAAATTTGAGTTTTCTTCTCTAACCCCACTTGTTTTTTTGAAATTAACTTTTTTGTCCATACTTAATCTCACAGTACAGAGTTAGAGAATATTAAAGTTGGAAGGAATTTAAGATGATCTGGTCAAAACCTCTCATTTTACAAATTATGAAACTGAAGCTAAGTTACCTGCCCGGACCACAGATCTATCTGGTTATGACTACACACTAACTCTCAGTCAACATATAAACTTTTCAGTTAGTATAATCAAGATCTAGTATATTAAGATTGAATTACTGAATTGAAACAGTTCATGGTAATCTCAAATTCACAGATATCCCGTTTAGGTAACTGCCTTTTTCCATCATTACCCAGGAAGTCAAGCATCTTACCAAAGAGCATTCCCTGGCACCCAAAGTCCTTGCCAAGATTACATGTCTTACATGTAATCTACTGAACTCACATGTGCCTAATTGGTTATAATCCACATAAAATGTATATGGAAATGAATTCTTAAATTTTACCTTCCTAATTACTTCTTAATACTGCCACAATTCTAAGAGTCAAACCATTTCTCTAAGCTTTCAAGGAGGACGGCAGGAGGAAAAATGCGTTCCATTATAACCAATGGAAATACATGAGCACAAAGGGGTAAAAATGCTGTTTCAGAGGATCAGAACAGACTTTCAAAAAGGAGGGTAAGTAACATTTATGTTAATGGTAATATCCACATTCCATTTATCCAGGTTTAAGACTTCCATGTCACTCCTTCATTACCTATAGCCAAGCAGTTGTTAAGTCCCACAGTATATGTTCTGCAATTTCTTCTTCATTTGCATACAAACTATTCCATTTTAGATTCTAATCCCTGGAAACAGCCTCCTAGTAATTACCTCTGTTTCCATTCTCTCCTCATTGCCAAAGTAATCTTAAAGCAAAGATCCAGCCCAAACCATCATCACCTCTTACCTAGATTTCTATAGTAACATCCTAGCCTGTCTGTCCCCTGCTTCCACCTTTACCATCCTAGTTAATTTTGAACATATCAAAGTGATACTGGTAAAACCAAATTCAGATTATGTTACTCCTTTGCTCAAAACTTTCCAACAGTTCTCCGGAAAGAACTCAAATACATGGAGGCTAAAGAGCATCCTACTAAAGAATGAATGGGTCAACCAGGAAATTAAAGAAGAATTTAAAAAATTCATGGAAACAAATGAAAATGAAAACACAACTATTCAAAATCTTTGGGATGCAGCAAAGGCAGTCCTAAGAGGAAAGTATATAGCAATACAAGCCTTTCTCAAGAAACAAGAAAGGTCTCAAATACACAACCTAACCCTACACCTAAAGGAGCTGGAGAAAGAACAGCAAATAAAGCCTAAACCCAGCAGGAGGAGAGAAATAATAAAGATCAGAGCAGAAATCAATGAAATAGAAACCCAAAGAACAGTAGAACAGATCAACAAAACTAGGAGCTGGTTCTTTGAAAGAATTAACAAGATTGATAAACCCCTGGCCAGACTTATCACACAGAAAAGAGAAATGACCCAAATAAAAGCATGAATGAAAGAGGAGAGATCACAACCAACACCAAAGAATACAAACAATTATAAGAACATATTATGAGCATCTGTATGCCAGCAAATTAGATAATCTGGAAGAAATGGATGCATTCCTAGAAATATATCAACCACCAAAACTGAACCAGGAAGAAATAGAAAACCTGAACAGACCTATAACCATTAAGGAAATTGAAGCAGTCATCAAAAACCTCCCAACAAACAAAAGCCCAGGGCCAGATGGCTTCCCAGGGGAATTCTACCAAACATTTCAAGAAGAATTAATACCTATTCTTCTGAAACTGTTCCAAAAAATAGAAATGGAAGGAAAACTTCCAAACTCATTTTATGAGGCCAGCATTACCTTGATCCCAAAACCAAAGACCCTATCAAAAAGGAGAATTACAGACCAATATCCCTGATGAACATGGAT
>NC_138385.1:43210556-43275837 GCF_054177405.1 Leptonychotes weddellii
ATTTGTATGGAACCAGAAAAGACCCCGAATAGCCAGAGGAATGTTGAAAAAGAAAAGCAAAGCTGGCAGCATCACAATTCCGGACTTCCAGCTCTATTACAAAGCTGTCATCATCAAGACAATATGGTACTGGCACAAAAACAGACACCACTAAAAGAAACAGTTCAGGGAACTATTAAGAGCTGTTTGACAAGATTAAGCAGTCATTTTTATGTAAACTAAACTTTAAAACATATTTTTAAATGGTTGTATTAAGATACATTTTCATCTATACTTGTGGTGAGCATAACATAATGAATAAAGAAATTGAATCACTATGTTGTATACCTGAAACTAATGTAACATTGTGTGTCAACTATACTCAACTAAAAAAATTTAAAGATTATCCTAGGGCACCTGGGTGGCTCAGTTAGTTAAACATCTGCCTTTAGCTCAGGTCATGATCCCAAGGGTCCTGGGACCGAGCCCCGAGTCAGGCTCCCTACTCAGCTGGGAGCCTGCTTCTTCCTCTCCCTCTGCCTGCCGCTCTCCCTGCTTGTGCTCTCTCTGTCAAATAAATAAATAAATAAAATCTTTAAAAAAAATTATCCTAAAATTTTTTTTCATTCATAATGATGTTCTATAGGGACAAGCTCTCAAATTTTACCTGAATGTAATTTATATAGGTACATCCATCTCTCTCTCACATGACATGTAAGCAGACATAGATTTTACCCCCGTGTACAAACTATAGAGCTACTATTATACAGTTAAAAATTTTTAAGCAAAAATGACCAAAAAAAAAACCTTTATTAGAGTCACACCCCTGAATTAAAAGCACTGATTAAAGTCATTTTAGTAAGCTCTTACTGTGCAAAATGAATGGTAATAGTCATTAGGCTGAGGGCATATTGTACCAATAAGTATAGTGACCATATATTTCCATTAAAATCAACTCTGGAAAAGCAATAAGCTTGCACTTAGTCAAGCAATTAGAGTTTATTAAACTTCATTTGTGATCAGTTATATTAAATATAACTTAGTACAGTATTATGAGTATTGTATAATTATAAAAGTATCACTCTAGAGTCTCAACCCCTTAAGAGAAATGGCTGATAGAAATACAAGAGTCATTATTGCAAGAAAATTAAGTTTTAATTTTCACAATCAAGCAGAAATTAACAAAGACAGCAATATGTAAAGATTCAACTCTTATACCTATTACATGGTAATATAATGTTGTATAAACACTGTGCAATGACTCCCACAGAAACTGGACAACTAAACTGTATATAATTTAAAAGTCTCACCATCAGCTAAAAAGCTTAGTCACACAATTTGACTATTTTCTTCTCTTTTAAAAAATTAAGTTGGCCATCACAATAAAAATGAAGGGTCAGTTATTTACCCAGCTTTAAGTTTCTTGCTAAGAAGGGCAAATTGACACAGAAAACCATATCCGGTTCAACTGAATGAATATTTGAGCTTCTATTATGCACCTGTTCAGTGCTGAGTACTAGGAATACAATCATAAACAAGGTAAATATGCATTATTCCTTTATGGAGCTTGCAGTCTAGTTGAAGATGAGATTAATGAAAGATCACAATAGAGAAATACTGAGAGCTCTAATAGAGCAGTACCCTAAAATAACCTCAATATACTTTTCAGATTAATAGGGCCCTTAAGTAAGGCCATCTATATCAACCACTTATCCAGGGTTTGATTTCTCTGGACAAAATTTCTGCCCAATACCTATTCAGATCAGTGGCAGTAACAGAAGAAAGTACTCTTCAAAGGCCTGCCTTTTACTTTTCAGATCCTTTACTCACTCTGAACTTTATAAATCAGTAAGACCAATCAAGGCAATTCAAGGCCATTTAATCACCTGTTATCCAAAACGAACATTTGGTTCAGACATTCAAATACTTTATTTTAAAGATTTTTTGTAGGGGTACCCGGGTGGCTTAGTCAGTTGAGTGTCCAACTCTTGATTTCTGCGCAGGTCATGATCTCAAGGTCCTGAGATCCAGCCCCTGTCAGGCCCCACACTCAGCGTAGGGTCTGCTTGTCCCTCTCCCTCTGATAGTGTACTAGATTTAAAGGGGATTTAAAGAGCCATGGCCTTGCAGGGCAAAAGCCTAGTAGTTGAGATGAGGTAACAGGCATTAAGTTCCTATTCTCTACCTTACTTTGCTGTTGTTAGCATCTCAAACTGCCCATTTCATCATTTCAATAAAGCAATACTTCTATATTTTTGTAACCATAGGGACATCATCTCAGAAGTACTGTCAAATCAAAAGCCTCAAATTTTAACCCACCGGAGCTCTTGGCTATTACAAAACAAAATTCTTTCCACAATTTTTTATGACAAGAAAAAAATTCCTTCCGGGATTTTCTTCTCAAGATGCTCTTTCAATTTATAATGAACAAAATGTGTATCTACCAGAAATCAAACAGGACATTGCAGTATAGGGCTTCAGTCTTCTCCATTAAGCAAAAGACCATGTTACTTCACTGGATAAATTTCATAAAACTGTCATAACAAGATAAAAAAGTCTTAAACTGTTTTGCTATGAACTTCAATCTTTAACTGCCAACAGGAGAACTATGATATAGGAATCCAGCAGCGTCTTCTGTGTAACAACCATACTCAGCTTCAGGACTAAGGATGAAGCATTCAGAAAATATATGTTTGCCACTTAGGTCTTTAAAAAAAAAAATCACGGGCGCCTGGGTGGCTCAGTTGGTTAAGCGACTGCCTTCGGCTCAGGTCACGATCCTGGAGTCCCGGGATCGAGTCCCACATCGGGCTCCCTGCTCAGCAGGGAGTCTGCTTCTCCCTTTGATCCTTCCCCCTCTCATGCTCTATCTCATTCTCTCTCTCAAATAAATAAAAAAAAAAAAATTAAATTAAATAAATAAATAATCACACTAATGAATTGGAGGAAATCATTTAATACCTGAATTAATCAGAAACAAGTATAGGAATAATCCAGGTTTCTAAGAGTAGTAACTACTTCTGTAAGTGTAGAAATAACATTTATTTGTTTTGTACTAAACTATTTCAAGTGGGAAAATTGTATGGACATGAAAATTCATCTTTTAGTCTGAATAAAAAGCAACAGAAATGAAAGCCAGTTTTACACAAATACAAATATTTCAAAACACAACATAGTACCCTGTACATAACAGATACTCTGAGATCAATGAGTTAGCCAAGTGGGGCTCAACATTTAATTTTTACCTTCTCTGTTTTAAAAAAAGAGAAATGCCTCATCCAAACAATATGTTTGAGTACCCATTATATGCCCAGCAATTTATGGCACATACAAGTTTAAGATCTAATTCTGCCCTTAAGTCCTCTACAGTCTAATTCGAGTGAAACCTAATCACATAAACAAATGCTGAACTATGAGATTCTGAGGTATATCACCCCCCCTCCCCGCCCCTGCCGGCACTATCACATGTCCTATCTTATTATCTTCACAACATTAACCAATACTGAAATTATCTTGTGCACTTATTTACTTATTTGTGTCCTATTTTCTAGAAAACAAATTCCCTAACAGCAGAGACCTTAATTTACCTGTCTTATTCACTTTTGGATCTCTAACACTTAGAACAGTAGCTGGCATGTAATACCTGCTCAAATATTTGGTGAATAAATTAAGTACAATAGGAATTCAGAGAAGAAATACATAAATGTAGCTTCATTTAGAAACTATAAAAAAAGCACCCTAATTGTTGGATAGGATTTGAATAGCCAGAAAGAGGGGACAAGAAGAAAGGTAGAAGCAGCAGCATTAGCATTTTATTTTACTTTAGGGAAGCAGCCTTATGAAATACAGGGTTGACGTTGAAGGGTATTAAATTTTGAACATGTAGGGTGGGGACAGATTAAAGATAATCTTGAAAACCAAAGGAAGTAGTTTGGACTTAAGTCTCACAACTACTGAGACTTCTTATTATTTCCTAATTCAGAGACAGGCTTGGAGAAGGTGGTACTTTAGAAAGATGACTTCAGGTAGTACAAGTCCACAATCTCTTACCTGAAACCCTTGAAGCCAGATGTGTTTTGGAATTCGGAGTAAAATTTTAGAAAGGAATATGGTATGTGTTCCATATATAAGAAAATACACCCAGTAGGATCTAGTGTAGCACCCTAAATCAAATGCATTCATGGTTAACAGTGAAACATGAATATTCCAGAAAACAGGATAGACAGATAAAGACTATATATAGCTTCAGGTTGGGTCAGGTTTTGTGGCTGAATGAGAAAATTCTGTTTTCAGAGATTTCAGATTTTAGAATTTCAGAGAAGGGTTGTAAGCTGTAATATTCAGGATAGATTGGAGCAAGAATCAAAGGCTAAAAAAGTAGCTTGCAGAGATCAGCAAGTTTGGACTATTCTACCTAAATACTAGCTACCATTTAATGAGCATTTATTATGTGCCAGGCACTATGCTAAGAGCTTTATATGCATTGCCTCATTTATATCCTCACAGCAATCCTATTATATAGGAATTTACTGTCCTATTTTACAGGCCAAGAAATCAAATTTTGCAGTCATTAAGTCATGTGCCTAAAGTCACAAAGATAATAAATCACACAGTTAGGATTAGTATTTAGATCTGAGTAGAATCCGAGCTCTAAAACCTCAATCTATTTTCTGAAGTCAGTCGGCAAGAGTCTTCATCAGTATAACAATACTAGTTAAAGCTCAAGTTATTTTTCAATCTTGGCCTTTCCATGTACATTTGCTCTGCTTAAAGCACTCACCCAACACCCCCTCCTCCACCTAGCCATCTCCTACCTAGTCTCAGATCAGATTACAGTTGGTCCTGTGATAGTCTCCCATGGTTCCTAACTTCTCCTTTTGTAACACATGTCAATTATCAATTTCTTATCAATGACAGTCTTCCTTGTTATACTGTACATTTAATGTAGTAAGGACTAGTCTCTCTTGGTCCCCACTGTGTTCTCAGTTTTGTGTACTACTAGCACACAGCACTCAAACCTGTGATGACTGATTGAATTGGAGAGGGGAGGAGAGAGACAGACACGAGAGATCCAGTTGTGAGGTGATAAGAGATGACTAGGATGGTAGCTATGGAAATAGAGAAGGCAGTTATTATATATAATTTTGCTTAAAATTATGCTTGTTATTGAAGCAATGTACCCAGACATATGACTGTTGTTTGTATTAAAAAGGGTAATTTAATATCTGTTGTTGTGATTACCATCTTTATAACACACAAATAACCTCTAATTGGCTATGATTATTACTCTGGAGATACCTCACCTAACAATGACTTAAATAACCACATCATTTAGTTTTTTAATGTAGCTGCAAAATTAATCTGACAAAACAAAATGATTCACTCCTTTAAAGATTCAAAATTATAAATCACCTAAAACGGAAAATTATTCCTGAGTTGTGAATAAGGTATTATTATAACACATTTATAGAAAAGGGCACATAAAAATCAATGAATGATTTGAGTTAATTTCACTCTTACTACTTTTAACTGATATTCTTGAATTTGCAAATAATTCCCAATTCAGGGAAGAGCTGGAGTCTAAAAGTTCATTTTTTGTTTGTTTTTTTAAAGATTTTATTTATTTATTTGACAGAGAGAGACACAGCAAGAGAGAGAACACAAGCAGGGGGAGTGGGAGAGGGAGAAGCAGTCTTCCTGCTGAGCAGGGAGCCCGATGCGGGGCTCGATCCCAGGACCCTGGGATCATGACCTGAGCCGAAGGCAGACGCTTAACGACTGAGCCACTCAGGCGCCCCTAAAAGTTCATTTGTATAGCAGTTATTTAGCTTCTGGAACACATGTTCCCAAATATGCAACCAGTAAAAATGGTTTCCAAAGTGAAAGTAGACAACCATCTCCCCATGGGAAACAAAACAGCTTATTTGAACTCATATAGGAAGAATTTGTTTAAATAACTAAATATTGGGGCACCTGGGTGGCTCAGTCCATTAAGCATCTGGCTCGATTTCAGCTCAGGTCATGATCTCAGGGTCATGACATGGAGCCCAGCGGCAGGCTCTATGCTGGGTGTGGAGCCTGCTTGGGATTCTCTCTCCCCCTCTTCCCCTCCCTGCCTTAAATAAATAAATAAATAAATGTTATATTTAACATCAACTATTTAACACTGAAAAACTTAGGCAAAACATGATTATGGTAGGCAAAAATGACTTCAAATTAATCCTCACAACAAACCTATAATGTAGGTATTATTATTATTCCCATTTTACTGATCAGACAAATGAGGCACACAGAGGTTAAACAAAACCATTTTATAATATTCTCTGACCTGTATGCAGTATCACCATGCCAGCTAATAATATACCTTCACAAAGTAATTAGCAAAGATAGGACTATGATATGGTATGATCCATCAATAGTACAAATAGAGGCATCTCAACATATTCAATAATTCCCTTGGTTGAAAACCAACAAAAGTTTTAACCTGACATCTTAGATCACTTACATAGTTTACTTTCAGAATTAGAGCAAGAGCTACAGAGCACAAAGGTCATGTACCTCCCAGATCACTCACAAGAACTTGTGTATAAAAGCTATTGAATTAATTTTCTGACACCAATAACACACAGACCTTTTCAGGCACCTGACTAACCAACTATAAAATACAAAATCATAAGTGACAAAATGCACTCTCAAGAGCATATACTAGAAGATTTTTCCCATGGTATTTGCATTTTAAAAATACAGAAGGAAAATGCCATGAAAGAAATAACAATCTCTGTAAGATGAATTCTGTTTGGATTTGCATTAAAAATGTTTATTCTCTTTATTTAAACTGCATTAAAAATTAGGCATGCCCATCTTACAGAATAAATTCTACAAAGATTAAAAACCTCCCCCCTAAAAAATGATTAAAAACCTTCCCAATTTCTTTCATCTACCTTAGTTCCAGTAACACACAAAATTAGTATTTTAATTTAATCCTTGAAGGACTTTACGATTTCAACATATAAGTTTCTGGAGACAGCCAACAATGAAGAATTCATTCTTTTTGTCCTAGCTTTGTCAAACAGAAGCTTTCCTTGAATTCCAGAAAGAAGGTAGAGCCACAAACTTAACAGTCTTACTAAATGCAATCAGGAGAGGGAAAACCAGTATAAAATTAGGTCATTCTGTAAAATACTACTAGTCTCTACATCCAATATGTTTTAACTAAATCATTATAGGGTAGCTTCAAGGGAAGAAAAAAAACCTAAACTGAAATCAAAGGATTATTTCAAAAATATTCATTTATAACTGAGTAGTTTGTTGCAAGCCCTCTAGAAGTACATTTATCATGAGTAAAATCTGTCAAATTGATGGAAGTTTTCTGCCAAAATCCATGCTGATGTGACCATACAGCCCAAATGTAACATTTGTTCTTAGTGAATAGTTACTTGGATTTTCTTCTGCCTTCTCCTCTCCCTGCCATTAAGACCAATGAGAATGTCCCAGCTTAAAGAACATAGGAGGTTATACTACTAAAATAATCCTTAAATTATATTATGTATTTAAATACTCTAAAAAGGTTTATCTAAAGTTTTACAATAATCAAGGATGAAAATAAAGATCTTAAATATTTGGTGACAAGGCTAAACCTAGATGGCTATGTATTATAGAGACTGAGAAGTGTGCTCTCAATCTCTTCAAGAACAAGTGATTAAATATAAGGTCCTTGTTAGCACTAAAATTCTGTTTCTGTGCTATATTTCTAGTAAAAATATGTGCTTAACCTAGAGACTTTGATATGTGAACATAGAAGGATGAAATTTTCTTTTAAGTTTTTCATTTAAATTCCATTTAGTTAGCATAGTGTAATATTAGTTTCAGGTGTACAATCTAGTGATTCAACACTTCCATAAAACCCCCGATGCTCAGCAGAACAAGTGCACTCCGTAATCCACATCACCTATTTAACCCATTCCCCCCACCCACCTCGGAAAGATGAAAT
Source organism: Leptonychotes weddellii (assembly GCF_054177405.1). Taxonomy (NCBI): domain Eukaryota; kingdom Metazoa; phylum Chordata; class Mammalia; order Carnivora; family Phocidae; genus Leptonychotes; species Leptonychotes weddellii. The sequence continues at coordinate 43,218,526 of NC_138385.1, forward strand.
TTTGACAAAGGCTGGAAACATGATGTATTAAACACTACAAAGGAAAAGATATATCACATGACCAGGAGAACAGTTAGGAGGAAAAATTTTGGGGAACTGGGAGAAGCTGTATGTACACCAATTTTTGTGAACTAACCAAGTTTGGTAAAGGAAGGAACTGCCAAGTAACTACTGACCAAAAATAAAGGGAAACCGCCAGATTGAGGTTAAGATAATTGGTAGGCAAATTTGACCTAAATCCAAAGTTTATACCTGGAGACTAAAGAAGTTTCAATGTGTTGGTTAACATTCAGGCAAGACTGACCAGGTGCTGGGGTGGGGGAAAGGGGAAGAGAGGTAGGAAAAGAGAACCATAAAAATCACAATCACTTTAATCATGTAGGTTAAACCAGTTTTTTTAATGTGTCTAGGACTTCCACCTCTGCCCAGGTTTATCACCCTGCCCAAAACAACAAAAAATACACATAAATATTTCAAACAATGTTTTCAAGATGCTGAACACCAGACAATAAATTCCAGTGATCCCTGAAAGACAGTAAACAAATGAGGTGAGGCTTACAATTGCCCCAGCATACTGCCTTGAGAGAGTGTCCATGTTGTGGCCCAGAGAGGGGACCCAGGCAGAGCACTGCAGACTTCCTGAGTTGAAGAGTTGAGAATCCAAGGACACCAGCCTGCTGGAGTTTACAAGGCAGAGTGCCAGAAAGGAGAAAGCTACAACAGAGAGAGAATTAAGGAGACCTGCTGCAGAGGTACAAACTGCGTATTCAACACAGTGCTGACTGGCACATGTATGCAGAGCTGGATGCCAGGAATCTGGGATCATGACCTGAGCCAAAGGCAGACGCTTAACCACACAGGTGCCTCAGAAAGATCAGTACATTTAAAGACATATGTTGCAGAAACTATCCAAGATGAAACAAAGATAAGAAAACAAATAAAAATGAAAGGAGTACCAGTATAAGAGAGACAATTTTAAAGTGACCAAATATATGTGTAATTGAAGTTCCAAAGGAAGAGGATGGGGAATAACAAATATTTAAAGATATAATGGCCAAAAATGTTACAAATATGTTTTTTTTTTAAGAAACTATAAGCCCAGGGGCGCCTGGGTGGCTCAGTTGGTTAAGCGACTGCCTTCAGCTCAGGTCATGATCCTGGAGTCCCGGGATCGAGTTCCGCATCGGGCTCCCTGCTCAGCAGGGAGTCTGCTTCTCCCTCTGACCCTCCTCCCTCTCGTGCTCTCTGTGTCTCATTCTCTCTCTCTCTCAAATAAATTAAAAAAAAAAAGAAACTATAAGCCCACTGATCCAAAAAGCCCAATGAACCCCAATAAAAGAAACATGAAGGAAATTAAAACAAGGCACATCTTACTCAAATCACTGAATAGTAGTGGTAGAGAAAATATTAAAAACAGCCTTAGGGAAAAAAAAAGACAATAAAAGGATAGAAGAAGCTAAACCAGCTAACACAAGTCAAAAGAAGGCCATAGTAGCTATATTAATATCAGACAAAGTGGATTTCACAGCAAAAAATATTACCAAGGATAAAAAAAGGTCATTTCATAATGATAAAGGGGTCAATTAATTAGGAAGATATAAGGATCCTAAGTGTTTATGCCTGTAATAAGAGCTTCAAAATACATGAAGCAGAAACTGATAGAACTGAAAGGAGAAATAGACAAATCCACAATTACAGTCAGAGATTTCAATGTCCCTCTCTCAGTAATTGGTAGAACAAGTCTACAGAAAATCAGCAGGAATATGAGGACTTGAACAATACTATCAACCAACCTGATCAGACTGACATTTTTAGAACATTCCACTAACAGCAGAATACACATTCTTCTCAAGTGCACATTGTACATTTATCACAAAACAAAGTTTCAATAAATTTAAAAGTATTCAAGTCATATAAAGTATATTCTCTGGCCACATTAGAATTACATTAGAAATCAAAACCAAAAGATTTCTGGAAATCCTCCAAATATTTGGAAAGAAATATACTTCTAAATAACAGATGGGTCAAAGAAGAAAGCAAAAGAGAAATTAACAAGTATTTTGAATTAAATGAAAATAAAATCACAACATAACAGTATTTGTGGGATGCTACAAAAGCAGTAATTAAGTGGGAATTTATACAAAAAAAGTCTACATTAAAAAATATGAGAGTTCTCAAATCAATGACCTTAGCTGTCACCTTAAGCAAATAGAAAAAGAGCAAATGAAACCCAAAGCAAACAGAAGGAAATCATAAAAAAATGGAAATCAATGAAATAGAAAAACAATATAAAAATAATAAAACCAAAAGTTGTTTCTTTAAAAAGATCCTTAAAACTGATTTAAAAAGAGAGAGAAGGGGCACCTGGGTGGCTCAGTCGTTAAGCGTCTGCCTTCAGCTCAGGTCATGATCCCAGGGTCCTGGGATCGAGCCCCATATCGGGCTCCCTGCTCTGTGGGAAGCCTGCTTCTCCCTCTCCCACTCCCCCTGCTTGTGTTCCCTCTCTCACTGTGTCTCTCTCTGTCAAATAAATAAAATCTTTAAATAAAAATTAAAATAAAAAAATAAAATAAAATAAAAAGAGAGAGAAGACCCAACACTAGGATTTCATGGGTATATCCTACCAAAATCAATTGTACAGAAATGCTTTCAGAAAACTGAAGAAAAAGCAAACTGATTCTTGGTTTGGGAAAGAAGATGATAAGTAAGGAAGTGATTTCCAAGGGGCAAAACCCTTTGGAGGTGTGTGTGGATATGTTCACTATCTTGATTGTGATAATGGTTTCACAGGTGTGCACATATGCAAAATTTAGCAAACTGTACACTTTAAGTATGTGTGGTTCCATGAATGTCAATTATACTTCAAGAAAGCTGTTTAAACAAATTCACAGAATGGACACAGATAGACAAATAACTATCTACAAGTAACCAATTTATCTCCATTTACAAAGTATGAACATAACAGGACTAAATTTATTCTTTAATATACTATAACATACAGATTCAAATGATTTGCTCCCTTTCAAAAATAGTTAACTATGGTTACCATTGCAAGCATTGCAATGCTAGACTCAAAGCAAAATGCAACCCTCAAAAGTAAAGAAGCAATGGAGGCATCTTATTCTCATGCTATTATGTTTATAAAATAATTTCTATGTTAAGACTACTACTTTCAGCTATGTTTAAATACATATTAAGTAGCAGTCACTCTCTCAAACCCCAATGCCGTCTATCAATAATCACACATGAAAATAATTACATGTAAACTTTATTGCAAAATACTAAGTCATTGAAGCTTAAAATAAAAATAAACATGAGCCAAAGCATCACATTACACCTTCTGTGTGCCTTACTTGTTCTTAACTGTGACTGCTAACTCCAGTGATGAGAGAATAAATCTTTACTATTTAACCAACATTGCTATATTAAAGCATATATAATCCAGCCATAACAAGTGAAGTATTGCAATAAGTGTCCCCAGAGTGTGACTTTCAATGATACTTGGCTCCATTAATAGCTTGCATCATTATTAGTCAAATACTTGTCGACGTGAGTTGAAAATCTTTGTTTTGAAATTTACATTCAACTGCAAGGCTATTGTGTTGCACAAAACTGAATGATCTGAGTGAATGCTTAGCTCTGGAGCATAATAATAGCATGAGAATAAGATGCCTCCATTGTCTTCTTTATTTGTGAATTAATCTCTTTTTGTCTTATAGCTCCAAAACAAAAAGTATGAACTAAACGCTTTTATGTGGGGCGCCTGGGTGGCTCAGTTGTTAAGCGTCTGCCTTCGGCTCAGGTCATGATCCCAGGGTTCTGGGATCGAGCCCCACATCAGGCTCCCCGCTCAGCAAGGAGCCTGCTTCTCCCTCTCCCTCGGCCTGCTGCTCCCCCTACTTGTGCTCTCTCTGTCAAATAAATAAATAAAATCTTAAAAAAAAACCTTTTTGTGTATTTTAGTACCTTTTCTGTGAACTGGGTTGCCGTACAACTCTTAGTCATGGTTAGGGTGTAAAACTTATTTTGCCATAGGGTTAAAAAAAATCTAATTACAGATGATAAACTAAGGCTATAAAATACTAAGCTCACAGAGCCTCATAAACATGTTCACTTGTTCCTTCAGTGTAGTCACCATAGGTGATAAGGGGTTTTGTTTTTATTTTGCAATGATGCTGCTACCATTTCTCAAAATGCTTTTTGGAGTATCTAGGAACCGTATTCAGAATTAGTTTATAAGAGACATGAAATAGTGAAAGTTTAACTTCTTCCTTACCAATATGGGTGCCTTTTTATGTCTTTCTGTTGTCTGACTGCTGTGTCTAGGACTTCCAGTACTACATCAAATAAAAGTGGTGAGAGTGAACATCCTTGTCTTATTCCTGACTTTAAGGGAAAAGTTCTGTTTTTCCCTATTGAGGATGATGTCAGCTGTGGGTTTTTCATATATGGCCTATATTATGTTGAGGTATGTCCCCTCTATCCCTACTTTGTTAAGGGTTTTTATCATGAATGGATGTTGTCCTTTGTCAAATGCTTTTTCTGCATCTACTGAAATGATATGTTTTTTTATCTTTTCTCTTATTGATGTATCACATTGATTTCTGAATACTGAACCACCCTTGCATCCCAGGAATAAATCCCATTTGATGATGGTATATAATTTTTTAATGTATTATTGGATTAAGTTTGCTAGTATTTTGTAAACTCTGTACTTTCTTCTCAACTTGGCTGTGAACATAAAACTGCTCTGAAAAATAAATTCTATTTAAAAATAAAATAAGCACACATGCAATCCTTGAGGAAATAGCAAACTTGACACTACTGCAAAAACCACTGACTGCAAAAACTGAGGAAGACATGCTCTCAGGATAAAGGAAATAAAAACAAAATTAGAAGAGAATGTTTGCAAGGAAAGAAGCTCAAGTTCAGGCTGTGAATTATTCCAGCTCAACTTTGTCATCTCTCACATGCATGAAATGTGAAATAAGTTCTGGAGTATGCTTGTATACACACACACACACTATACCACTCTTCACAGTGGATAACCAGAACAATTCAAAGATAAATGATCAGAAAAGGACCAACAGAGAATGTATGCATAAAATGTGCAAAAAATCTAGATTTAAGATGTTGTTCTTCATAGTCTCAAATAAATTACATGTGATCATGTAAAAAGTGATCAAAAAGGTGTACGCTTAAGACCAGAGAAACTAAAATAGTGGTAACACTATTGTGATAATAATGATGGAGTAGTGAAGTGTGACATGAGTTTAAGTTTCCTTTATCATAGCAGGAAGTCAACAGATAATATCTAAAACAAGTAAGTTAAGACATGGTAGTATAAGCATATTACAATACAAAACAGTGAAAATAGTTAAAATGGGTTGCCACTGGTGAACACCACCACCAGGGATAGAAACACATGGAGTATGAGAAAATTACTATTTATTACAAGCCCTTCTGTACCACTGACTTTAAGTATGTACACATATTGTATCTTGATAAAAATAAAAATCCTCGAGAAAAAAAATGATCAAAGAAGTAAAAACCAAGCTGACAGAATTCTGAAAATTACAGGATGAAAAAATATACAAATAAAATCCACAAAAGAAGCAACAATAATACAGAGAACAAAACATCTGAAAAACATGGTTGGTAGTCTTGAAAAAGACAAATGAAACAAAACTGCAACAAACAATATATAATGATTACAGAAATGATGACACATGGAAAACAAGGGAGAGCCAGAGTAAGGAAGTAATTATGGCCAAACTGACAAAAGAGTCAAGATTTGTACCCACTCACTTCTACCACTTTATAATCTCTTTGTAATAAACATCCTTATTTAGCAGATTTCAAAATTCTAATAATATCTAGCCAGGTATTCAGTTTGTCAAGAATGCTGTCCATTTGGGCGCCTGGGTGGCTCAGTTGGTGAAGCGACTGCCTTTGGCTCAGGTCATGATCCTGGAGTCCCAGGATCAAGTCCCACATCGGGCTCCCTGCTCAGCAGGGAGTCTGCTTCTCCCTCTGACCCTACCCCCCCTCATGTTCTCTCTCTCTATCTGATTCTCTCTCTCAAATAAGTAAAATCTTTAAAAAAAAATTTTTTTTTAATTAAAAAAAAAAGAATGCTGTCCATTTATAAGTTTCAGGGGGGTTTTTTGTTTTGTTTTTACTGCAGACCTGTTTTCTATAAAAGGCTACCTTGATTATGTGCAAGAAGAGAAAATGCTGGGGCTCCTGGTGGCTCAGTAGGTTGTGTCTGCTTTCCACTCTAGTCATGATCTCACGGTCCTGGGATCCAGCCCTGTTGTCTAGGCTCCCTGCTCGGCAGGGAGTGGCGGGGAGTCGTCTTCTCTCTCTCCCTCTGCCCCTTCCCCGCCACACCTTGTGCTCTCTCTCTCGCTCAAATAAATAAAAAAAATCGTTTAAAAAAAAAACAAGAAAAAAAAAAAGAAAATCTACTCTTCTCCCCCCACTCTTAAAAAAAAAAAAAAAGAAAATGCCAGTAAATATTATGATGACATTTGAATAGACTATTACATCTAAAACTAATCTACATAAACACAGCAGTCATGGAACTAAAAGAAAAAGCAAGTTATTTCTGAAAGTCATTTCTCATCTTTTAAAAGCTGAGACACATTGTCCTTCCACCTCTATACGTACTATTCTCTGATATTGCACCCATTTAAATATTCAGCTAGCAGAGTAACACACATTCAATCATTTTGTTATCAGCAAAATATTTACCGTATATACAAATTCTAAAACTATTATCCTAACCAGTTGCTAATTTTCCCTCTTATCCTACAGTAAGGTGTTGAGAAGAGGGGTCATGGGGAAGTATATATACATTAGTCAAATATTTACTAACACTAGCCTCTAATATCAAGGCACTAATCCACACAATGGAATGAGATAAAAATGGAAATTTTGTTTTATGTATCAAAAGCAATCAACTTAATTTAAAATCATCAGGGAAGGGGCGCCTAGGTGGCTCAGGTCATGATCCCAGGGTCCTGGGATTGAGCCCCGCATCAGGCTTCCTACTCAGCGGGAAACCTGCTTCTCCCTCTCCCACTCCCCCTGCTTGTGTTCCTGCTCTCGCTATCTCTCTCTGTCAAATAAGTAAATAAAATCTTTAAAAAAAGAAAAATCATCAGGAAGAACATGGCAGACAGGACAGTGGAGCGGTAACTTGCAATAAGAATTGTGGTATGATAACCCCTCTGCAAATGAATGGTAACCACCTGACTGTTCTACAGACGATCATTAAAAAGACATAAAGGGTCAGTGACTAAATATGTTATTTTTTGTGTAGAGCAGGGACAAAAAGTTGTCCAGCAAAATCCCTGGGGACAAATTGCTACCCTGAAGGCTGAGCCAGATCTGAATAAACCTAAGTAGTTGAATGGCAGTTCATCTGCATTTGAATAGAACTACTGCAATATGGGAATGGTTCCACAATCTCCCTATCAGACTTCTTGTAAATAATACTGAGCAACCTCCCTACTAAAAATCCTACTAAAAATGAGAAATACAACAACAAATGTCAAGGTACAAATAAATATAAAGAATCCCTCAGGATTACCTAACAAAACCACAAACGTTCCAGAAAGTATATCCTTGAATAAGATTCTTAAAAAGATCTGTAATTACAAGGCCTCAGTCATTATTTCCACAACATAAAATTTCTACATTCAATAAATGCCTTCATCTGTCATGGAAAGGATGTTACCATAAATTAATATGTGATTAGTAAGTCTTAAAGAATGAGAATACAATCTGCTTGACTACCATGGTTATTCAACAAACAATTTGAAGCATGTTGGTTCCTCACTATACCCAGAAATGGCAAAGAAAGGATGTTCTAACCAGAATTTCATAGCATAGAAAATAGCCTTTACTATACAGCATTATACAGGCATAATATACAGGAGGTGGTTACTGATGTTTCCCAGTTTCCCATACAAAGGCAGAAGAAAAATTATTAAATTTCCTTACTACCTACAGCCCATTGACAAGTCCTTGAAACAGGCAGAGTGATATTCCTCTAGGGACTCAGCTGCCTCAATGTTAATACTTTGCTAAGGGCAAACGGCAATCTTAGCCAGACCTTCCAGGATCCTGTAAGTCTACTTTAACATATAAAAATTCCTTTGGAAAGTTCCTTTATCTCTACTCCCCAAGATACAAGTTGGCAATCATCTTCCAAGCATATGGCCCACTGATAGACATCTGAAGAGTCTCATGACTGAGTTTTTACTAAACAGCAATAAATGACCTTTTCCTAACAACAGCTAACCCCCTCAAGGTCCTGGAAACCTTCCTTCCTTCCAAAATTCCTTAGACACTTACCCTATCCCTAACCCCCTCCCAACTTGAAAGTATATAATGGGCCACTCCTCATGACCCCAGTACAGCTCTTTCTGCCCACGGGTCTTGTCCCCATGCTTTAATAAAATCACCTTTTTGCACCAAAGACGTCTCAAGAATTGTTTCTTGCCAGTCATCTTCGAACCCTCATATATTTCCTACATCAGTTACTTTTTAAAAATTGGTTAAAGTGAGGAATTATTAAAAGTGAAAACTGTCTTCAATATTTTATTGTACCTTCCAACCTAGAAATATACATTCATTCACCAGTCTTTTGATGTAGAGCTAACAAGGCCTTTTCTTTTAATATAGGCTCCTTAGCTGGAATTCAGAGCAACACCCCTTTCATAAACTACACCCTTAATGCATTCCCTATTAGCATTTTCTTCGGAAAAAAGAACTTAAAAGATACCTGCAAAGCCATAGGAACCCTTTGTTTTTTCCTAGGCTTTCACTTGCCTCACCTATGCTTAATTCAGTGGCAAGCTTTGTAGCTGCTTCATAAACTCATTCAAAGGACTTCTAGTTAATTTTCATAGAAAGATCTTTTTCTTCTTACACATTTCATCAATTTCATGATGTTTAATTAAAATCATATCATTACAATAGCAATTACATTTGGCATTATAGGTGTGGACAACAAAGGCAAAAGGAAATGTAGATAAAATTAAATCTCCTTATAACTCTCAGCCCACTGACAATACCTGAGGTTGGCAGAGTATGACATTCCTCCAGGAACTCCCAATCTTATTGTTAATGCCTAGCTAGAGAGAAAAACAACCTTAATTTAACAATAGCCAGGCCTCCAGGATCCCTTAAGTCTTCTTTAACATATGAAAGTCCTTTTGGAAACTTCCCTTGTCTTTACTTCCCTACCTTGAAAGTATATAAATCAGTCACCCCCTCACAACCGAAGTGCAGCTCTTTCTGACCACAGATCCTGTCCCCGTGCTATAATAAAAACACCTTTTTGCACTGAAGACGTCTCAAGAATTCTTGGCCACTGGCTCACGGACCCTATTCCAAACCACATCACAGGTTTGGAAACAAATACAACTGACTCACTGGTAAGCATACAACTCAACAGGTAGGAACAGAAGGTAGTTTATAAATTATCAGAAACCACTGCTTTTAATATTCATCGTTTGCTTCCATGATCAAATTGTTTAAGCTTAGAAATTGTATGTCATTTGCAGAAAAGAAACATGAAAGGATTTTTTTTATTAATTACTGCTTATATAAAGCCATTTTGGAATATACCCTTCACTTAAGATGTATTGTATGATGACTAACATAATAAATTTTAAAAAATTAATAAAATTAAATTAAATTAAATTTTAAAAAGGCCATATGAACAGTCCCAAACTTAGAAGAGCCACTCTTCTCGCCCCATTTGCTTGCCTACCCTGAACTCCAGAAGCTTCTCTGGTGCTCACGTGAAAGGAATTATAAGTAAGAGATACACTCTTAACGTGAATATGAATAAAGGCAAGATCTGAAAAGTAGAAACAGCTCAGCGCCAATTATTTCCAAGGAAGAACCTTAAATCAAAACTGCATATAGGATTATCTGTTTCCCCAAAGCATTCTCCTTTTACTGTCGGACTTTATTCACTTTCCTGTGCTACCTGCTTGCTATTTTACCAAGCAATGACCTTTTATTAACACTCATCATTTTAAAATAACAATAATACAGCACAACTCCCGAAATTATTATAACTTAGTTCTTTCTGATACTTAGGAAAAATAAGTTGTATGACAGAAATGAAGAGTTAGGAAAGAAGAGGTAGTAGGTACTTTGAAAAAGTGAAGAACAGGGAAGATTTGGGAAGGGGGTCACAGAAGGAGGGTGTCACCGAAAGGGAGAGCACCATAATATGGAAAAGGGGTACAGAAAGGGATTTGGGGAATCCCAAAGATAAAATTTACCAATTTCAAAATATTGCCTAGGGTCAGCCCCATACCTAGAAAAGAACTTTTTCTTCACTATTCCCACTACATGGCACAGAACTGCTCCCAGGGCCCAGACTCATACTATTAATAGAACAGCTCATCTACAATGTAGATTAAGTAGGATTTGAAAAAGGGGAGCTACCCTGGGAACCTAACCTCCCAAAATAACATGTTCCCAAAGAAACAATATTCTCAGAGATATGAAAAAGAAAGAAAAATGTCTTACACTTTTTGGAATACAACATGTTCTTAGTATCCATAGCACTAAAGAATACTCACAGAGCAAAATTTAAAACGTCGGAGATAAAGGAACAAAGAAACCAAAGTTACCATTTGCAATAAAGTAGTTGTTGTCCATAAATCACATAACATCCTACAGCAATACATCAACCTTTGCTAACCTTTGACCCCTTCTGATAAAATCTCACACACTCCGAGGATCTGATACTTCTCCACCCAGGGATTTGGTGTGCAACACCTCCACCCAGATAAGATTAAGGTGAGGATATGCTATAGTCTATTTCTACTATTCACAGTTTTGTAGATTTTTTCACTTTGCATTAGAAAAAACAGGTCGGTTTCCGAATATGTTTTTTTCTTTTTGTTCCAAGTTTTTATTTAAATTCTAGTTAATTAACATATAGTGTAATATTGGTTTCAGGAGTATTATTTAGTGATTCATCACTTACATACAACATCCAGTGCTCATCACAAGTGCCCTCCTTAATAACCATTACCCATTTAGCCTATCCTTCAACCACCTCCCCCTCCAATAACCCTGTTTGTACTCTATTATAGTTAAGTCTTTTATGTTTTGCCTCTTTTTTCTTCCTTCCCCTATGTTCACCTGTTTTGTTTCTTAAATTCCACATGTGAGTGAAATCATGTATTTGTCTTTCTCTGACTTATTTCACTTACCATAATACACTCTAACTCCATCCATGTCGTTGCAAATGGCAAGATTTCATTCTTTTTGATGGCTGAATAATATTCCATCGTGTGTGTGTGTGTGTGTGTGTGTGTGTGTGTGTGTGTGTGTGTATACCACATCTTCTTTATCCATTCATGAGTCAATAGACATTTGGGCTCTTCCCTTAATTTGACTATTGTTAATAATGCTGCTATAAACATTAGGGTGCATGTGCCCCTTCAAATCAGTCTTTTTGTGTCCTTTAGGTAAACACTCAGCAGTGCAATTGCTGGGTCACAGGGTAGTCCTATTTTTAACTTCCTGAGGAACCTCCATACTGTTTTCCAGAGTGGCTGCACCAGTTTGCATTCCCACCAACAATGTAAGAGGGTTCCCCTTTCTCCACATCCTCACCAACATCTTTTATTTGCTGTTAATATGAGCCATTCTGACAGGTGTGAGGTGTAGCTCATCATAGTTTTGATTTGAATACACTTTTGCAATCTAAACATACACCCAGGAGTACATATGCTCCTCTAGGAGTCATCCTCTCCTCCAACATAGTAGGGAGGGTCTACACTACCTGACAAGCTATATATATACCTCAGTACCTGGCAATAATGTCCCACAATCACCTACAGTTACAGGTCTAAAAACAAACTCATCTTCCCACCTACTATCTCTCTCCCCACTCCTCCATGCCAGTTCTTCTTCCTCTCACCCAGATCCCACCCCAATTCAATCACCAAAGTTGGTAGCTTCTAAATCCTAATCTTCCTCTTTTCTCCATCCCTATTACCACTGTTCTAGTTCAGCAGGTCACTTCTTATTTCTACTATTATAATAAATTCTCTGGTCTCCCAGCCTCCAATCTCACCTCTTTCCAATCATTTCTCCTTACTTTTTTAAACTTTTGGATCTGGAGTAAAGAATTAAGATGCATATGGATTCTAAGTAGGTGATATAATTGAATGATGTAGGTCAGCTGAAGAAAAGAAAATGGCAATACTTGATACCAGGGTGAAAAAAGGTTTCAGAGGACTGTAGCAAATCCAAGAGCACAGGCCCATTAAGATGAGACAGATCTTGTTCAGGTACTGTGGATTGCTGACAGCCATGTGGGAACATGGGCTCAGTACTGCAAAGTTATTCTGCTGTTTCAAGAGAAGCCAGAAATTTGGATTTATATGTGTAAACTCCCAATTTTTACGAGCTGACAAATCAAATTGGTAAAGCCATACTGCCAATGCTGCAAGCTTAACAAAACAAATCTGTGGGCCGATATGACTTGCAGGTCTGCTATTTTGCAAACTGCGTAAGACTGGTGGTTCTCCAACTTTAGAATATAGAATCATCTACGCAGAATAATTAATGCAGATTCCTGGACCCACATCAAAAGGATTCTCATTCAGTAGGCCAACGGGGTTCTGGAATCTATGTTTTTTAGCAAGCTTTCCTGATGGCCTTGAGGCAAGTGATCCTAAAACCACTTTTTTTTTTTTTAAACAAATCTGTGTTAAAAGGGAATCTAGAGAATTAAATGGAATGAGAAAAATGGAAAATATACTTCTAATGCATTTAAAATATCTTAAATATTCTCATTTGCTGTCCTAGGTAAACACAACTTAGTATACTTGCTTCATCTCTGAACAATAGTGTTCATTCATAAACATATTTCCAAGTAATATATGAAACCAGTGACACTTTTAAAAGATTACTTTTTTCAATGCACTGGACATCTCAGATCAATATTATGGCAATGGTTATAATTAGCATTAAAATATAAGATGGTCTTCTAAAAAATGAGGAATATTTTTTGTATTTATTTATTTTTTAATGTAGTGTTCCATGACTCATTGTTTGCGTATAACACCCAGTGCTCCATGCAGTACGTGCCCTCCTTAATACCCATCACCGGGCTAACCCATCCCCCCACACCCCTCCCCTCTAAAACCCTCAGTTTGTTTCTCAGAGTCCATAGTCTCTCCTGGTTCTTCTCCACTTCCGATTTCCCCCCTTCATTAGCGCTCACCATAGCACATACCCTCCCCAATGTCTATCCCCATCCCTCCCACCCCCCACCACTGCAGCAACCCTCAGTTTGTTTCTTGAGATTAAGAATTCAAAAATGAGGAATATTTTATCTTTACTGAAAAATCTACTTTTAAAGTGTTATTTTTTAATAATATTTTAAGTAATCCAGTCTATATGAAAAGCCAGAAACTGAGTATACTATAATCCATGAATTCACAGTTAAGTCTTCCGTTGTAAATTTTAAATGCATTTTTCAGATGGGGAATGTGGGGCAGGGAGGAGGAAGGAGTACCTAGTGACTCAATTCCTGGCTTATTTTAGTCCAAATTATTAATCTCCCCCACTTCTAAATCCCACCTATTTCTACGGCACTAATCAAATACTGATGCGTATACAAGTCTCATTCACCTTATAATACTGTAAATTCCTTGATAACAAGCACCTATATTTCACGACTCTTTATCCTTCAGCACTAAATAGAATATTAGGAAACAGAGTTGCTCTACAATGTGTACCAAATAAAGGAATAGTATCGATGGGAAAATGTGCCCCATACTCTTAAGCAAAAAGAGGAGGGGCCAGTAGCAGAGGGAAGTTCATGCCGAATCATCATTCCCAACTTAGAGACAATAAAGTCAGAGGGTAGGGCAAGTGGGAGAGAGACTGGAGAAGTAAATAGTTTCCAACACCACCACATTTAGGGAGGTCACTGAGAAAGAAAACAGAGACACTCTTACTTGTGATTGGGCTGCCAAGTCTCAAGACAACATCTGTGGAAAAGGAAGGGAAAAGGCCAGGCAATATTTTTAACCTACTTTAACCTACCAGGGGAGCCCCTGCCCTAGGGTTTTTCATATGGTCATGTATTTATAACTCAGCAAGTTCCTGTCCTCTGCTTTAGTAGTAATATTCTTCATGTTTCAAAAGCTCAAAAGGGATTTTGCAAGAATCACAAATCTCTCATGAGAAAGCTGCCTAGCAAAGGATGATTCATGTCCTAAAAATCTATTTCTTTTTAGAGTAATTTTATAATCCAACAAGGAGCCTGAAAGTTTTCCCAACTGATACCCTGCAAAACAATGTACCATTTCTACAGCTACAAACCACTGCACAAAAAAAAAAAAAAAATCATTCAGTTTCAGTAAAACACATATCTCTAAACTCAAAAAATAGAAAAAAACCACAAAACATTCAATTTTAGCCTCAGTATCTTTGCCCTCAACTAAACTAAAACACTGAATAACATTTATGTACCATAACAGAAATGTAGTTTACTTTTAAGGAGCTGCTAAACCTTAAAACTCTGTATGTATCTTTAAACTTTTATGTTAAAATCAACATAATCATTAATAATAACAATGATAATAGATATTATTTCATTTATGTTACAAATTAGGTTTTGTGTGAAGAACTAGATTTGAACACAAATTAACACATACTTGGATATCCTGGGTATATGTAATCTTTTGTATATGGAAGAATTTTCATTCCTTGGGCTCTTGTCTCAATTTCATTTGGACCCCTGTAATAATAAAAACTTTAAAAAGATGTAGTAATAAAACTAAGTTGACAGTGTCTCTTAATACAGAGCTCATTTTTCAGTGAATTATCCTAAGAAGGGCTGGAGTTCAAATCACGGCCCTGAGACTACTTTGCCATCATTGTAAACAATGTAGCTTTGCTTTGTCAGAGAAGACTCATATGTAAAAATGGTAATAAACAACCAAAGTATGACAACACTTCAGTGAGGATAATTTTGCCCAGTTTTGTATATCATAAATCTTGCAGCTTCTCTTAGAATATTCTGGGAACTATAATTCAGCCTAGACAAAACACTTTCAGTTTGACAGCAGCAGTCTTGTATGCTAAGCTACCTGACCTTTAGAGCAGTATCTATTTGTAAAAACAAACAAACAACAAAAAAAATTTAGACTTAAAGGGACAGATCTACAGAAGAGGAGGTTGGGAGCAAGGGTCAATTAAGTCACTGCAAAACTGTAAGTTATCAAAGTACACACTATTCACAGTACATGCCTAATTTCACAAATTTTCAAAGATGTCAAATTAAAGCATGACAAAAGGTAACAAAATTAATAGATGCCTCTATATTTACACTACAAATAGGCCAATTATCACAGAGCTTTGACAAAAGATTCTAGACTTCATGATATTTCCAATTATAAAAAGTCTAAAGTAAGGTCTGACTGGTCTGATCACATCATTCCCCTACCTCAGATACTCTACAGAATAGTCCAAACTGTTCAGAGGAACATTCAGTGCTCACCATGATGAAGCTGTAATCTCCCTCCAGACTGACCTCCACCACTCACATATGTACAACTGGGCCTCACTAGACTCTTAATTCTTCAAACTTGCTACAACTTCCTAACTCCCTTGCAGTTGTACAAAATGTCCCCTCTCCACTCTCTATCACTGTTTAAAAAAAACTCCCTGCACTTCGACTATCTTCTGTTGCCTATCTTTCCATGAAGTCAGCCCTAACACTCCCAACACTTTTTACCTCTACAGTGGCACTTATCACATTCCACCTTGCACCATAGGTTTGTACACATCAGACTCTCCAACCCTGTGTTCCCAGTGGGCAGGGACTATTTAATTTAGCACTTTAAAAATGCTTAGCACGATATTGGGGTAGGTTTCTCCAAATGCTTATTAAATTTTATTAAATACTTAACAAGAATTTCAGAGGTAGAACTTTTCCAACTGAGCAGCTTGCCCAAATCCTCAGTAGTAAAATTAACCATATATAGCTCTAAATTATTTGTGGACAACTCCTAGCCAACTTCTCAAACTCTATTATTTCTTCAGCTAACTTAATCCAACAATGATGAAATGTGTTGAGGCATTTATCAGACTTAATAACATTTGTGATAGAAAAAAACATAAAAACATAAAATATGAAGTATATTTTAATAAAGTAGAAAAAATTATAGTTCATTTCTATGTTTTCATTACAGTCCATTCCTCCTAAAAAGGTAGCATGCTATCATAAAACAGCATGTATTTTGGAATCAGAATCAGTTAACCTCACTGAGACTCATTTTCCTTATTTATAAAATGTGGAAAATAAGCTACATTTACCATACATGTTTCTGATAAAAATTAAGTAAGTTGGTGATGTAAAGCTCCCAAAACAATGCCTGAAACAATGTAGGTTCTTAGTAAATGTTAATTCCTTTTCCACCTCACTTCTGAGTTGGTAAAAAATGTTTCATATGATCACCCATATTCAGTTACAAAGCAAGTTCAGTCATAGCCTTCCCTCCAAGATCTTAACACTTATAAAATCAATGTCACTTAGGGGCACATGGGTAGCTCAGTTGGTTAAACAACCAACTCTTGATTTCGACACAGGTCATGCTATCAAGAGTCCTGAAATTGAGCCCCGCGTAGGGCTCCATACGCAGCGCAGAGTCAGCTTGAGATTCTCTCTCTCCCCCTGCCCCTCCCCCCACTCACACTCACTCTCTAAAAATGAAGAAATCTTAAAACAATTAAAAATGAAATCAGTAACACTTTAAAAAAACCCTGCCCTTACATAACTTTTAATTCATACACGTGATGATCTCTCTATTGATAACATCCTCATTTAACCTTAATAAACTGGCTTTCAGGGGTGCCTGGTGGCTCAGTCAGTTAAGCATCTGCCTTCAGCTCAGGTTATGATCCCAGGGTCCTGGGATAGAGCCCCACATCAGGCTCCCTGCTCCGTGGGGAGCCTGCCTGCTTCTCCCTCTCCTTCTGCCCCTCCCCACCACTAGTGCTCTCTCCCAAATAAATAAAATTTTTTTTTAAATTTTAAAAAATAAACTGTCTTGGGGCGCCTGGGTGGCTCAGTTGGTTAAGTGACTGCCTTCGGCTCAGGTCATGATCCCAGGGTCCTGGGATCGAGCCCAGCATCAAACTCCCTGCTCAACAGGGGGCCGTTTTCTCCCTCTCCCTCTGCCGCTCCCACTGCTTGTGCTCTCCTGCTCTCTCTCTCTGCCAAATACATAAATTAAATAAATAAAATCTTTAAAAATAAATAAACTGTCCAAGACCCAGATCAAATGTGGCCTCTGTGAAGTCTCCCCTCTCCCTACCAGCAACTATATGTGGCATTCCAGAGAATACTCTGCTCACACCTATTTATCATAGAACTTACTACTTTAGACTTGTATGTCCCCCTTTTCTCACTAGGACATGGGCTCCTCAAGAGTAAAACCTATGTATAGTTGTTTTTATACCCTCAACATGATGCCTCATGCATAATGAGGATTTGTAACATACATTTATAAGTACAACTGTAATATAGCCATGCAGAATAAACTGGCTCTCTACAGGAAACTGAAGGTTGAAGGGGAATGACTTGATCATGTCACCTTCAGATGACAAAGATTTTAATAAATTACATGAAGAAATGGAAGGAAAGTACTTAGAATCCTCTGAGAAGAAAAAAAGAGGTTATTTCAAGTAGATGGAACAATTCAGAAAATAGCTTCACTTAAATAAAGGGGCAAACAGAAAAATGAAGAAGATAAAATTAGGTAGCTTAACAATAACCCTAAATATAAAAATAAGATTGGTCCTAATGAAATGGATAAGTAGTCACTTTTGATTTTGTTTCCCTTGCTTCCAGCAATGTGTCTAATAAGAAGTTGCTACAGCCAAGGTCAAAGAGGTTTCTGCCTGTGTTTTCCTGTAGGGTTTTGCTGATTTTCCTGTCTCACATTTACGTCTTTCATCCATTTTGAATTTAATTTTGTGTATGGGGTAAGAAAGTGGTCCAGTTTCATTCTTCTGTATGTTGCTGTCCAGTTTTCCCAATACCATTTGTTGAAGAGAGTGTCTATTTTTCCTTTGGATATTCTTTCCTGCCTTGTCAAATATTAGTTGACCAGACAGTGGTGAGTCCATTTCTGGGTTCTCTATTTGGTTCCACTGATCTATCTGTTTTTGTGCCAGTACCATACTGTCTTAATGACTACAGCTTTGTAATATAGCTTGAAATCTGGAATCGTGATGACTCCAGTTTTGTTTTTCTTTCTCAGAACTGCTTTGGCTATCTGGCATCTTTTGTGGTTCCATACAAATCTTAGGATTGTTTGTTCTAGCTCTGTGAAAAATGCTGGTGGTAAATTTTGATAGGGATTGCACTGAATATGTAGACTGCTTTGGGTAGTATACACATTTTAACAATGTTTGTTCCATGAGCATAGAATGTTTTTCCATTTCTTTGTGTCCTCTTCAATTTCTTTCAAAAGTGTTCTATGGTTTTCAGAGTACAGATCTTTTACTTCTTTAGTTAGACTTATTCCTAGGGATCTTATTGTGTTTGGTGCAATTGCAAATGGGATCGATTCCTTGATTTCTTTTTCTGCTGTTTCGTTATTGGTGTATAGAAATGTGACAGATTTCTGCACATTAATTTGATATCCTGCAACTTTGCTGAATTCACCGGAGTTCTAGCAATTTTTTGGTGGAATCTTTCCGGTTTTCTACATAGAGTATCATGTCTTCGGCAAATAGTGGAAGTCTGACTTCTTCCTTGCCGATCTGGATGCCTTTTATTTCTTTTTCTTGTCTGATTGCTGAGGCTAAGACTTCCAGTACTAAAATGAACTACTGGAGTTTCATCAACATAAAAAGCTTCTGTACAGGGCGCCTGGATGGCTCAGTTGGTTAAGCGACTGCCTTCGGCTCAGGTCATGATCCTGGAGTCCCGGGATCGAGTCCCGCATCGGGCTCCCTGCTCGGCAGGGAGTCTGCTTCTCCCTCTGATCCTCCCCCATCTCATGCTCTCTCTCTCTGTCTCATTCTCTCTCTCAAATAAATAAATAAAATCTTAAAAAAAAAAAAAAAAGCTTCTGTACAGTAAGGAAACAATCAACAAAACCAAAAGGCAGCCTTCAGAATGGGAGAAAATATTTGCAAATGAAATATCTGATAAAGGTTAGTGTCCAAAATCTATAAAGAAGTTAACAAACTCAACACCTTAAAAACAACCCAGTTAAGAAATGGGCAGAAGACGTGAACAGATACTTTTCCAAAAAGGACATCCAGATGGCTAACAGACACATGAAAAGATGTTCACCATCACCCATGATCAGGGAAATACGAATCAAAATTATGATGAGATACCACCTCACACTAGTCAGAATGGCAAAAATCAACAACACAAGAAACAACAGGTGTTGGCGAAGATATGGAGAAAGGGGAACCCTCTTGCACTGTTGGTGGGAATGCAAACTGGTCCTGCCACTCTGGAGAACAGTATGGAGGTTCCTAAAAAAGTTAAAAATGCAACTACCCTATAACCCAGCAATTGCACTATTAGGTATCTACCCAAAGGATACAAAAATACAGATTCGAAGAGGTATATGCACCCTGATGTTTACAGCAGCATAGCCAAACTATGGAGAGAGCCCAAATATCCATGGACTGATGAATAGATAAAGAAGATGTGGTGTGTGTGTGTATATACATATATATATACATATATTAAATATTACTCAGCCATCAAAAAGAATGAAATCTTGCCATTTGCAATGCTGTGGATGGTGCTAGAGTGTATTATGCTAAATGAAATACGTCAGAAAAAGACAAATACCATATGATTGCACTCATGTGGAATTTAAGAAAGAAAACAGATGAACATATGGGAAGGAGGGAAAAGAAAAAAAAGGAGAGAGGGAAACAAGCCATAAGTGACTCTTAATGATAGAGAACAAACTGAGGGTTGATGGAAGGATGTGGGTGGGGGATGGGTTGAACGGGTGATGAATATTAAAGAGAGCACTTGTGATGAGCACTTGTGAATCACTGAATTCTACTCCAGAAACCAATATTGCACTACATGTTAACTAACAAAATCAAAAAAAAAAAAAAATAGTCATTGACTTTCAATAGTCAAATAGGGAAGTTAACCTTGATTAAAATGAACCAGAAATCATAAAGGTCAGTCAGTGATTAATATTACAGTAATACAGTCTGGTGATAAGCACGGAAAGAGCTTATCTTGAACAAGTAAACTTGATAAATACCATATGTATGTCTATGTATCAAGTTAATTTTTATTCTCCCTGCAAAGAGAATATTAAAACAACCACTGCCATAAAGTATTCCAGGTTTCACATGTGTCTCAGAGAAATGAATCAACAACTTTATGCTGTTTTTGGTAGAAATGCGTCATAATTAGGAAATGTATTTCAGCAAACAATTATATGGTATTGAACTTCGATGTCAGAGTAGCTAGGAAGGTTTGGCATCAACTGCATTCAGGTAGTATCTGAAGAGGCATGTGATTGCCTGCAATTGTATATAGAGAAGAGCAGATTAAAAATTTTTGAGATGAAAGGCAAAGGATGCTATTACCTTTGGCAGTCAACAAATCCAGTGACAGAAGCTACCAGAGAAGACTGCACCATGGAATGTAAAATCCATATAGATGAGTTAAAGTGACCAGCATCAAAAGTTGTTTAGGCATCAAGGAATCGGCAGATGGAAAAATTGCCTTTTAAACTCATTAGGATGAGAGTGAATATTTTTCTTAGAGGTCAGAAATAAGTGATAAGAGGTATAAGTTTACAATACCAAAGTTGTAAATAGTCCAGTTCAGCAGATTTCCAGTAGTGGAAAGGAAGGAAATGAAATTTGGTAGGAGTCAATGAGACAAACAATGCTTCCTTGAAAAACAGGAA
This sequence comes from Leptonychotes weddellii, assembly GCF_054177405.1. Classification (NCBI taxonomy): domain Eukaryota; kingdom Metazoa; phylum Chordata; class Mammalia; order Carnivora; family Phocidae; genus Leptonychotes; species Leptonychotes weddellii. The sequence continues at coordinate 43,239,504 of NC_138385.1, forward strand.
TGATTTGGCCCTGTCTCAATACAGATGAAAGGATAGAACGGAAGAATGAATGAATGAATGGCTAAGGAGCCAGGAATTTTTCACATTCAATAGACACAAACTCATAGAGACCAAAGCAGGGTTTCTCCACCTTGGCACTACTGACATTTTGGGCAGGATAATTCTTTGTCTCGTGGAGCTGTCTTGCACACTGGATGATGTTCAGCTGCCTGCCTGGCCTCTACTCACTAGATACCAGTAGCAACCCCCTCCATTTGTGACAACCAAAAATGTCTCCAGGCACTACCATATTTCCCCTGGAAGACAAAATTGTGCCCCACTGAGAACCACTGATGTAAAGAAAAAGAAGAACATACTTTTGGGGACAAGAATGTGACATCCTTCCTTATGTATTTTTCTAAAACACAAGGCTCTTTAGAGCTCTAGATGACGTTAAAAACAAAAGAAGGACATCAACAGCCAAGACCATATTTAGAGGAAATACAAATTTGTAAGAATAGATAAGAGGGATATTTGAAAAACAGAAATTAAAAAAATTCTTAGTTGGCTTAATTACCAGCTTTCCCAGTTATGTTTATATCATTATGTGAGCTTAAGATGTCCTTTACCTCCTTCCTGGTTTCATACTTATTGTACATTTCTATGAAAAGAACCAACACAGAAATTTTAACTCGTTAAAGTTAGTGATCATAAGTATGAAACAGCCCGATTTCCAGGCATACACTGGTATAATCATGATCTGTTTTATTCATCACATTTTTTTAATTAAAAGCTCCCTTTTCCTCTTGGGAGGATGAAGATTAAGACTGAAGGGCTAGAACTCAAATCATATACACACTTCCATAGTATTAGACATGTAAGCCCATAGTTTAGGACTCTATTACTTGTCACACATCAACACAAAAATAGTTTGTCACAACACTTTCAGCAGCCTAATTAAAAAAGATAGCACTTGGCTAAATATGCCACACTTTTATAGCAGCCAATCTTTAGGCAAAGCAGACACAAGCAGCAGCAGGAGAAGGTAGGTGGTTCTTGGCACTCCCCTAAACAAGAAACAATGCATATCGTGTACTTCTGTATTGGAGATAGCATTAGTTTTTCCAAAGCAGCTTTACTTCACACAAAATTTCACAAACAAACAAAAGGGGAATGGGCAGAGGAGGAGAGATAGAAACTAAAAGATGAAGCTGTCAGTTTGGCTTGCAGTGTAACCTGTTTAGAAGCTACTCTCTTCGTGGCTAACATACAAAGACAAAAAAGAGAATCATACGCAATATGCCATAGTTGTAAAGCACAGTAGGCCTTGTGTTGACCACAAAGTTATTTAAGAAGCCAGTTGATATTTTTAAGAATTATGTTCATAGGGGTGCCTGGGTGGCTCATTCATTAATCGTCTGCCTTTGGCTCAGGTCATGATCCCAGGGTCCTGGGATCGAGCTCCTCATTGGGCTCCCTGCTCCTCCCTCTCCCATTCCCCCTGCTTGTGTTCCCTCTCTCGCTGTCTCTCTCTCTCTCTGTCAAATAAATAAATAAAATCTTTAAAAATAAATTAAAAAAACAAAGATTGCCTAATGTGATGAATAAAACAGATCGAGCCCTGCATCAGGCTCCCCGCTCAGCAGGAAGCCTGCTTCTCCCTCTCCCACTCCCCGGGCTTGTGTTTCCTCTCTCGCTTTGTCTCTCTGTGTCAAATAAATAAATAAAATCTTAAAAAAAGAAAAAGAATTATGTTCATATATCCTTAAAATCCACAGCCATATCACTTTTATCCTCATGGCTATTTTTTAGCAAGTGGTCACATATCTGACCTACTACTTCATGGCGGTGATTCAAAGAATTTTAACTACTGATTATCAGTGGCACTAAAATGAATGGCCCTTGAACTTGGTCTTCTAAATTTTACATAAGCATAGTGCAAATGTAGGCCACGTCCAACCATCACCAGTCTAGAGAACCACTAGGTCTTCAGGTCAATTTAGAGCCAGTCTGAAATTTAAGGGTCTTAGACAATATAGAAAATGGTTAAAAACATGAATTTCACAGTCACACTGGTCTTGAATCAATTCCAAATTCACCACCGTATGTCATGGGGCTAGTTACTTATCCTTTCCTGAAAATGAGTCACTATTGATGGGGGAGGATATCCACCATCAGTCTCTGAGCAACCCTGTACATTCTTACTGGGTAGAAAGGCCCTGAGACTGAAAGGCCCAGACAATACTTTAGCCAGGTTACTTCTGAGGGCTGTGTTTAAAGCAAGTGACCCTGGGTGGCTCTTGGGTGGCTCACCTGGTTAAGCATCCAACTCTTTATTTTAGCTCAGGTCATGATCTCAGGGTCATAGGATTAAGCCCCACATTGGGTTCCTTACTCAGCAGGAAGTCTGCTAGAAATTCTCTCTCTCCCTCTGCCCCTCCTCTCCGTCCCTCTCTAAAATAAATAAATAAGTAAATGCAAATAAAGCAAGTGGACCTGATCATGAGGTAATAATACCACCCCTCCCCAAAGAGCAGACTTGCTTCTGCTTACCATAAAAGTGGTAAATCCTCCAAACTCAGTGTTCCTCTCCTGTAATGCAACTGACTACCCATGTAGGCATCCATCCTGGTCTACCTTGCAGAAATTAGGACCACAGTGAATCAGCGTGACATGACATAGCTACTGCTTTTGCAATGAATAATAAACCATCTTTTGTTGCTCACCCAGGAGTCTTTGAGTCTTCTGCAATCATTCATGAAACAGCAACAGATATATAAGCAGGATGAAATCCCAGACCTTTAACAGTTCTTGACAAATATATGCAAGGCATTTAGAATAGCAACTGGAACATATGATATTGTTCGTTACTGAGAAACACCTCTGGGCAGGCTTGAGTACTATACTTGGTCAGTGAACCAAGGAAACCACCCAAGGATTAGGATGACCTAGGGCAGAGCCAGCATTCTCTAGGGCCCTTCAGACAATGCATGGTTAAAACAATGTTAATGTGACCTTCACTGAACTAGGCTAACTCAGGCCCCAGGAACAGTAAAATTAACTGGTATTTTCACCCATTAGCGTTCAGACTTAAACTGTCATCTTTCATAATTGCCAACTTTTCATCTAACTAGAACCCACATGTAATGTATTTATGTTACGGAAGATTCATTACAGCTGTCAATAACCTTTGACTCCCCGTACATCAGAGCTGAATGGAACCATTAAGACGGTTTATTTCAACTCCCTTATTTTACAGAATAAACTGACACCCAGAGAAAAGATAAATGACCTGGTCAGAGTTACATTTTAAAAAGTAGTCAGCTTACTTTCTATATAACCTCTTTAAATTGCCAGAAATTAACTCTTAAAATAAAACTTATTAAGATCAGTTAGATACCCTATTTAGCTTATTTCAACTCTCTATAGCTTATGAAATACTCTCAGATTCTACAAAATGTGAAGTCGTAAAAACACAAAGTGGTGGTACTAGGATAAAAATGCAATTTCTACTAGTTTATGGCAGCATGATTGATGATGGATGTGGATGGGAAATTCTTTTAAATAAATGTCTGTCACATTCAGTAATTGATTTCACATCCAATGGCCATCCTTCCGCATGTTATTTCTGTGGCCAGGCAAGAGGATACACCACTAATAATATTCACAGAAACCAGTAAAAAGAACAAGGGGTAAGATGATCAGAGTTAGAAACATGCAAGTGTTAATAGATTATTTAAAGGGAGGGGGTTGAAAGCAGGGATATGTAATATAACTTATCTTGATCCACAACTAGCTACAATAGAGCTCGTAGGAAGAGTGTGATAAACTGGGCCCAGAGCCCTGCTTAACTCCTAAAGTATAACTAATGCCTCAATTCCATTATACAGAGATATGGTCCCTTAAAATTTAGTATTTGGTCTCAGACCTACTCAGCCATATAAAGATGGAGGATTTGGATCTCACAGAAATTCACAAGACCATCTTGATTAAGCAAGTATAGGCTATAAAAAGGAAACCTAAGAATTCAGAGATAAGAAAACATGGGTTAGCCCGCTTTAGTAAAACAAACACATGAAAAGCCAAACCACCGGCATGGAGAATATCCAGGCCATTTTTTTTTTTTTTTGCACTGTAAAATCATTCTTCCTTTTAATAGCTTGTTTAAAGACCATTAGCTCCTCAACCAAAGGGGAGGAAAAATGTAAGCTAACGCACTGCCAGTGAAAAACAAGCTGTGAGGTCAGCCTAAGAAAAGATTATTTCTACTCACGAATGTTTTATGTACACACTGACTCTTCTGGAAAACATTGATTTTGTAATGTGAGGTACTAGACTGCAAGGCACATTAGAGGAAATACTTCTGCCAAATTTATTTTAACCCATCTTAAATTTCTATAGGTTCTTGCCTTATAGGTAACATAAATGAAAATAAATGTTATGACACAAACTTTAAAAAAAAAAAATGCAGCTTTACCCATACAATCTGTAACCATGTGAAGCACTGTGGAACAACAATGTCAAGAAAATCACTGAAAGGAGTGCAGAAAGGGAGGAACCTTAAGTTAGAGAAAGTAATCAACATTCATAAAAAAAAAAAAGTAATCAACATATTGAACCTGTAGGTTAGGTCCTCAAGAACACAGCCCTCTACTATTGAGGACCGCAATCATTTAAAGGCAAATGTAGTCAGGGTCAAGATAACATATTACATAAATAAACACCTTATACTCTTTTCAGAATTAATGACAAATGGAAAATACCTATTCTAAGTGAGACGTTACACTAAGTCCTGTGCCTTCCTGAATTTCCTATCAGGTATGAGAATAAAATAAACAATATAAAGATATAAGAAATATAATAAATCTAGTTTAAATGCAGTCGCTAGTCCATATGGCACCTTTTTGTGAATTACAGAAAACAGCCCCCAGAAGATACAGTCTTGTGATTGAGCATGTGATTTGGTATGTGACATGACCTTTGTGGTCTCATATCCTTGAGGTAGTGGCCCAGATCTCTATTATACATACAACTTCAAAATGTAAGTGTAGAGTCTATACAAGATCTTGCTTTCTACATATAGAATCTTCATAAACAGCTTCGGCCAGCATAATACGCTGTTAAGCATTTAAAATATTATCAGTGATGGATTTCAAAGCGCATAAAACAATACCTCCACAGCTTTTCCTCCCCTCAGCAAAACAAAACAAACACATGCTACAACAATGATCCAGCCCCAACAATTATCACTCATCTCCTGGTTTGAGGAAAATTACCACCTGATTGGATCAGTAAATAGCCTAGAAGTTGCAGAGTGGAAATAGATTACTAGTCTAAATCTACTTGAATCCAAAATTCAGGAAATGATATGCCTAATGCCTCCCGGTATAATAACGGCCCTGTCTCAATACAGAGATACTGTATAGGCTAAAACTAAACTGCTGTCTGGAAAGTAGTGGTTACACAATTTCTTTAGTAAATCTGTGTGGAGTCTAGGCTTTTTGCCCAAGCTGATTTCTCATACTTACCCACTCCACCCATCCCCAGCTCCATCACCACATTAGTGTAGCCTGGTTTTCAATTTTAACCCCACAAATATCTAAATAAGAAAACTTAATAGTTCAGAGTTCTTTGTAAAGGTTTGCTCATCCAATTATCCATATTCAGCAACCTAGAGTATATTAAAGTGGCTAAAAACCAAAGACAGACACCTCAATTACCAAATTGGCATTTGCATTGAAATAAAAACTAAAGCTAGCAACATATACTTAGCTGTGTGTGTGTGTATATCAAAGAGTTATATGAACCCTTTATCCAAGAACTCAAGAACACATTTCCTTTGCCCAACTATCTACAACATTTCCCTGGGAAGAAAATACTTATACATAAACCCCACCCTACTTCACAAATTGCAAAATGAAGAATGAGTGATTACCCAACCAGTGAGTGGAGCCAAAAGTCTTTTTTTTTTTTTTTAAAGATTTTATTTATTTATTTGAGAGAGAGAGAATGAGAGAGAGCACATGAGAGGGGGGAGGGTCAGAGGGAGAAGCAGACTCCCTGCCGAGCAGGGAGCCCGATGCGGGACTCGATCCAGGGACTCCAGGATCATGACCTGAGCCGAAGGCAGTCGCTTAACCAACTGAGCCACCCAGGCACCCGAGCCAAAAGTCTTAATTTGGTCTCTTTTCTATGGCACATAGTAGCTATTCTATGGAGTCTCCACACTTGCATAGATAACCTTTCCAGATACTTCTAATTAAAGACAGAGGGGCAGCTGGGTGGCTCAGTCAGTTAAGCGTCCCACTCTTGATTTGGCTCAGGTCATGATCTTGGGGTCGTGGGACTGAGCCCCACATCGGGCTCCATGCTCCATGCTGAGTTTGATTAAGAGATTCTTCTTTCCCTCTCCCTCTGCCCCTGCCCCTGCTCACGCATGCACTCACACTCTCTAAAATAAATCTTAAGAAAAAGAACTAAAGACAGAAGTGAACTTAATTGGAGTTGATACTTTATGATAGCACTTTATGTGGAGTAACTTTAAATGAAATTTTACCATTAACTTTGGGGCGACTGGGTGGCTCAGTCGGTTAAGCATCCAACTCTTGGTTTCAGCTCAGGTCATGATCTCATGGGTCTTAAGGTTAAGCCCCACTTCAGGCTCCACGCTCAATGGGGAGTCTGCTTGAAGAGTCTCTTCCTCTACCCCTCCCCCAACTCACATGTACACATTCTCTCAAAATAAATCTTTAAAAAAAATTTCACCATTAACTTTAAGTTGTATTTGTTTAAGGAGCTCAGTGACATGTATATTAATTAGGCACACATTAGATTAAATCTCTATTCTTTGAGGCAATTAGGGATATTTGAATATGAGTTTAGTATTATATGATAACAAGCAATACATTATTCTTTTAAGATGCAACAGTGGCATGTGGTTACATTAAAAAAAAGTAATTTTTAGAAAAGCACACTGAAGTGTGTAGGAGCAAAATGACATGATATCTGGGTTTTGCATTAAAATTTTAGCAAGGAAAAAATAAAGGATGGATAAAAGCAAATGCTGAAAATCTATGTAACTGCTAGATTGCGGGTAACGGATATATGGTGATTCGTTACACTAACCTCTCTACTTTTTAGTATGTTTGCAAATTTTTATGTTTAAAAAAAAGGCCATATTAACTAGCCCATATTACAAATAAAGTGACTATTTTTTATCTCTTTTACTTTTAGCTAGGTGAGAGACCAACAAATTAAGGATAGACAAAAATTCCTCATAATTATGACCAAATCTTTACCAAAGCATGTGGATATCTATCCCAGAATGACAAACAGATTTAGGGCTGTACCTATTTTCTCCCTTGGGTGACTACCAGAATTACCAGGTGACTGAATCAATAGCCTTTGGGAAATAATACATTCCTAATGACGTCTTCGATTCCTACATAGACCTGCATGAATAGCCACCTAGAAGCTTCTCTCATGAAGTAGGCACTGCTATATAGAGCCTTAACAGCAGGAGAGACTGGTGGACAATTTGACAGTATTTGGTAGCTTACTCTCCCAAAAGCAATACAGAAAAATCTTCATTAAACAAAAGCCCTTGTAAGTGGTGATTAGTAAGAATTTTGTTTGCCACATTCTTTCATGAGAAAGGCACCAATACCCTCTCCCCAGGCCACCTCACATAAAGCAAGCAAAAATCAGAATTCACTTGAATGTCTGCTCAAGCTATGTCAGAGTAAATCAATCAGACTGAAACAAATTCAACCTAATCAGATAACTAAGTTTTAAATTAGTATGAGTTCACATCTGTTAGTCATAATAAATATATGTAAAAATATGTAAAATATATGTAAAAATATGTAAAATATATCTCAACCTTCCTTTATATGCATCAATTTTGAGCTGTCTAATGGGTATCTCCTACAAGATGCCCACTTGGATATCAAGTATTTAACTATTATTTCAAGTCACCTGGTTATCATCTTAGTCTCTTCAGTCTTAAGACAAAATAGCATATCAAACACCCCAAATCTGACAGAAGGAACTGGTCTCTTCTGCATGGCAGACTGAATATAGGAATAGGGTAAGTTGGGTCTTCAATAATAATCCACATGGTGCTAGTGATAACAGTAATATTTAACCAAACATGCTGATTCATGGAAATTAGCCAACGTGTCCTGTTAAAGTGTTCTTTGGGACCAGATTGGCAAAGAATAGGATTTCACTTCAATGACATACTGCTACTGCCAGAGCTCTTGGTACGTGGAGTAAACTCTAGGTGGATTATAATTCTAATGGTTCCAAAAAGAGAGATTGAGTAATTTTTCACTTTCAGAGACCCTAAAGCATAATAACTCGGTGCTACAAGTACGTTTTGTAATAGAAGTGATAGATTTTAAACTTATCTCTAGACCAGTCCCCTTAACATATCAGTGACTCAGTTTCCTTATTTGTACAACAGCAAGCTACCTGGCAAGGCAGAATGCCAAAGATATCTAATAAAAGTCTGTTTTAAGATTTTCATTTATTTGTCAGAGAGAGAGCGAGCGAGCACAAGCAGGGGGAGCAGCAGGCAGAGGGAGAAGCAGGCTCCCCACTGAGCAAGGAGCCCGATGCGGGACTCTATCCCAAGACCCTGGGATCATGACCCAAGACGAAGGCAGATGCTTAACCAACTGAGCCAGCTGGGCATCCCTCTATTAAACATTTTTTAACAAAAATTTTAAATGTGTCAAATTGATAAACTGAAAGAAAATGGTAGCCTGGTTCTTAAAAAATACTATAGTAAAAAAAATGTTGGGGCGCCTGGGTGGCTCAGTCTTTAAACGTCTGCCTTCAGCTCAGGTCATGATCCCAGAGTCCTGGGATCGAGCCCCGCATCAGGCTCCCTGCTCGGCCAGGAGCCTGCTTCTCCCTCTCCCACTCCCCCTGCTTGTGTTCCCTCTCTAGCTGTCTCTCTCTCTCTGTCAAATAAATAAAATCTTAAAAAAAAAATCTCTGTAGATACAAGATCAGCATGTAACATTCAGACTCACAATAGTTACGAATTCAGAATAAGGAAAACCCTTTGGTAAGCTGAAGTAATCAGTGAAGTTTTAATGGAAGAATGAGGGAATTTTGAGACACAATCTGGGCTGTGAAAGGCAGGTGAGATTTATAAAGGAGAAACACAAGGTGGATATTTCAAATTTGGTGAAGATGTTCAGTGTGGGTGGCAAGAAGGTGAGGCAATGGAGTGGCAGGAGGAAACTGAAGTGCAGAGAAATATGCCTAGTAAATAGATGAACTAGTAAATGGATGAGTAGATGAGCTGCAACTGGAATCCAGGTCTCTGAACATCAACCACTCTGTTCCTCCTAACTGGTCTTCCTGCCTCCATTCTGGCACCCCTCTCCAAGAAATTCACCATTGTATCAATTAAATCAAAACATGATTTATTCATTTAAAAAACCAAACCAAATATCCAGGAAGTTATACAATAACCAAAAAATTAACTTCTGTTACATCAAGTTACTAATTTGACTCCATCCACTATCTAAAGAACAAAAGGCTTCAGGAATGATACAGAAACACAAAATCAAAATGCAAAAACATGTGAGGGGTGTTAGTTCTACCTTAACAATGGCCTCTTTTAATGGTCAAGCCCTTGCCTTAAATATGTGGGATTCAAGATGCAGCTCCTTCATAATACTTCTAGAGCTCTACTAGATTTGACAAAATACACTCCATGATTGACACCAAATTACTAATTAATCTAAGATTCATGCTGCTTGATGACATGCTACAATCTGGGCCTAACCAAAGAGTTACATAAAATACAAAGCTTTACTACTAATGCATTATTCAAAATGTGAGAAGTTCAAGAGAAGACTGCCTTCAGTAAAAAGAATCAAAAAGGGTCATTATGAGAATTCACAGATGAAGAAAAGTAAACTAAGTTCTGTTAAATTTTGATTTAGTCTTAAACAGAAGTCATTAAAGTCTTGAAATGTCACTTTGAAAAATATTATAATACCCATCAAAAAAAAATTCTAATACCCATCAAAAGGTTCAGATATAAATTAGAGTAGTTCCTCTCAACAGAAAACATACATTCCTTCTCCAGTTTTCCAGAACAATGAGGAACTAAATGAAAACTGAATCACAAGCTTTATACTGTAATGAATCCACTATAACTATTGTTACTTTTTCTATGTAATGGAAACTTTCATCTTAGCTAATACTATATATAGACATTATCTAATTATCTTTTTACTCCCAGATGAATAATATTCAATATCAATCATTTGTGTGATCAGTACTATTTTCCTTCTCCCTTCATCACTGACCTCCTCCCCTCCCTAGTAACTTGGAGTGGAATCAACTGGCATTTCCTTTACCCTCTCTCTTTGGTAACCTAATAGTTCTTAGGCTTCTATCGGTGACAGGTGCCTATGAGAAACTGATGAAAACTATGAGACCCAGAAAAATGAATGTACCTACATACACTCAAATTTTTCATACAATTTCAGGAGTTTAAGAACCCCTATCCCCCACAATCACCTACACAAATAATTTCTAAGATCATATAGCTCTCTTTTATAATCTCACACAACTCCTTTATATACATATACAATTAAGAACTATTACAGTGATTAATGACATAATACTCAAAATAATAAAATTAAGTCTAGATAAAGCTTTATCTTACTGGCAATATTTTAAGTTAAGAACCGCAGATGAACTCCATCCTAAAAGGCCTTAGAAGAACATGTTGAGCACTTCAATAAGGCAACTTAAAATAATGAGTAAGGCGTTTATTTAAAAAAAAAAAAAGTCTACCAAGTCTTGTTGTTTGGTCAACTTGCTTGCCTTAAAATGTGCTGAAATGTCTTCCTAAATTTTTTATTAACTCTGACACATCTGCTTGTAAAATCATGTAAGGCTCCGAAGTTAATCTGAGCAAAAAAGAAAGTTCCAATTGATAGTAACAAACTCTTGGATTCAAATACGTGTTCTACTATATCAAGCTATGTTCAACACTGAACGCCGTTAGCTAGTAAGTGAAAGTGATACCATCTCATAACGATCTAGTTACCTCGTCAAAGCAAGTAAAACATAAAAGATGAAACAGGACAAATACCAAAGGGAAAGGAAGAATATAATCAAACTGTTATTACTAACAGAGATAAGTGCTTTCTTGAAAGTGTAGTTCCTAAAAGTAGAAGCTTCTTGCTGGATGTACCAAACTATTCATGGACACTGAGTTCACTTTTATTTTTGCTGAAACTTTTAATCATTGTTTAAATCACAGTTTTGTACTGGGTCAAAATAAAAAAAAAGGAAATATTTACCACAAACTGATAAATTTCAAAATCATACCAGAATTTTTAAATATATTAAACTTTGGTGATACACTCACAAAACTTAAGTTTCATGATGCTGGGGGCACCTATTAAACCCATTAACCCTCTGCCAGCAAAGACAATTCACAAAAAGCAGTTTCTTCATTTGTAAATACTAGGTTAACAGGACATATCAAGTAAGCAAGTTCTCAATTTGCCTCAAGTTAGGGTGGAATTGATGAGACTTTAAACTGTTCATTTTATTCTACCCCACTAAGTCCCTTCCCTACACAATGGAAATCTGTGTATTTCCTGAAATAATACTTTGACCAGTAAGGACAATCCATAATTGAAAGGCAAACTGAAAGAAAGAGAGAGAAGTGCAACAGGTACATACCAAATGATCAGATGCCATAAGAAAAGGCTTTAGTAATGTCACTAGTCTCCTCCCCTATTACAAACAAGTTGCTGGTTAAAACTGAAAACTAAATGTGCAACATGTGCTTGTACTTCAGAGTCAGAGGAAGAACTTTCAAACAGGATTTATTTGCTGAATCTGTGCAGGAAAACTATTTTCCCTCATGCCACCCAAATTATAAACTTTATTGATAAACGTCTGCATATTTGCCATGGTTGGGAAAAATAGACTGCAGTCAATATATTTTGTTAATGCTACCAGTTTTTAAATTTCACTATTAAGCCATTTTCATATAAACTAAAAAAAAAAGAGGAACCCTTTTAACTGATGAGTTGAGGAAACTCCAGTATTTCCCAACCTAATACCAGGCCCCATAGATTACATTCCTCGGCACATTAAGTCAGTGGCAGGAAATGGACTGCTACCACTGGTTCACACACTTTCAGGGCAATGAAACTTGTGCAGTCTTAGGGCTTTTGAGCGTTCTTAATCAACTAAGTGGAAGTACTGTAATGACTCTATTATATACACAACAGTTGGTGGTACCTCACCCAGCCTCGAACTCCCACGCTCCCCCCACTTTTACAAATGTTTCTTGGGTGAGCACAGGGAAGAGGCAACGGGAAAAAGCGCACGTAGGCGACTCTTCCTTAGATTTCTGGTAAAGTACAAAGACTAGGAGCCTACGCTTTGTGTTTTTAAGGGTGAGGCTGGTTTGTAAGTCTGTGGGTGGGCTCCCAAGTATCTGGGTTGAAAAGAAAAGAGGTTCCCCTACCCGGACACTAAGTATTAAGAGTCAAAACCCAGCAACTGACTGAGGTGGGAAAGAAAGGAATCGCGGGAATATTCGTGCCCACAAGTTAGACAAACAACAGACCCTACCCAGGAACTCGGAGTCTCCCCAAGTTGGGGTGGGGCCTTTCTCCTTTCCGCACTGCCTCGCGGAATGGTAAGAGTGAGAAAGGGGTTAAATGGAGAAGGGGGTGCTCTTCCGCCCCCACGCCGTCTCCGCGCCTCGGCGTGGCCGCTCCTTGAGCGGCTCCCGGAGTAGCAAAACCAAATCGCGGTGAGCCTTGGGAGGGGGCCCCGGGTTCCCCCGTGCGCAACAGCCGGAGGATCCCGGGGCTCTCGATGTCCCCAAGGCCGGCGGGGACTGCGGGAGCACTCACCAATTTGGGTTTGTTTTTCGTTTCCTCTTCGTTGGCGGCCCGGTTCCCCGCGCTCCGCTTGTTGCTCCGGCCCCCACCGGGTTCCTCGCTGCCGCCTCCCGCTCCCGACGCCGCCGCCCCGGGCTGCTCCATCTTTCTCCGGCCTTATCACCTGTGACCTGTTACCCCACCTCTCCCCAACTTGGGGAAGCCCCTCGGGGTGGTCCCGCTGCCCCAGCCGATTCGGTATCACCTCTTCCTGGTGAGAGTGTGTCTGCCTGGGAGCTGCCGATTTCAGGCTCCCGGCTCCCAGGCACCCCCGACGCAACACGCCTTTGCCACTACTCGGCGCTGGGGCAAGCCCTGCCCCTGAGCAGCTGCAATTACCGCGGTCGCTGGCGCCGCCGCCCTCAGGGCGGTGTTTAAGGGTGGAGGGAAAGTAGGTGCCTATCTCTTTAAGAGGGCCTCGACACACGTGATTCATCAAAGTACCCGCAGTCAGCCGCCTGGGCGCGGAAAGCTGCTTCCTACTCCCAGTGCCGAGCGGGCCCCAGCTACTGAGCATGCCCAGCGCAGCGACGGGCGCCAGAGGATAGGAGAGGACTTTAAGCTGCGGTTAAGCACTGATTTCACTTCCTAGGGGCTCAGCGTGAAATGGAAGGGAACTAGCCAAGAGAAAGGAGGTATAGCCCATTTTAGAGATGGGGAAACTGAGGCCCGGAAGGATTCAAGTATGAGTTTAACTGGCAGGTGTACCTGAGTATCCGCTTCCCCTAGTGTAGGCCAGAGCACCTTCCCCACGGACGCCTTGCTGGGGGTGTGGTCCTGCTAGGCTCTGTGGGAGGGGTAGATTGGCAAGACAGCTGGCATCGTATAGGAAAACTACCATTGGGAGCACTGATTAATTGCCTAGAAAGACTGTATGGGTCAAAGTGGACAGAGGGAGGTGCTTTGTATTGCCATGATTGCTTTGAGATCAAAGAAATACAGTCGTTCCTTTATTCCCATGCTGCTGGGTAGTAGAAGCAGCAGGCATCCACTACCTAATCTTGGGGGAAGGGGGAGCAGTTAAGGCTCTTTAACTAAAGCACCTATAGAGAGCTAGCAATTGGATTGAGTGCTATTTTCAGTTTCTGGAACTAGTTTAGGTTTAGGGTTGTTGTGGGGAGTAAGATCATGTGTGTCAAAGCTTTGTTTAAAACGTAAATCTCTACACAAATGCTAGGTGTTTTTGTGCAGCAGCAGCAGGGTACTGTAAGCATCGTTAGTCTTTAGTGCTTGTCTTGTCAGGAAGAGGCCCAGGCTATATTTCTAACATCTTTTTTAAACAGGGCCCTCTAAAAATAGTGTTCACACTGAGACCATTGCAGGGGCAGAGCAGGATTTGAATGAACCACCATCATAGAATAAGAGCACATATGCTAGTGAAGCCTGAAGTGTAACCTCAGATACTAAGTCTACTAACATGTCCATATGTCTGTTACTCAGATATCTTCAGGCTATGACTTCTTTTGCCCTCCCCTTCAACCTAAATTCAACTATGGCAAATCTAATTTGTTTATGAGCATATTTATTGGGAGTGCACTACAATAAATTTGACCATGCTGTAGATGTGATGAGGCAATTAACTGGGACAGTAGAGTGAAAAAAACATAATATTATCTAAAAACAGTTTTAATCCTGGCTGTCATTGTCATTAACTTTCTTTTTAATCATGCAGGTGGTAAACTACCCAAAAACAACACAGAAGAGGAAATCCATGCTCCCAGACAGGGTGGACAAGGAGCCCTAAGGTAAATTTGCTTTGTCTAAGTTTCTATCTTAAAATTTGATGTATATTTTGAACTCAACTCACTATATGCACACAAACACATATGTGATTTAACTTAAATGTTTCCCCTCCTGAAAAATTGAGTAAAAATGCATGCTACAGAAAGACATGACCTGTTTACCAATTCCTGTTTAAGAGATGTGGATATGGGTGAGAATCCTCCAAGCTCAAACATGGATCAATAATCTGCTGCATGGGTATTTATTAAGCTCCTTAGAGTATACCAGGTGCTATACAGAGTGTTCTGGGTTAGAAGAATGAAGTGGACACACTTTCTGCCCTTTAGAACTTCATAGTCTACCGGGAGAGACAGACGATTAAAGAACTGCACTTCAGGACAACAGATATGAACAGGGAGCTCATAGAGCACATGAGGGAGGTAAACCACCAGAATGTCAAGGTTCCAAGACACCTTCCCAAAGAGAATGATGTTTGAGCTAAGTCTTAAAGGTATAATTAAAGTTAGTATTTGTTGATAGCCTACTAAATATTAGGTACTGTGCTAGGCATTGTGGATACAATAGTGAACAAGACAGATATGGCTTGCTCTTATAGGGTTTTCAGGCTATTGGAAAGCATATTAAAACTGTGTTGAGCAATTACAAGGCAAAGAAAGAGGGGGAAGAGCATTTCAGGCAAGGGAAATGACAATAGCATGTGCAGAGACCCTATGATTAAGAAATTGAGGGCATCTGGGGGGAGAAGGCTTCTGTTGCCAAGAGAAAAAGTGGAACAGATAAGCAGTTTCCAGATCATGAAGGACTTTTAGGTCTCATTAGTGTGGTTTTAAAAGGGAGAAGGCGTTGTAATACAAATGGCCTGTTTGGATTATGTAAATAAACTTGAAAATGGTTTGACATTATTTGAATATAAGGTTGGGTTTCACTATCCTCAGGCCAAGTGAAGCTACATTTGAAATCCAGTTAGTTAGAGGTATGTGTAAAAGGTGCATAATCTTTACTGCAAAAAGTGAAAAAATCTCTTCCTGATATGGCTTACATTTGACTTTACTGTGATTACCTCGGCCCCATCTTAATTCTTGATGTTTGTTTTTTAGCATTTTGCTTCAGGTAATGTAAACAGTAATTAAACAACACCCTTCCTTCCTACATCAAGGTCATTGGTCTCTCTTGGAAACTAATACATGAAAGAAACCACTACTGTCCTGCAAGGGTTTGTCCACTGATTATGAACCAGGCACCTCACCAAGTACAGTCCTAGGGCTGATCTCACTGCACATACATTCCTTTGTTTTTACCTTCCTGGGACACACAGATAGCTTGGTGGATGGAGAGACCTCTTTTCTCTCATGCTGAAAAAAGAAGGAGGCTACTAACATCAGTCGAGATATCAAAAGTTTATGTTAGACCCGCTGACCTTGTAGTCTCTCCCTCTGGCTTCTCATGAGTTTAGCATCCAGTTAACATTAAAAACTGAGCCCTAGGCGAAAAGAAAGATAAAAGGCTGCTAGGTTCTGTCTTTCTTCAAATTGACCTTAGAGTCATTTGTTACCCCAGAGGTTTCTGATGAGCCTCATATTATCCCTCTTGTTTTCTGTGTCTCCCTTCTGCTGAATGTTCTCTTCTAAACGATCTGGGTCATTAATAAAGAAATGAAAGGAAACGTGGATTAGACAGAAATGAGAAATAACCCCCTTTAGGGTCATGGAAAAACATTTGTGATATAAAATTTGCCTAAGAGTAAAGTTATTTTAGTAAGTTATTTATTAAGCATATACTATGTGCCAACACCAAAATAGATGTACAGAAAAAAAATACTAGACATTCTGCTATAATGTTACATATGTCTTCCTGAAGAATCTCCTGTTCTATAGAATTGCACACTGGGAAAAACAGGGATTCTAGGGAAACATGGTTAGGGAAGATCACTTAAATCCAGTGCAACTTTATAATCAGAGCACTAACAAAAACAAGTAAGATTTAACAAGGTTAAATCTCCACTGGCATTTGCTCCATCATCACAACCCTCAATGCTTGGTAGCCTTCATGCTTCTTCCTTCCTGATGTGGATCCTCAAGGGCATTAACTTTTAATAGATATTATCTTTATCAGAATTAAAAATCTAATTGAGGGGTGCCTGGGTGGCACAGTCAGTTAAGCCTCCGACTCTTGGTTTCGGCTCAGGTCTAGATCTCATGGTCCTGAGATCCAGCCATGTGTTGGGCTCAGCAGGGAGTCTGCTGGAGATTCTCTCTCTCTCCCTCTCCCTCTGCCCCCCGACTTGTGCTCTCTCTTTCTCTCTCTCAAATAAATAAATAGATCTTTTTAAAAAAATTTAAAGAGTACCCAACTTGTTAAAATCTGTGGTAAAATGTCTTCACAGCTTCACTACCAGTAGTCACAGCTTCACCAGATAGTTTAATGTAAGGAACTTAGAGGTTGTTGAAGCCACTATACCAGTCATACTGAAGGGGCAGAGTCTGGTGCAAGATTCTTCTTTTTTTCTTAAAGTCTTCATATATTGCTAGGATTTATGCTTAATTGTGAGAAAGCTTGCTCCTCATCACCTCAAAATTTAAAGTGCTAAGAAAATTCACATGTGAACCAACTGGACTTCCACATAATTCTTCTATTTACCAATTGCTAATGTGCTGTTTGTGGTACACAAACACTTGTAATAAAACAGACTGTGAAATGGAAAATCCCTGCCATTAATAGCTATAAAATCTACTATAAAACAACAAATTTGTGAAACGGTAAGAGAAAATCAGCTGCCTAAATTGGAGGTACTGACTCTAAATTCAACATAACATGGTAAAGGGGTGAGATTGGTTGGACCTAGAATAGATGAAGAAGTTCTCAAGGAGAAGGTAGAACTTGAGCTGCTGAGGTATGAAGCAGAAATCGGATGTGAATAGGCAAAGCTAAGAAAGGAAGTAAGGAAAAGACAACATATAGAATGGTCTGGAAACAATACTGACCAATGATGTTGAGGGGCCAGTGGGGCCTGAGTAGAATGCTAAGAACATAGATGTTGAATAACAGTAGGAAACATGGTTGTCCTACTAGCATTTTCCCAGAATGTAAACAGATTTGAATGTAAGACATAGTGGTAGTAATGCCTAAAGATCTTTAGCAGGAATGTTATAAAATAAAGAAGTAAGGAGCTGGTCTGGCAGTGGCATGCAGAATAACTTTTTTTTTCTTTTTTTAAATTTAAATTCAAAAGTACAGTATTGGTTTCAGGAGTAAAATTTAGTGATTCATCACTTACATACAACACCCAGTGCTCATCCCAACAAGTGCCTTCCTTAATGCCCATCACCCATTTATCACATCCCTCTACCCATCTCCCCTCCATCTACCCTCAGTTTGTTCTCAATAGTTAAGAGTTTGCCTCCCTCTCTGTTTTGAACTTATTTTATTCTCCCTTCCCTAACCCTAACCCTTCCCCTATGTTCATCTGTTTTGTTTCTTAAATTCCACATATGAGTGAAATCATATGGTATTTGTCTTTCTCTTACTGACTTACTTCACTTAGCATAATGCACTCTAGTTCCATCCACATCATAGCAAATGACAAGATTTCATTCTTTTTTATGGCTGAGTAATTTTCCATCATATGAATATATATATATTCTTATAATGGTGTATATATACCACAGCTTCTCTATCCATTCTTCAATCTGTGGACACATGGGCTGTTTTCGTAATTTGGCTGTTGTTGATAATGCTGCCATAAACATGAGAGTGTATATATATCCCTTCGAATTAGTGTTTTTGTGTTCTTTGGGTAATTATCTATTAGTGCAATTGCTGGATCACTGGGTAGTTCTGTTTTTAACTTTTTGAGGAAACTCCATACTGTTTTTCAGAGTGGCCGCACCAGTTTGCATTCAAACCAACAGTGTAAACGGGTTCCCGTTTCTCTGCATCCTTGCCAATACCTGTTCTTTCTTGTGTTGTTGATTTTAGCCATTCTGACAGGTGTAAGGTGATATCTCATTGTAGTTTTGATTCATATTACCCTGATGATCAGTGATGCTGAGCATCTTTTCATGTGTCTGTTGGCCATCTGTATGTCTTTGGAAAAATGTTCATGTCTTCTGCCCATTTTTAACTGGATTATTTGTTTTTTGGGTGTTGGGATTTTTTTAAATTTTTTAAGTAAACTTGCCACACATGGGGCTTGAACTCACAATGGGTGCTGAGTTCAGTAAGTTCTTTATAGATGTTGTATACTAACCCTTTATCAGATATGTTATTTGCAAATATCTTCTCCCATTCTGTAGGTTGCCCTTTAGTTTTGTTGATTTTTTCCTTCACTGTGCAGAAGCTTTTTATTTTGATGAAATAAGTCAGTCAGAGAAAAACAAGAACCATATGATTTCACTTATATGTGGAATCTAAGAAACAAAAGAAAGGAGCAACAGGGGAAAAAAGAGAGGCAAACCAAGAAACAGACTTAACTAGAAAGAACAAACTGTTACCGGAAGGGAAGTGGGGGGATGGATTAAGGATTAAGGATTGCACTTGTGATGAGCACCAGGTGTTGTGTGGAAGTGTTGAATCACTGTATTGTACACCTGAAACTAATATTACACTGTGTTAACTAACTAGAATTTAAATAAAAACTTAAAAAAATAAAGGAACAAACTGTTTCCACAGATTATATACAGGAGACAACGGAAAAGAAAGAGTAGACAAGAATTACTAAGATGTAGGCCCAAGGACATAAAAACCTAGTAGCAAACTGGGAGATAGTATCTCAAGGTATTTGTCATTTGCAGACAGCCATGCCAAGGAGCCTGGTACCCAAAAACTAAAGAGACTAATTACAGCAGGACAGGAAAGCTAAGAAGCTTCCTGTAGTCACCAACAGGAAGAGTCTGGGCAGGCTGGTAAAGCAGAATGAAGGGTTGTGTAACAGTAGGCAATAAGCAGGCAAACAGCTAGACTCTAGAAGTCCAGAATTGGATGTCCTGGCAGGCAGGCAGAGAATAGAATCCAGTCTGCTGGCAGGCAATAGGCAGATAAGCAGGAATCCACTGATGGGGGATTGGGATTAAGAAACAAATTAGCAGTCTCTTAAACAGTCTGGCAAGACACTGCTAAACAAGGCAGGGCACCAGACCTAAAGAAATTGGCATAACAGATGAAATCTACAAAGAAAGGCAGATACCGGTGAATAAAAGATGGCAACAAAGACACCCAGTTTAAGTGGTCTGTGAGATCACAGTAGGACCAGAAGGGATAGGTCCACTTGATGCTAAGCCACAAACTATTGAAATACTCCTCCTTGAATCCTCTCTGACTAGGAACAAGATCGGTCGCAGTGAAGAAAAAGTAGACAACAAGAAAAAGCCTGGAAAAAATAATGACCAATAGCGGTCACTTACCTGAAGTAAAGGTTAATGTGTTCAGTTGTGATGATTACAGGGATTGGGGCTGGAAGCCAGCCAGCTAAAACATAGCCCCACAAAAATTAGTCCAAAAGACTATGGTACCAATTTCTCCTTTTGGGGAAAGTGTTGAGACTAATAGAGACTGAGAATTCCCAGAATCATACCACCTATGGTTTTATACAGTATACTGAAAACCAACCCTTTGAATTTTATGTGGAAAATATGCTTCTAACAAAGAACAGACTTCCCTGTTAACCAAAGTCCCAAAGCAATTTTTAAGAGTGGCTTAACAGATCATAAATGATAATTGTCCAGTCTATAAGTTAGTAAGACATAGGTATAGTAATAAACAGTGAGGGGAAAACTTTCAATTTGCTTGCTAAACTGTGTGGATCAGAGAAACACACATTGGTGTTAATAGGGATGCTATTTATTTAAGAAGCTGAGGGGGTTTTTTTAGAAAAAAATCAGTATGTATAAACAGTGTCTTGAAGATAAATGTAGTTCAAAAGTGAGACTAAAATTACGCAACTAAAACCTATTGCCTCTTTTACTTTGTGGTTTATTCTCTGAGCTTTTCAAAATATAATTAATCATGAAAATTGAAGAAGACATGTTTGACATCTGTAAATAATAACTTGTTTTCATATCTAGGTATCAGTAGTTAGGCAAGTCTTAGAAATAGGTTTATTTTGGGGCAACTGGGTAGCTCAGTCAGTTATGTGCCCGACTCTTGATTTTGGCTCAGGTCATGATCTCAGGATTGTGAGATCAAGCCCATCTTCTCACTTTCCCTCCCCTTCTGCCTCTCCCCCCCCAACACATGTGCACGCACTCTGTCTAAAGAAAAAAAAAAGGTTTATTTTGTTTTATATATTCTCCCACATAAATTTTAGCAGCTTTATTGAGATATAATTCACAAATCATACATTTCGCCCTTTTAAAGTGTACAAATCAGCTTTTTTAATATATTCACAGAGTTGTATAACCATCACTGCAATCAGTTTTAGAATATTTTCATCACACCAGAAGGAATCTTGTCTTTAACCATAACCCCTCCTCAGTCCTCCCAAACCACACCTCTCCCAACCCAAGGCAACCACTAACCCACTTTTATGTCTCTCTAGATTTCCCTCTTCTAGGCATTCACATATAGAATCTTAAAATGTATGGTGTTTTATTAACTGGATTCTTTCACTGAGAATAATATTTTCAAGGTTCATCCATTCCACATCAATTTTTATTTGTTCATTATTACCTGTTTGTTCCTTAGCATAAATACAAATCAGTTGTTTAAGCCACCTCCCCTGCTATACACACAATAACAAGCATATACCCACTTACCATTCCAAAGAATTGATATTCTCATGTGAACACCAATCTTGTCCTTCCTCTCCTGGCAAAAGCAGGAAATTCAGGGTTTGATTTTGCTATACAATGATATAAGAATTTCTTTCTGACCCAGAGCCTGATGTATGGAAATGACCACAAACACCATATTTAATCAAGTATACATTATGTACCAGAACAACTCTTAGGAGTTTATATAGACTAAACAGGACAACCCATTAACCGATTACATTAAATTGTATATTACCTAATACAGTAGTGGAAAATATATAGTTCTTATCCTACTTATTTTTAAGTCTTCCGTTCCAACATATTAGAAGCTAAATGGCATCTACATTGGCATCAGATTCATTCAGAAAGCCTTCTTTAAGATATGCACGTGAATTTTTAAGAAAATTTTTGGAAAAGACTTTTAATCTACAGAATAAAGCTTTTGCATTGCAGGTAAAGCTCTATATGTGATCCTACAATAATATATAACTGTCATTAGATTACTTTTTCTTTTTACACTATTTTTTGTGATTAAATATAAGACTATAAAGTAATAAGATTTTAGCTAGCATATTAAAACTTATACATATCATTTGAATTATATTAACAAATATTGAGTAGTAAATATGTCTAGGGCATGGTGCTAAGGATAAATGAATGATAACACTATTCAAGATCTCATTTGGCTTAGGATATTGTCGAGGCAACTGACAAGAACTCATCTGACTGCAAAAGAATATTACAGATGTCTAGAGGATGGGGAAGGTTTTTTTTTTTTCTTTTTACAAGGTTTTCTTTTTTAAAGATTTTATTTGAGAGAGAGAGAAAGAGAGACAGAGCATGAGCATGAGCAGGGGGGAGGAGGCCAAGGCAGAGGGAGAAGCAGACTCCCCACTGAGCAGGGAGCCGACGTGGGGCTCAATCCTATGACCTTGAGATCATGACCTGAGTGTAAGGCAGATGCTTAACCAACTGGGCCACCCAGGTGCCCCAAGAAAGGGGAAGGTTTTATGGAAAGGCTATGCCTTTAAATATAAGTAGGACCCCCAAAAGTTGGAAATTAGAGGAAAGGGCTTTTGAGGGAGAGGGAACAACATGAGCAAAAGCTTAGAGAAAGAAAATGTGGGCTGGGTTTGGAAATTGATTAGTCATCTAATGGAGCTGGAAGGTAGGTTTTATGACTGTATAGTGGGAGATAAAGCTGGGAAAGAGGGGCCAAATCAGGAAGACTTTGAATGCCATTCTGATTTTATTCCATAACTGTGGAGAGTTGCCAGAAATATATGAACAGGAAAAACACATGATTAGACCTGTATTTTAGGAACAGTGCTCTGGCATTGGTATGTAGAATGGTTTATAAGATAACACACAGGAGACAAGGAGATAAATTAGGACACCACTTTCAAAAGTCATTCTCTTATTGGAGAATGAGTACTTTCGCTCAACCTGACTGCCAGTTATAGGAACCTGACCTAGTGCAGATATCCAAAATAGTCCAGAAAAGGAGGAGGGAGAAAAGTGAGCCAAGGCAAAAATCTGCTAAGAAAAACCAAGACTCAAAAAATAAACATAGTGCAAAGGTCTAAAGTAGTCCTGTTAGATTTGACTTATAGATTCAAGAGTTTGCAAGTTACAGCCAGGATCATAACTAGGTGTCTTAAGGGAGGAAGGAAAATCAATGGTAAACAGCCTGGAGGCATCCATAACTTGTTGATTGGTGGATATGAGATGCATAATTGAGTTGGGCTGGTTCAAGGGACCCAAGGCAGTTAATAAGATATTTCAGTGATAGACATGCAATAATAAGACAGTAGAAGAAAGTATGGAAAGATAGGAACAGACTTCGCAGATCATATTTATAGGATCTACTGACCTGATATGGGAAATAAGGGAAAGGGAAAAGTAGAAGATAATTCTGAGGTTTCAAACCTGAGTTACAGGGAGAGTGATAATTTTGCAATGCAGATGGAGAATCAAAGAGGAGAAATATATTTTGAAAAATATAATGCTGAGTTATGTATGAAGGATGCCACATTTCAGGTTCCTGCAAAATATGCAGATGAAGACATCATTAGACATTAGGTCTTGTGTTTCTGAAAAAGTTTGGAGATAGATTATTTAGAGTCATTTACATAGCAATATTAGTTGAAGATGTGGTAGTAGGTAAGATCACCAAGAAAGAGAGTGGGGAAGGTTATGAAAACCAAAGAAAGAAGTTTGTTGAAAGCTCATTTTAAGTGTGGACAAGGGGAAAGTAGTAATCCAAGGATATAGCTTAGCAGTTTATTACTCACGGTAGGTTCTGAGATTTCAGTTCAGTGTGACAGGAATGGCAATGATACCATGATACTAGAATGCAGATTGGGAATCTGAGAGGAGAAAGATTTTTTATGGGGGATGGCTGGATGCTAAGAAAAAAATTCAGACAGGTAAGATGGGATCTAGGAAAGTGCAATAACAGAGACCATACGTTAATTTTGAAGAGATGATAGCCAGCAGCAACATCAGAAAGGAGGAGGTCTTTGGTGACATTAAAAACAAATCAGGAAACCAATGAGCAGATTTCTTTTCGGAAACAATACACATTTGAAAGACTATACATACATTAAAATAAAGCTAACATTGCTCAGAACTATGAGATTGCTTGCTTTCAGAAACAGTTCACCAGCCAAACAAGAAAAAGTCTAGTTTTTTTTCATAGAGCGTACTTGCTCTTGACATATACGTGTGTTTCTGTCAGCTTCTTTCTCTTTTACTTGTCTCTCTTCTTTCTTCCCTCCTTTCTTAGTTCATTATCCTTTCCATCTTGCCAGATGTAGTAATGTAAACCCTTTACTCCCTGTTCCATGAAAGTCTCTCCTGGTGTACTGGGACCAGATACAGAGTAGAGGGTCTATATAGGGTAGAGACAAGTCCAAGGTGCCAAGTTGAAACTAAGAACTATGGGGAGCAGTACTCAGAATGTATCAGAAAGTAGACTGACTTCCATAATTTTATTTGTGTGCTAGAAGCCTACTCTAAATGCTAGAGGTTTATGACATGCAAATTACAGTAAGTTAAGGATTGCTTAGATATATCCTTATATACTAAAAAGCATACACAAAGCACACAAATAGATATAGACATAGATAAATCTTTTATTTATCATGTTAATATATACATATACAAACATGTCCACATTAATAATGACACACATGGAAAATGAATATGAATATGAGAGACCACATTTATTTTGGTTATTCAGGAGTAAATTGCACTTCATTTTCTTTTTTTAAAGATTTTATTTATTTATTTGACAGAGAGAGAGACAGGGAGAGAAGGAACACAAGCAGGGGGAGTGGGAGAGGAAGAAGCAGGCTTCCTGCTGAGCAGGGAGCCCGATGGAGGGCTCGATCCCAGGCTGAGCCAAAGGCAGACACCTAACAACTGAGCCACCCAGGCACCCCTGCATTTCATTTTCTAGAATTTCATTTATTCTTCCTCACTGTTACTTCTAGAATGCTGAACTAGCTTAATATGGACAGTGAACTACACTTTGGAAATATGTTTCAAGAGCTCTAGAACATAAATCCTACATCTTGATTCTGAGTTCTTACCTCTAAAGAGCACATTGCCAAGATCATTGGCTCTAATTTAAAGACTTGGCCCTGGGTGATTATGGCAAGTCAGGATCCATAGCCACACCTGCCAGCTTTGCACATCAAGGCAATTCACAAAAAAGGGCTTAGAGGACAAGTCGGGAGATATACAGGTGGTTAATATAAACAGTGTTGAGCTAGGACAGTGCTTCTGAAAGTATAGACCCCAGACCAATAGCATCAGCATCACCTGGAAACTTCTTAGTACTAAAAATTCTTGAGCAGCAGTCCAGATCTACTGGATCAGAAACTCTATGTTTGCAATCCAGCAATCTGTGTTTTAACAAGCCCTCCAGGTGATTTTGATGCATGCTAAAGTTTGAGAACCAGTGAGGTAGAAGAAAACAAGTCATGAGCAGAAGGGCTATAAGAGGAAAGAGAAACAAGATACCAGCAAGGGAGGTGGCAATGAATGAAGGAGAGGAATACTGAAGGAGTAGTATATTGAATTGTATCACTCCAACTGCCTTCTTTTTTTTTTAATTTTTTAAATTTTATTATGTTATGTTAGTCACCATACAATACATTAGTTTTTGATGTAGTGATCCACGATCCATTGTTTTCATATAACACCCAGTGCTCTATGCTGTACGTGCCCTCCTTAATAACCATCACTGGACTAACCCATCCCCCCTCCCCTCTCCCCTCTAAAACACTGTTTCTCAGAGTCCATAGTCTCTCATGGTTCATCTCTCCCTCTGATTCCCCCCCTTCATTTTTCCCTTCCTTCTCCTAATGTCCTCCATGCTATTCCTTATGTTCCACAAATAAGTGAAACCATATGATAATTGACTTTCTCTGCTTGACTTATTTCACTTAGCATAATCTCCTCCAGTCCCATCCATGTTGATGTAAAAGTTGGGTAATTCATCCTTTCTGATGGCTGAGTAATATTCCATTGTATATATGGACCACATCTTCTTTATCCATTCATCTGTTGAATGGCATCTCGGCTCTTTCCAATGTTCATAGCAGCAATGTCCACAATAGCCAAACTCCAACTGCCTTCTTAAGAACAACTCTTCTATTCAGATGTTTTAAAAGTGCTAAACCACATGTTTTAAATGTAGCAATAAATGGAGTGGAATGGTAAACCAGATGTTGAATGAAGGGCAAGAACAGAGTCGGGGTAAATGGTATATGAGATGGATCAAATCCAAAGCAGCAGGAGCTATCAGGAATGGAGCAAAGCACAACAGTGGTAAATGAGCAAAAGAGGTGAATTGGTCACTTCTGATGGTTTAAGGAAACTCTGATGCCCTGACATTCAGTACTGTGCTACCAGAGAGAACAAGTAGCTCCAAGGCTGGGAATGGGGTCAAGGGGAGGGGATATATTTATGTTCCAAAATTATCTGAGTGGGTGCTTGAAAGAATCAAGACGTTTAATGTAATCCAGGCCCTTGATATTTCAGCAGGGAGTATGGCTTATAAAACCGCTTTATTCCACATTCACAGCTCTCAACTGTGCATAGAATTTCTAACACCAACATAACTCAGTGGATCTGTGAGGAAGTGGATATATTTAAATCCAAATAAGATGGTTTGTGAACTGCCCTTTGTCATAATTTATATACACTCTGCTAGAGGACTTTATGGTTATCAGTAACACAAAGTCTTTAAGGATAGGAAACTAGAACTGGTAGAGACCCAGATATTTAGGGTCAAGGACCTGGGAGAACCAACTTATCTGTAAAGTATTGGGGAGGGGAAAAGAGGTGGTTAATCAGGTAGGAAGTCTTAGCAGTCTCCACTGTAATACAAGCTGTAGTAGGTATCTGACTATCTAGTTGGGCAGGTAAACCAAGGCAGTTAGGGATCCATGCAAAAAATGCCTATCTTCAGGATCAGGCAAATAGTGACCTGCCTAAAGCAAGTATCAGATCCATCTTCATGCACCACTGGCCCAACCTCTAAACAAAGAAGTAGTTCTCAACCTGTTTTCCACTGGGACTCACCTGGTGGATAAAGACCCTTGGTTCAAATCTGTGTCCTCCACTGCTTGCTATGGAATTTGGGGCATGTTGCTTAGTTATAGTAAGTACATCTATCAAATGTCAAACTCACAAACTCAGGGTCTGCTACCTAAAGCACTGAATACATTGGAGATATTATTATGAGAGGAAGCATACATTATGCTTTGCTCCACCTTTTATGAGACTTTGGGACCTTGGCCAAGTATCTTAAATTTGTTATGCCTTAGTTTACTCATAAATAAAATGGAGGTTAAGAATAATACCTCCATTATAAGTTGCATTGAGAATGAGATTAATACATGTAAAATGCTTAGTATAGTACCTAGCACATAATAAGTACTCAGTAGGGGTGCCTGGGTAGCTCAGTCCATTAAGTGTCCGACTCTTGGTTTTAGCTCAAGTCATGATCTCAGGGTCGTGAGATCAAGCAACCCATTAGGCTCCATGCTAGGCAGGGAGTCTGCTTGAGATTCTCTCTTTTTCTCTCTCTCTTCCTCTCCTACTGCCCCTCCCCCTGCTTGCATGCTTTCTCTAATAAAATAAAATCTTAAAAAAATAAATAATAAGTACTCAATAGATGTTAACTGCAGTTATTATTCCTCAAAGTTCTGAGTAATTCCCTGAACTTTTTATTCAATTATAATTGACATACAACAAGCCACACATTATAAAAGTTCATGATTTTATAATATTTGTATCTGAAATAGTCAAATTCATAGAAGCAAAGAATAGAATGGTGGTGCCTGGGAGAAGGAGGATAGGAGAGTTATATCAAAAGGTATAAAATTTCAGTTATGCAAAATGAATAGGTTCTAGAGATCTGCTGTACAACATTATATCTATAGATAACACTGTATTGTACACTTAAAAATCTGTTGAGGATAGATCTCATGTTAAGTGTTCTTACCGTGATAAAATATTTTAAAAAGGCATACATATATAACCTTGTACAACTATCACCTCAGTCAAGAAAATGAATATGTCCATTGGCCCCCAGAATTTCCTCCTGTCCCTGTGTAGCTCCTCCCTCCAACCCCAGCCTTCTCCCTAGGCAAACACTGATTCACTTTCTGTCACTGTAGATTAGTTTGCTTTTTATACAGTTTTATATAAATGGAATCATATAGTATGTACTCTTTTCTATGGCTTATGTCAGTATATTTATTTTGGGATTCAGTCATACTGTTGCATTCTCATTGCTGAGTAGTATTCCACTATATGGATATACCACAGTTTATATATTAAAGTACAGGTCTTTATGTATACGTAGGCTTATATTTCTTTTGAGAGAATAGCTAGGAGTGGAATTGGCTGGGTCTTGTGGCATGTGTATATTTAACTTGTTAAGAAATTGCCAAAATTATGGAGCATCCATACAATAGAACCACTCAGCAATAAGAGGATGAGCAACTAATGTGCAAAAAAAAAAAAAAAAAAAACCAGACAAATCTCAAAATAATTATATGGAGTGAAAAAGCCTGACAAGAAACAGTACATACTATATTGATTCCATTTCCAAATATTCTTGGGAATACAAAATAATCTATAGTGAACAGAAAGGAATCAGTGGTTGCCTGGGCATCAGGGGAGAGAGAATATAGGGGCAAGAAGATGGGATTAAAGAGGGACTAAGGAATCTTCTGGGGCTGAAGTATTTGTTAATTATCTTGATTTTGGTGATGGTTACACAAGTATATGAACATGTCATAGGTCTCAAATTATACTTTTAAATATATTACAATTTATTTTATTTCTATGATGCCTTAATAGAGCTGTTAAAAATATGTCATGAATAAAAATACCTTGTAGATATCAAAAAAGAAGAATTGCCAAACTGTTTTCCAAATAAGTTGTATCATTTTACATTGCCAGCAGCAATATGTTAGAATTCCAGTTGTCCTACATCCTTGGCATCCTTTAGCCATTCTGATGGATGTGTAGTAGTATCTCATGGTTTTAATTTGTATTTCCCTAGTGATGAATAATGTTGAGCATCTTTTCACATATTTATTTCCTATCCAAATATCTTTTGTTAAGTGTCTGCTCAAATAATTTATTTTTAATTGGGTTGATAGTTTTCTCATTATTGAGTTTTGAGATTTTTCTTATATTCAGAATGCAAGTCCTTTATCAAATACATGCTTTGCAAATATTTCCTCCCAATCTGTAATTTGTTTTCTCATTGTCATAGCAGTGTCTTTTGAAAAGCAGAGGTTTTTAATTTTACTGAAGTCCAATTTACTGACTTTTATTTTATGGACTGTACATGGTATAACATCTAAGAAATCTTTGCCTAACCCAAGTTCACAAAATTTTTCTCCTATGTTTTCTCGTATAGTTTTAGGTGTTACATTTAGGTCTGTGATTTCCTTTGAGTTAAATTTTGTAATGATGAAAGCTATGGATTGAAATTATGGGGTTTTTTTGTTTGCTTTTGTGTTTGGACATCTGATTGTTCCACTACAAATAATTGAAAAAAAAGAACTTTCTTCTATCCACCTTGCACTTTTCTCCATCTCATATCTTTGTAAAAGGTCGGTTGCCCATATATGCATGGGTTTATTTCTGGACTATTGATATTCTATTTCATTCATCGATTTGTCTGTCTTAGGTCAATACCACACTGTTTTGTTTGTTTTGTTTATTTTTTAGTGATTAGGAAAAATTTATTTATTCTGCACACACCAAAAAGACAGTTTGCAAACTAGGAGCATTCAAACCAAAACATGGAATGAGCTTCAGGGGGACAGGTATATTGTTATAAAGCAGCTTATATAGTGAGAAAGCAGTAACTGTTTATTTTTCATAGTGATCGGTTTTAATATTAGAACTTTCATAAAAGATAGGGAATTGATCAGTGGTTATCTCATATCAATTTTGGGAAACAGTCCCAGTTTTGCTTATGATTTCCAGAGGCATAAGAAAGAAATGACCTTTATCAAGTTAGACTTCCAAAGTCAGCTAAATTAAGCTTTGCTTGTATGATTAAACTGGTTTTATCTGCTCAGGCAATTTTCAGGCCTAGTCTCCATTTCTTAACATCCTTTAAGGACCTAACTTTGATAAAACTTGTCACTTGAAAGAGGAACACTTTGTAATAAATATTGTTGTGGCTTGGTATTACCAACTTTTAAAAAAAATTAAAATCAATTAACGTATAGTGTATTATAAGTTTCACAGGTAGAGTTTAGTGATTCATCAGTTGCATATAACATCCAATGTTCATTCCATCAAGTGCCATCCTTAGTGCCCATCACACAGTTGCCCCATTCCCAACTCCCCTCCCCTCCAACAACTCTGTTTCCTGTAGTTAAGAGTCTCTTATGGTTTGTCTTCCTCTGTGATTTCGTCTTTTTCCCTCCCTCCCCCTATGTTCATCTGTTTTGTTTCTTAAATTCCACATATGAGTGAATCATATGATATTTGTCTTTCTCTGACTGACTTATTTCACTTAGCATTATCCTTCTAGTTCCAGCCTCTTTAACTTCCATGTATTTGTGTTCCTTCCAAATTTTCTCTTGTGATTGGGTTCAAGTTTCAAAGCATTGTGGTTTGAAAATACGCAGGGAATAATCCCAGTCTTTTGGTATCATTGAAACCTGATTTGTGACCCAGTATGTGATCTATTCTGGAGAACGTTCCATGTGCACTCGAGAAGAATGTGTATTCTTTTGCTTTAGGATGAAATTCTCTGAATATCTGTGAAGTCCATCTGATCCAGCATGTCATTCAAAGCCCTTGTTTCTTTGTTGATCTTCCGCTTAGAGTATCTGTCCATTGGTGTGAGTGGGGTGTTAAAGTCCCCTCCTATGATTGTATTATTATCCATGTGTTTCTTTAATTTTGTTATTGATTGGTTTATATAACTGGCTGTTCCCCAGTTAGGGGCATAAATATTTACAACTGTTAGATTTTATTATGATATAATGTCTTTCTTCATCTTTTATTACAGTCTTTGGTTTAAAATCTAGTTTGTCTTATATACAGATGGCTACCCCAGCTTTCTTTTGATGTCCATTAGCATGATAAATGGTTCTCCATCCACTCAGCTTTCAATCTGGAGGTGTCTTTGGGTCTAAAATGAGTGTCTTGTAGACAGCGTATGGATCGGTCTTGTTTTTTTATCCATTCTGATACCCTTTGTTTTTTTTTTGTTTTTTTTTTTTTAAAGATTTTTATTTATTTATTTGAGAGAGAGAGAGCACATGAGAGGGGGGAGGGTCGGGAGGGTCAGAGGGAGAAGCAGACTCCCTGCCGAGCAGGGAGCCCGATGCGGGACTCGATCCAGGGACTCCAGGATCATGACCTGAGCCGAAGGCAGTTGCTTAACCAACTGAGCCACCCAGGCGCCCCTGATACCCTTTGTTTTGATATGAGCATTTAGTCATTTGCATTCAGAGTAATTATTGAAAGAAATGAATTTAGTGCCATTGTATTACCTGTAAAGTCGCTGTTCCTGTAGATTGTCTCTGTTCCTTTCTGGTCTTTGTTACTTTTGGGGTCTCTGTTTGCTCAAAGGATTCCCTTTAATATTTCTTGAAAGGTTGGTTTAGTGATCACAAATTCTTTTAGCTTTTGTTTGTCCTGGAAATTCTTTATCTTTCCTTCTATTCTGAATGACAGCCTTGTTGGAAAAAGTATTCTTGGCTCCATAGTTTCTCATTTAGCACCTTGAATATATCATGGCAGTCATTTCTGGCCTGCCCAGTCTATGGACAGGTCTGCTGCCAGCCTTATGATCCTACCCTTGTAAGTTAAGGACCTCTTGTCCTGAGCTGCTTTCAGGATTTTCTCTTTATCTCTGAAATTTGCAAGCTTTATCTCTGAAATTTGCAAGCTACATATAATAATACTATTATATGTAGAGGTATTGACCTATTTTTATTGATTTTTAGGGAAGTTCTCTGTGCCTCCTGGACTTGAGTGCCTCTTTCATTCCCCAGATCAGGGAAGTTGTCAGCTATATTTTGTTCAAATAAACCTTCTGCGTCTCTCTCTCTCTCCCACTCTCTCCCCTCTTCTTTCTCCTCCTCTTCCTTCTCCTCTTCCTCTTCCTTCTCCTCCTCTTCCTCCTCTTCTTCTGGGACCCCTATTATATTAATATTATTTCACTTTATGGTATGGCTGATCTCTCAAATCCTCCCTTAGTGATCCAGTAGTTATTTTTCTCTTTTTCTCAGCTTCCTTATCCTCCATCATTTTGTCTTCTTTTTCACTGACTCTCTCTTCTGCCTTGTTTATCCTAGCAGTTAGAGCCTCCATTTTTTACTGCATCTCAGTGATAGCCTTGTTAATTTTGGCCTGATTAGATTTTACTTCTTTTATTTCTCCAATGTGGGATTCTCTAGTGTCTTCTGTGCTTTTTCAAGCCCAGCTAGTATCTTTATAATCATTGTTTTGAATTCTAGTTCAGATATCTTACTTATATCCATATTGATTAAATCCCTGGCAGTGAGTACTGCCTCCTGTTCTTTCTTTTGGGGTGAGTTTGTCCGTCTCATCATTATGTCCAGAAAATGAAAGAGAGAGAAAAGACAAAAATAACAACAACAACACCAGAAAAGTACAAACAGTGCAAAACAGAAGAAAACAGAAACAAAGAAAAAAAGAGAGAGAGAGAAAAAAAAATCAAACAAGAAGTAAAACAGTCAAAACAATAAACTGGATCCTGGGTATATTTTGGTCTATTTGTTAGAAGAAACTAGATCCCAAAATAGGAAGGAATGAAAAACTTTTATATATATATAAAACTTATATATATATATATAAGCTTATATATATATAAAACTTAAAGACTGAAGAAGAATAAAAAAAACATGAATGCTATATACTGTTTTCCATAAGAGCTGAAGCTTTGCAGTTCTGTATGATTAGTAAACTTGGTATTAGCCAGATGTTCCTGCTGGTCTTCTGGGGGAGGGGCTTCTTGCCCTGTTTCTCAGGTGTCTTTGCCCAGGTGGAATTGCACCCCTCTTGCCAGGGGCCCAGGCTCAGCATAAGCGGCTCCAGATTGCACTATGTGGCACTCTTTTGCTTCCTGAAGGCTTTCAGCACTGGTGGGGGGCATGAAAATGGTGATGCTCCAATCTCTAGCCCCAGAGGTGAAAGCCCCCCCCCCACTCTTCAGTGAGCCCCTCACAGAACAGCAGTCAATCTCTCTTGTCCCCCTGGTTTCCATCTAACTCTATGTTTGCCCAGCCTGTGACCAATCGTTTTTATCTCAGGCATGTCACCCTGTTTCAAGTCTCCAGACTTTACGGACTCCTGTGACACAGACCTGCACCATTCCTCATCAGGGAGGGGGTTCTTGCCCTGCTTCTGCCTTTTGCTAGGCTGCTGCCTGGAGAGTGGTCACCCAACCATGTTCATGGTTTATGGCAACACTGAGCAGAAAGCCAGCACCTAGACCCCCTGTGTACAGCTGGCTTCCTTGCTCCAATGCTTGGGAACTCTTCCGCACTGAGCCATCCCCATTCTGTGACCCCAGGGATCCTGTGACCACACTGTCCCACCTGGGATTCCACTCCACTTTGCCACTGAGCACCTTTCACACAGGGACCTCCCCCACCAGAGCACACTTCTAAAAGTTCTGATTTTGCACTCTGCTACTTACATTATTTTCCAGTAGCTTAAGGAAGCTCCCTCCCCCCCACAGTTTATCCTCAGATATATCACCTCGGATTCATGTCTCCACACCTCCTACCTTGCAAAAAATGGTCACTTTTCTATTTGTAGAATTGCAGCAATTCTTTTATCAGATCTCTGGTTGATTTCCCAGGTGTTCAGAATGATATGGTAACTATCTAGTTGAATTCCAGGGACCAGATGAAATTAGGGTCCCCTACTCCTCCACCATCTTAACTTCTCCCCAACAACTTTTTTAAACAAGAGTGTTCAGTACTAGCAGTTTCTCTTGGGAGATGGTAAACAATTTGTCACCAGAGTCAGACTAGATAACCTGTCAGCACTGCTATCAAAGGGATTCCTGATTTGTGTGGGGGCAATACCACACTGTTCTTATTACTCTCACTTTATAATAAGTATTTAAATTAGTGTTAGCCTTGTAACTTTGTTCTTTTCTTTCACAGTATATTGCATTTCTATATGAATTTTAGAATCAGCTTGTAAATTTCTTTAAAAAAAAAGCTTGCTGGGGCTTTGTAGGAATGCATTGTTTCTACGGATCAATTTGGGAACAATTAGTATTATTATAAAACTTAGGCTTTCAATCTATGAAAAGGTATATCTCTCCATTTATTAAGATCTTTTCTAACTTCTCTCATTACTGGTTTCTGTTTTCATTTAAAGGTTTCACTTCTTTTGTCAGATCTATTCCCAAATAGTTCATAGTTTTGATCCTATTATAAATGGTATTTTTTAAAACGTTGGTTTTCCATAGTTTATTGCTAATATATAGAAATACAATCAATTTTCATATATTGGTCTTACATCTTACAACTTTTTTAAACTCATCTATGAGTTGTAGCTTTTTGGTAGATTCTGTTGGATTTTCAACATAGACAATCATGTCTTCTGCAAATAAAGACAGTTTTACTTAATTCTTTGCAATTGGATGTATTTCATTTATATTTCATGCTGGATAGCACAAACTAGAATCACTAGTAATTATGTTGAATATAAGTGGCAAGAAGTATTACAGTTATTCAACTTCTTGATTTCAAAATTTAGGAGAAAGTTGTAATAATCAAGACCGTGTGGTCCTCTCAAAAATAAATCTGAAATAAACCAATCACTTATGGTCAATTGATTTTTGACAAGAGAAATATTCAATGGGAAAATAGTAGTCTTTTCAACAAATGGTGTTGAGTCAGAGTATACACATGGAAAACAATCAAGTTGGATCTCTACCTCACATCATATACAAAAATTAACTCAAAATGGATCAAAGACCTAAATGGAAAAACTAAATCTATCAAACTCTTAGGAGAAAACAGGTGTAAATATTCCTGGCTTTGGTTTCTTATATACAAAACACCAAAGGCAAGCAACCAAAAAAAAAAACAAAACAGATAAATTCAACTTCATTAAAATTAAATACTTTTGTGCTTCAGAGGATACCATCAAGAAAATGGAAAGATAACCCACAGAAAATATTAAGGGTCTAGAATTTAGAATATATAAAGAACTCTAATGACTCAACAATAAAGACAAATAATCCAATGTAAAAAAAAGGGCAAAGGATTTATATAAACATTTCTCAAAAGAAGATATGAAAATGGCTGATAGGCACATAAAAATATGGAATTAAGGAAATGCAAATCAGAGCCCCAATGAAATATCACTTCGCACTCACTATCATGGCTATAATTGAGAAGACAGGAAATAATAAGTGTTGGCAAGGATGTAAAGAAATTGGAACCCTTTCTCATGGGAATATAAAATGGTGCAGCTGCTTTGGGCAGCAGTTTTGCAGTTGTTTAAAAAGTTAAACGGAGAGTTGCCACATGACTCAGCAATTTCCCTCTTAGTTATATAACCAAGAGTATAGAAACTATATGTCCTCACAAAAACTTATATGTGAATATTTATGCCACCATTATTCATAATAGTCAAAAGATGTAAACAGAACAAATGTCCATCAACTTATGAATGGATAAATAAAATGTGTTATATCCGTACAACAGATATTATTCAGCCAGAAGAAATAAATTGATTCATGTTACAACATGGATGAACCTTGAAAACATTATGGTAAGTGAAAGAAGCCTATCACAGAAGGGTCACATATTGTGTGATTCCATTTACATGAAATGTCTGGAATAGGCAAATCCAGAGAGGTAAAAGTAAGTTAGTGGTCCCCAGGGGTTTGGAGGAGAGGGAATGAGGAATGACTAATGAGTATGAGGTTTATTTTTCAGATGATAGAAAATGTTCAGGCATTATAAAATGGTGATGGTTGCACAACTTTGTGAATATACTCATAACCACTGAGTTGCTTACTGTCAAGTTATGGTATGTGAATTATATCTCAATTAAAAATAATTTTATGTGGTGAACAGCCATAGAAAACAGAGATACTGCTTCCTTCCAGAGATTGCTGTTCTTTATAAATGATAAACTCAAGATTCCCCTCTTATAATGTACCCTACTGTGTGGTATCGTCTAGCCCTCTTTCAGTAACCCTGTGGGAATTGGGGCTCAGGGAACTGGTACAAACACTGATATTCTAGTAACTGCTATTGCTGGTTTAATAAACTATTCTTTGACTCTGACCCTAGAGTTTCGTGTCTTCTGCCAGCATCTATGAAACTGTGGCTAACTAACTTGTTAACTTTTACATAGAGTAAA
>NC_138385.1:43276337-43298689 GCF_054177405.1 Leptonychotes weddellii
AGTCATAATCTCTGAGTCTTTTCTATTTTGGGGGTTCCTCCTCCTAGTCATTCTGTTGATGGGTGGTTGAGGGAATGTATAGAGTCCAAATTATTGACCAGAACCCAAGCAAGATGCATCTGTTTTCTTGGGACCTTAGGGTTGCTGGCCTCTTGTTTTCCCAGCCTGTCTTCTGCGGGAGGGGCCTGCCGCGCTGTTACTCAGGCAACCCTGTTTGGGCGGAGTTGCCCTGTGCCCCTGTGGTGGGGGATGAGCTCAGCGGGAATCAGTTTTGGGGGCTTTTGTTCTCTGGCAGCTTTCCCTGGTGGCTTTCCACGACTCTTCCGCGAGTCAGAGCAGAAGAGACCGTTTCCAACCCTCTGCCTCAGAGCAAAGAGGCCGCAGTCTGTTCTTCAGTGAGCTCTCCAGGCCACACTGTCTCTGTTTCTGTCCATGCTGCTATAAACTGCAGCGTCCTTGGTTGTGCGCCCCTCCGCAGTGCCCCCAGTCCTGCCTCCAGGTCGGAGCACGTCTCTGCCCTTTGTGCCTCTAAAACCGCCAGCCGCACCCAGTTCGCATGCCTGACCCCGCTGCTCTGGGTTTCCGTCCCAGGGGCTGCCCTAAAGTCCTTTCCCCGCTGCTACCGGTCTGCGAGTCTGTGCCCCGTCCCCAGCGCACGAGGCTGTCACTCACCGGCGGTGTAGGATCCCCACAGACAGGCTCCCTCCCGCTGCAGTTTATCCTCTGACATCTGCCCGCAGAATCAGGGCTCCCCACTTCGTACCTCAAAACCAACCGCCTGCGATATTCTGCTTGTAGAGATCCAGATCTTCTTACATCTCAGGCTGGTTTCCTGGGTGCTCAGAGTGGCCTGGTAGATATCCAGCTCAATTCTGGGGACCAGTTGAAATAGGGTCCCCTACTCTTCCACCATCTTTCCTTCCTCCAATCACTCATATCATTTTAAATATACAACTCAAAAGAGGATTCTCTAACCTTTTCTTTGTGGTGTTTGCTGACCAAAGATCTTCTTCTACTTCTAATAGCATCTTCAAAGACTAAAAAGAGACCTCTAATGAAGATTCACTAGTATATGCAGAGATTTGTAGGATAACTTTTATAAGATAGATATCTGCTAAGTGATAAAGTACTTGATAATGAGTTGGGTTTTCTCACTGCTTTTGTACCCTGGTTCTTGTATATCATTAGGGATTATTCTAGTTTTGGCAAACAATTCAGGTATCCTTTTTTAAAATTGTCCTTGGATTTCAGAGTTCTTATATGTAGCCTTGAGTTCAGTGAAGGCTTAGCTTGTAAAAGCCTATCAGGACTGGTTTTTAATTTGGATAACACATGGGCGCCTGGGTGGCTCAGTTGGTTAAGCGACTGCCTTCGGCTCAGGTCATGATCCTGGAGTCCCGGGATCGAGTCCCACATCCGGCTCCCTGCTTAGCAGGGAGTCTGCTTCTCCCTCTGACCCTCCTCCCTCTCATGTGCTCCCTCTCATTCTCTCTCTCTCAAATAAATAAATAAAATCTTAAAAAAAAAAAATTTTTGGATAACACATTCTGCAAAGTCTTGAACATCATATTAATACAAAAAATGAACATATTTGAGCTGATTTTTTCTACAAATAAAAACACAGCACTGTATAAAGTTTTCTAAAAAAAATCTAAATCAAGTTTTAAGACTTTAGGAAATATACTAAATAGATGAATAAATTAATTCTTTTTTTTTTTAAAGATTTTATTTATTTATTTGAGACAGAGAGAATGAGAGACAGAGAGCATGAGAGGGAGGAGGGTCAGAGGGAGAAGCAGACTCTCTGCCAAGCAGGGAGCCCGATGCGGGACTCGATCCAGGGACTCCAGGATCATGACCTGAGCCGAAGGCAGTCGCTTAACCAACTGAGCCACCCAGGCGCCCGCAAATAAATTAATTCTTAAAAATAATAAGCTCCAGTACCTTATGCAGTAGTATTAATTAGGCAGTATTCTGGGGCTTAATATTTTCTTTTACCATGATTGGGTCACCATAAGTCTAGCTCCTTCAATATTGCATTTCCTCTATAGTAAT
This sequence comes from Leptonychotes weddellii, assembly GCF_054177405.1. Taxonomy (NCBI): domain Eukaryota; kingdom Metazoa; phylum Chordata; class Mammalia; order Carnivora; family Phocidae; genus Leptonychotes; species Leptonychotes weddellii. Next base: position 43,278,393 of record NC_138385.1, read on the forward strand.
ATTCAGCACATGTTATTGTACTTGCCTCACAGTCAACAAGATTTTGCCAAAAAGGAGTTTTAAATCTATGTGGATCCTTTCTTTGTATTAATTTATGTGGTAACCTAAAATAATGTTGTGTGCTGAATTGTGTCCTCATAAAATTTATATGTTGAAGTCCCTAGTATCTCAGAATATGACTTTATTTGATGATAGAGTCTTTAAAGAGGTAATTAAGCTAAAATGAGGTCAATAGGGTATGCTTTAATCCAATATGAATCATGTTCTTATAAGAAAACTTTAGGACAGAGACACACAGAGGAAGACCATGTGAAAATACAGGGAAAAGATAGCCATCTGCAAGCTGAGGAGAGAGGCCTGAGAAGAAACCAACCCTGCCAATACTTCAGTCTGAGACTTCCAACCTCCAGAATTGCAAGAAAATAAATTTCCATTGAAGCCACCCAGTCTGTGGTACTTTGTTATGACAGCCCTAGCAACTAATACAATAACTAAAAGATTGTTTTGGTAAGTATGGAATTTTAAAAAGGATCTCATAGTCCTATGGGAATATTTATATACACTATATTAGTGGCTCTTTTGTACAGAAAATATAACTTTACTGTGGACCAGTATTTTTTTTCTCTAGTATATTTCCTTTACAAATATGTGCATGCACACTGACAATTCCATATTCTGTCTCTCCTCTCTCTAGGTCTCATGGTTCTTTTTTTTTTTTTTTTTTTTTTTACAACATAATTCCTCAGCTCTGGGGTGGAATCATACTAATAAGTGACAGTTTATTCCCCCATCACATCCTATACTTTCTAAAGCATCTTCTAACATCTGTGTGACTATCAAATAGATATCACATTTATCATATCACACACATCACTAAATGAACTAGATAAAACTATTATTTGTTTCTCATATGTTACAAACTTACTAACATAATATGTGAGTCAGGAAATGTATCTTAGAAAGTTATGAATGATAAATAGAATTGGTAGATATACAAAGAGAAGAGTTGTTCTCTTATGAAATCTTACCATTCTTCATGTTTAATTTTGGAATCAGAATTGACTTAATTTTATCACAGGGTCTTTTCAAAGGAAGCAATTGGTTTTATGATCTGATTTTTTTCTAGAAATATTTCAAAGAATGAATAGAAATATTCACAGCTTTTCTCAAAACAAAGTAATATGTTACAATCTTTTGAAGTTAGCGTATTTCTAGCTAGATATACCCAATTCTGGAGAGCCATGTAGATAGCTGCTATGAAAAAGTAACAAAATCCATTTGCCAGTTTCTCAGAAGAATAGTATTTCTAGCCATAGTAGAATATTCATAGGCTATCAGAGATTGAGAGTACATCCCTGGGATTCCCTAAAGGCACAAATGAATTCTCAAGAGTAATCCATCTCACTGTGTACTTCAAATAATATATTCCCAAACATATAGTTATCTTTTTTATGAAGACATAGAAACATTTCCTGACTGAACAATAGATAATGACTTAATTGAGATTTCCTCTTTTTAGGATAAAAATTATGGGAAACATGGGAATTTTTATCCCTGGAATTATTGATTAAATGAAAAGCTAAACATTTAGTGACTTCAGGTAAGATGAATTCACTAAGAGGAGCTGAGTATAAAATGCCAAATAACCAGCTAAAAAGTGAAAACAAAATTAGGGGAATTCATGGGTGTGTTGTTGTTTTAATGACTACATTCAATCAGTAAAATCAATTGTTGATTTCTTTTTCATCAAGGTGCCTGTATGTTCTTCCTGGTTGACTTGGGACCAGCTCAAAGGAAAACCGCTCTTAGTCTTATCTGGTTCATTTTTCCTTCTAAATATAGAAAAACAGATTGAGTCAATTATACTCTTACAAAACCTCTGTGTTCCCCATTTTCCCACTAGGCCTTCCTGCTAAAACTAGCAAGAAGAGAGTAGCAACTTGAAGATCATAATTCTTTGACCTCATCCATTCTACTTTAGCTGAAAGTTCCCATGGTCACACCATAGTTTGTAGAAAATGTTGTATACAAGTCATCTGCTTCAGAATCACTTAGAGAAGTTGTTTAAAGTGCAGATTCCTCAGTGCCTCCCTCCCCAATGATTCTGATTCAGTAGGTCTAAGGTGGAACCTAATAATATGTATTTTTACAAAGCCCCTGTGTGATTCTTTTCCAAGTGAATTGTTTACCACACTTTGAGGAACACTGCTTTAGACATGAGTGTGTCAGGGTGGAGAATAGTTGAAAGACTTCTCATTTAAAGTCCTCTGTTTTCCTTGAGGAGTAGATGAGTGTGTCTGTTTTCCTGCCCCTCATCCCATTGGCACACATTGATATATTCTTCAGTATCTAAACCAAAGTAAAACTTTTTATGATAACTTTTCCCCACCCAGTTGATCAATCTTACTTTGAGTCACGAGGGTATCTCATACATGTTTTTATTATGGTACTCATCACATACTGTAACAACTATTTCTGTCTCCTTAAATCTTGGTGTTCCTTAGGGTTTTGTTTTTTATCTTCCTCTTTCCTTACTCTTTACACATTCCCTGGGCAATATTATCCATGCCATGGCTTCAACTATCACCCATAAAACTGATGACTTTCAAATCTGTACCTCAAACCCACATCTCTCTCCTAGTCTCCAGATCCATAATTCCAGTGGTCTATTGCACGTCTCTACTTGATTGTTTAAAGTACCCCATGTCTCAATGTCAAAAACTGAATTTATTTTCTTCCTGTGTCCCCAGTCCCTTCCTCAAACCTATTCATCCTCTTCTATTCTAAGTGGCACCACCGTATACTCAGTTGAAGCCACAAACTGAACAGGAATTCTATAGCCCTTCCCTTCTTCCTTCATTCAGTACTGTCAGATCCTCTTCTGAGATATTTCTCAAATCTCTATTCTCCACTCCCCTACTGTTATTGCATTGGACAAAAGCTAGTTTATTATAGTATTTGGTAGTTTATGGTACAGCCAAGGCTAAATGAAGATATTATTTGGGAAAAGGCAAATAGTCATACATATTAATTCTTCAAAAATCTTCTATGTTTATTTCATTGTTAAAGATGTTAAAGGGATAATTAGAGAGAGGTAAGTAGAGAGTAGTTATGTTACCAGATCCTCATCTTTCAGAGCACAGAGTAAATATATAATGTCTAATAATATATAATGCCAAAAATTAATAAATCAAGAAATGGCAGAGCAATATGTTAAAAACATCACCAAGATACAACCAGCCAAATCCAGAATGTGGAAATTTCTTGGCACAAGTGACCTAAATTATTATTAGAAAAAAACGACATAGGAAAATTGGATAAGGGGACTGTTACAGATTACTGGAAATTTAAGAAACATGACAACATAATGCAATATGCCTATTTTGTGTGGATCTTAAACAAACAAAAATATATTTAGGGGAAATTTGAACACAGACTGAGTGCCATATGCTAGTAAGTATGATAAAGGTATTGGGATTATGTTTTTGTAACTTTCCTCATCTGCTAGAGATACATACCAAATATTTATAGGTGAAAAGATCTGATGTCAAAGATTTGCTTTAAAATACTCCAGGTCAAACCATATACAAAAATTAACGCAAAATGAATCATAGACCTAAAATGTAAAAACCTGAAACTATAAAAATGCTAAAAGGAAACCGGGAAAAAATATTTAAAATCTTGGGTTTTGCAAAGATTTCTTAGAAATGATGCCCAAAACACAATACATAACAAATTGATAAATTGGACTTCATCAATATTAAAAATTTCTACTATTCAAAAGACACTGTTAGGAGAATAAAAGGACAAACCAAAAACTGGAAAAAATCTTTACAAACCATATATTTGATAAAGGATTGTATACAGAATATATTAAGAACTCCTAAAATTCAATAATAAGTAAACTAACAACCCAATAATAAAATGGGTGTGAGAAAAGAGTTAACACAGCAGGTCTTATTGCTCGCTCCTCACATATCTCCAAGAGAGCTTGGACCCATCTAATCATGGTACAACCTCTGGGAATGTTGTATTTGATGGTTCTTTCTGTTAACAATTGAAGATTTTATTGTATACACCTGGAGCAAAGGACCATGTTATACTGTCTTGTGAGAATTGCTTTTCACAAACATCAAGACTGATTATGGGCGGGGCGCCTGGCTGGCTCAGTCATTAAGCGCCTGCCTTCGGCTCAGGTCATGATCCTAGGGTCCTGGGATCGAGCCCCGCATTGGGCTCCCTGCTCAGCGGGAAGCCTGCTTCTCCCTCTCCCACTCCCCCTGCTTGTGTTTCCTCTCTCGCTGTGTCTCTCTCTGTCAAATAAAATCTAAAAAAAAAAAAAAAGACTGATGATGGGCACATGATTTCATTGTTGGGGTCATGAGTTTTGCTTACCATAGCTAGTTGCATATCATAACTTTGTGTGCAAAAAAAAAAGTATATCCTGTGTGACTCCAGGTAGGAAAATATGTGGAAACTTGTGTCTAATCACTCTGGACTCCACCCAATGGATATCTTGTTCCTGTTGCTCTTGCTCTATATACTTCTTTGTAAGAAATGTTAGCCATTAAGCGGGGGAAATCGGAGGGGTGGACGAACCATGAGAGAAGATGGACTCTGAAAAACAAACTGAGGGTTCTAGAGGGGAGGGGGGTGGGAGGATGGGTTGGCCTGGTGGTGGGTATTGAGGAGGGCACGTTCTGCATGGAGCACTGGGTGTTGTGCATGAACAATGAACCATGGAACACTTCATCTAGAACTAATGATGTAATGTATGGGGATTAACATAAGAATAAAAAAAAAAAAAGAAATAAAGTGGCAAAAACTTGAAAAAAAAAAAAAAAAGAAATGTTAGCCATGAGTAAAACCTGTTGTGAGTCTTGTGAATCCTTCTGTTAAATTAGCATACTTGAAGGTGGCCTTGAGACCCCTGAGACAATAGGAAAAGAATAGGTAAGATACCTAGGAATAAACCTAACAAAAGAGGTAAAAGACCTGTATGATGAAAACTATAGAACACTTATGAAAGAAATTGAGGAAGACACAAAGAAATGGAAAAACATTTCATGCTCATAACAAGAAGAACAAACATTGTTGAGGGCCTGGGTGGCTCAGTCGTTAAGCATCTGCCTTTGGCTCAGGTCATGATCCCAGGGTCCTGGGATCGAGTCCCACATCGGGCTCCCTGCTCCACGGGAAGTCTGCTTCTCCCTCTCCCACTCCCCCTGCTTGTGTTCCCTCTCTGGCTGTGTCTCTCTGTCAAATAAATAAATAAAATCTTAAAAAAAAAAACAAAAAACATTGTTAAAATGTCTGCACTACCCAAAGCAATCTACAAATTCAATGCAATACCTATCAAAATAACAGCAGTATTTTTCACAAAGCTGGAACAAACAATTCTAAAATTTGTGTGGAACCAGAAAAGACCCTGAATAGCCAAAGTAATGTTGAAAAAGAAAACCAAAGCCGGAGGCATTACAATTCTGGACTTCAAGCTGTATGACAAAGCTGTAATCATCAAGACAGTATGCTGCCAGACAAAAACAGACACATAGATCAAAGGAACAGAATAGACAACTCAGAAATAGATCCACAACTCAGAAATAGACCCACAACTCTATGGTCAACTAATCTTTGACAAAGTAGGAAAGAATATCTAATGGAAAAAAGATAGTCTCTTCAACAAATGGTTTTGGGAAAACTGGGCAGCAACATGCAGAAGAATGAAATTGGACCACTTTCTTACACCATACACAAAAATAAATTCAAAATGGATGAAAGACCTAAATGTAAGAAAGGAAACCATCAAAATCCTAGAGGAGAACACAAGCAGCAACCTCTTCGACCTTGGCCATAGCAACTTCTTACTAGACTTGTTTCTGGAGACAAGGGAAACAAAAGCAAAAATGAACTATTGGGACTTCATCAAGATAAAAAGCTTCTGCACAGCAAATGAAACAATCAACAAAACTAAAAGGCAACCAACAAAATGGGAGAATATATTTGCAAATGACATATCAGATAAAGGGCTAGTATCCAAAATATATGAAGAACTTAAAAAACTCAAAACCTAAAAAATAAATAATCCAGGTAAGAAAGGGTCTGAAGACATGAACAGACATTTCTCCAAAGAAGACATACAAATGGCTAACAGACACATGAAAATATACTCAACATCACTCATCATCAGGGAAATACAAATCAAAACCACAATGAGATACCACCTCACACCTGTCAGAATGGCTAAAATTAACTCAGGAAACAATAGATGTTGGTGAGGATGTAGAGAAAGGGGAATCCTTTTACACTGTTGGTGGGAATGCAAACTGGTGCAGCCACTCTGGAAAACAGTATGGAGATGCCTCAAAAAGTTAAAAATTGAACTACCTTATGACCCAGCAATTGTACTACTAGGTATTTATCCAGAGGATCAAAAATAGTGATTCAAAGGAGCACATGCACCCCAATGTTTATAGCAGCACTATCAACAATAGCCAAATCATCGAAAGAACCCAAATGTCCATTGACTGATGAATGGATAAAAAAGATGTGGTATATATATACAATGGAATATTAGCAATCAAAAAGAGTGAAATATTGCCATTTGCTATGATGGGGATGGAGGCAAAATGTGTTATGCTGAGTGAAATAAGTCACTCAGAGACAAATATATGATTTCACTCATACGTGGAATTTAAGAAACAAAACAAGTGAACATAGGGGAAAATAAAATAAGATAAATACAGAGAGGGAGGCAAACCATAAGAGACTCTTAACTATAAAGAACAAACAGGGCTGCTGGAGGGGAGAAGGGTGGGGACATCGGCTAAATGGGTAATGGGCATTAAGGAAGGCACTTGTGATGAGCATTGGGTGTTATATGTAAGTGATGAATCACGAAATTCTACTCCTGAAGCCAATACTATATGTTAACTAACTTGAATTTAAATAAAATCTTAGCAGAAAAAAAGACTGATTATACTAACCACAAGAATGTGGAGGAATTAGAATTCCTGTACTGCATGTATAAATATAAAAGGGTACAGTCACTTTGAAAAAATAGTTTGGCAGTTTCTTAAGAAGGTATACAGACACCTACCATTACAATTCAGCCATTCCACTTCTATGTATTTACTGAGGAGAAAAGAAAATGTGTTCATACAAAGATTTATACATGAATGTTCATAACAGCTTTATTTATAATAGCTAAAAACTGGAAATAATCCAAATGTTCATCAAGAGGTGAACAGATAAACTATTATATATTCATTCAATGAACAACCACTCAGCAACCCAAATGAAAGAACTAAGCATCTACACAATATTATGGATAAATCTCAAAATAATTATACTGAGCAAAAGAAGCCAGACAGTCACATATATTTCCATTTATTTAGAAATTTAGAAAATGTCAATTAATCTGTGGTGTCAGAAGCCAATCAGTGGCTTCTGGATTGGGGAAGGGGTGCAGGGAGAGGCAGGAGAATATGAGAAAATATTTTGGAGTACGGAATGTGTTCATTATTTTGTAGTGATGGTTTCATGGGTGTATATATATTTTGAAACTTGTCAAATTGTACACTTTAAATATATTCAATACATTGTATGTCAATCATACAAATCAAAGCCATGATGAGATACCACCTCACACCTGTCAGAATGGTTAAAATTAACAACACAGGAAACAACAGAAGTTGGTGAGGATGTGGAGAAAGGGGAACCCTCTTACACTGTTGGTGGGAATTCAAACTGGTGCAGCCACTCTGGAAAGCAGTATGGAGGATCCCCCAAAAGTTAAAACTAGAACTACCCTATGATCCAGCAATTGCACTACTAGCTATTTACCGACAGGATAAAAAATACAGATTTGAAGGGGTACATGCATCCTGATATTTATAGCAGCATTATCTACAATAGCCACATTATGGAGATAGGCCAAATGTCCATCAACTGATGAATGGATAAAGGAGTTGTGGTATATATTTACAATGGAATATTCCTCAGCCATAAAAATGGAATGAGATATTGTCATTTACAATGACATGGATGGAGCTAGGGTGTATTATGCTAAGCTAAATAAGTCAGAGGACAAATACCATATGATTTCACTCATATATGGAATTTAGGAAACAAAAGAGATGAACATATGGGAAGGGGGCAAAAAAGGAGAGAGGGAAGCAAACCATAAGAGACTCTTAATGATAGAGAACAAATTGAGAGTTGATGGAGGGAGATGGGTGAGGGATGGGCTAAATGAGTGATGGGTATTAAGGAGGGCACTTGTTGTGATGAGCACTGGGTGTTATATGTAAGTGACGCATCACTAAATTCTCCTCCTGAAACCAATATTACACGATATGTTTACTAGAATTTAAATAAAAATTTGGGGGGAAAAACCTAATAAATGCCATGTATGAAAAAAGTGGCCCATAGTTACAGATTCCCCCTTATCTCCTGTGTTCCCATCAACCTTGTTTCCTTTGCAAACAACAGAGCAAAGGCATAGAGTTTCCAGGCATTGAGCAAGGCATAGAAAAGCTGGACATTGGAGCTAAAAGTTACCCTTGATCACTGTACCACAGACTGGTCAACTGGGGAGAGAAAGCCTGAAACAAGAAGAAATTCTAGAGGAGCTCCTGGGTGCCTCAGTCTGTTAAGCTTCTGCCTTCCGCTCAGGTCAGGATCCCAAAGTCCTGGTATCGAGCCCCATGCTTGGGCTCCCTGCTCAGCGGAGAGCCTACTTCTCCCTCTCCCTCTGGCGCTCCCCCTGCTTGTGCTCTCTCTCTCTCTCTCTGACAAATAAATAAAATCTTAGAAAAAAAAAGATGGAAAAGAGTTCTAGATGAGGTAATATGGGCAAAATGTTCACCATATGTATAGCTGAATGATGGGTATATGAGATTTATTATAGAAAATGTTAGCATATGAGTTAAATAAGGAACTAAAACCCAAAATACTCTAAAGCAATTGCCTACTGGGAACGGAACTGTGGGAAAGAGGGGCGGCCTTTCTTTACCGATTAAATGTGTACCCAGTTTGTGTATTGCTTTGTTAAAAATAAAAATAATTTGGGCGCCTGGGTGGCTCAGATGGTTAAGCGTCTGCCTTCGGCTCAGGTCATGATCTCAGGGTCCTGGGATCGAGTCCCGCATCGGGCTCCCTGCTCCTTGGGAGCCTGCTTCTCCCTCTGCCTCTCTCTCTCTGTCTCTAATGAATAAATAAATAAAATCTTAAAAAAAAAAATAAAAATAAAAAAAATAAAAATAATTTTGCAAAAAGCCAACATCAGACGTACATTAAAAACCATTCTTTTTCCCTTATGAGAAGTTACTAAGTTGTATAAATTAGTTCATGATTCACCAGTAAATTTACTATTTTGATAAATCACTTAATTTTTAAAAGCTGAAGTTTTTAAAAATTCCAATTTATTCTTATTTGTACAGTTTGGGTAGAAGAAAAGGATTCTAAGTACTCAAATATTTGAAAGTTGTTAGGCTTTTATTTAAGAATATATAATTTTGGGGCGCCTGGGTGGCTCAGTTGGTTAAGCGACTGCCTTCGGCTCAGGTCATGATCCTGGAGTCCCGGGATCGAGTCCCGCATCGGGCTCCCTGCTCAGCGGGGAGTCTGTTTCTCCCTCTGACCCTCTTCCCTCTCGTGCTCTCTGTCTCTCATTCTCTCTCTCTCAAATAAATAAATAAAATCTTTAAAAATATATATATATAATTTTGGTAGAGCTTTATGAGATGAAAAGAAGTGTTAACAAGCTACTTATACATATTTGTCAAGTATCTCCTACTTCCAGTTGAGAGGTGTTTTTTTTTTTTTTTAATTAAATTCTACATCACTATTATCCTTCCTGGCATAATGGGAAGAAAAATTTTAGAAATGGGAGAATTCAAGAAAGGAAAAAGAATATTTTCATGCTTCCTTTTCTTGTCATTCTATTTTGGGGAATCTTTATCCACCATAAAGGAAAGTTTTTAAGAATATACATCTTAAAGTCTATAATTTTGGAAATTTGGGGTTCTGAATTCATAATGAGTTTGAAGCAATTGCTCCAGGTGGTACCCTAACCAACTAAAGGAATTAGTTTCTGATAAACCTAGGAAGGTAAGAACACAGGAAATGCCATATTGGATCAAATCAGTGACTCCAAAATACCAAGGGATATTTTGGTTGGAAGTACCTGTGCTTTCCTCCAAAGTAATAATCTCAAAATATTTTTCAAAACACCTGGATATCCTAAAACATCCTTTTTTTTTAATCTCATTAGGGATCTATAGTCAGTGAATTTTCCTAAACCTTTCTTTGATCTGTTTGTAGTAAAGTCTGTGCTGCAGTGTTCAGGGCATAAACTGCAGTCAAACAAACCTGGGTTGGAATCTTAGATCTTGGACAAATAGTTTCTCTGAGCCTCATTCTTGTCATCTGTAAAATGTGGATAACTAAAGTAGTTACTTCACAAGTTTACTGTAAGTATTCAATGAGGAGATTCATGTAAATCAATGAGCATAGGGCCTGACAATCAATACAGAGTAAGTCATTGTTATTTTGTATTTTCAGCCTGTACATTTTCTTGGTGTTTCCTTTAGTATTAGATGCTTTCTATTAATTAAAAGAAAAATTCTTTTTTACAATAATGGCTGAGCTTTAAAAAAGTGAAAAAGTCAATCACCTACATGGCATGATTTTAAGAATATCAGGAAGAATCCAACACCCCTATTCCCCCTCCCCCCACATAAATACAGCATATTCTTCTACTCACTTCCATTACACCAATAAAGCTCCATTTCTTTATTGACTTTGGTCAAAATTCAAGTCAAAATTGACATGTTGCTAGGGTGGATACTTCTGGACATTTAAGCAATAGATTGAAGAGTCTAAGGCTAATTTTGATTCTCTGGGAAGGAGAGGCTAGGAAAGGCACTGAATGGAGGAGAGTGGAGTAAGGAGTACTACTAACTACCAGGAAAATGGAACTATTCCTTCTTTCCTGAGCAAGTCCCTTGTTTTTCTTGCTGAAGGTTTTACTCTCTCCTTTATATCATGGCTGGGGAAGCTATTTAGTGGGGTGCTCTGTTTTCCCAAACAGGCAGGTTGTTAAGAATCACCTGAGTCATTTTTTAAACAAATGGACTCCCTTGCCCTGGGGTTTGGTAAACCTGGAGTAGGGGTTAAAGAATCTGAAGGGTTAATGAGTAACCTGGTAATCTTAAGACCTGACAAATCTGAAAAAAGCTGGACAGTTTAGGAGCCCAGGCTTTATAACCAAACAACACCTGGGTTCCAATCATAGCTCCCCTCCTTAAGGATGACTGAACATGAACTTAATTAACCACCCTCAACCTCAGTTTCCATCTCCATGAAATGTTTGGGGATTAAATGAATTAATGTGTACAAGACATTTGTCTCACAAGAGATACAGAAAAAATTGTTGGCATTATTATTATGTGTTGTTAGTTTCAATTCATTTATATTTATATATGAATCCTTAGAGTCTCCTGGGCAAGGTGCCAAGTGATCCATGATTTTCTTGAACTTTTGTTTGCTTTCTAACATGTCCTTATCTTTGAAGCCAATTAGAGAAATTAGCATTGTTATTGTGATTAGCCTTTGTGGGTCACCTTTTATATCTTTATGTCTTATCACGTAAATTAAGAATTCAGAGTGTCTGTAAATTTCTATTCAGACACTTCACCACAGGCACTGATGTCACCTATCCCTGGAAAGTTAATTTTCCCCAGAGCTATAAGGTTTTCAGACTTCAGACTTCCACATTCCAACTTGAAAAGGCCCAATAACACTGCACTTTGAGTTATAGTGTAAGGGAGGCTTTGAAAGAGCTTCAGAGATTGACTTCCAGATAAGAAGGGGACAGGGTGTCAGAAAAACAAAAATGGACAGAGAAAGACAATGCAGGGAAAACATCAAAGACATACTGACAATAAAAAGGAAAATACCATGAAAAAAGAAACAGTTTGACAGTGCCAGGTAAAGGAAGAGAAAGGGTGAGCAGACAGAGAGACAAAGATAGAGAAAACAGACACAGAGCTAAGATGTAGGGATAGAGATGGGCAGGCACAGACAGAGACCAAGACAGGTGCTGGAATGACAGCTTCTCTCTTATTAATAAAAGTAGGCTTCATTTAGGGAATTTCTATTGAGAAGTCGAGGAAGAAGAAATTCATTCATCCAACACAATTTAAAAATAATTACTATAGAAAAGGCACTGTTAGGCATGATGTGGAAATACAAGCCTTCCATCCCCTCACTGGGAGAAAAGTATGATAAGGGAGAATGTGATAAACAACGTTAAAATGCAAAGTGTTTTTAATCCAAAGAGGGAAAGAATGCATTCAACTGAAGGGTGGAGGAAGTAGCATTGGACCCTAAGGGATGAATAAGGATTTAACAGATGGAGGGGAAAGAAATTTTCAAACAATGGGAAGGACATTAGTAAAAACTTTCAGCAAGAAAAACAAGGGACTTGCTCAGGAAAGAAGGAATAGTAAAATATGGCTAAAGTTTAAGTTAGAAGTAGGAGAATAGTAGAAGAAAGCTTTAAAAAATAATTTTATGTGCAGGAGGAGGGGTTGAAGGTAAGATTGAGAAGCAAGTGAGGGTTTTCAGACAGGGGAGTAATAAGTCAGTGGGTAGGAAGAATTTGGAGCAGGGGTACTGGAAGGCTGGAAGTGAAGATGTGAAGGAGACTATTGCTATTATATGTTCAGGGAGGTGAGTCCTATCAACTGACTCCTGAATATCCCTTCCTCTGTGTTTTTCAGCATCCCAGGCATTGCTGCTTGGATTGGCAATGGTCTGAAGTCTTGATTGCATGTAGAGGGTAAAGTCAAGGGAGAAATTGAAGACAGCCCTTAGGTTTCTAATTGGAAGGATGGTAATGTCATTAACAGAAATTGGTTTGGAGAAGAAAAGTTTAGCTTTTGATATATAGTTTTAGAGATGCTGGTGTAACATTTAGATGATGTCCAGGAGGTGATAGGATTGTGGATCTGGACATTTGGACAGTTTGGAGCTGTAAAACCTGGAGATGGATTATGATGTGTTCCAGAAGATCAATTGAAATAGGCTCTACAGGAAAAAATCTTACATAATTCCTTTTAGCCCTGAGTTCCTTTTTAGACTCTCAAACCATGTATTAAAGTATCATGACTCTCAATAGTAGATTTAAATTAGTTTCACCTTTCTACTTACTTGTCACCTCTACCCCTAAGACACCCTTCTAGACCCAGAGGGAAAAGAGAGAGGGAATTAATAGATAGTCATGAGCTATAGGCAGTGAGATGGAATGGAAGTCTTCTCTTTTTCCAGGAGAGCATGCCTAGATGGATTACTCCAACTGATGAGCACAGAGTAATAGCAATGGCGTAAGAGTACATGTGGCAATGTGAGGTGGTTTTGTGTCTATTCATTGCTGTCCTACTTTGTTCCTGGAGCTAGGAGGAGGGTATTCTGCTGATTTTGACAGAACTGATAGGACTAGTTAAAATGGCTGAGGACAGAACCCTACTGTGTCCACATGGGTACTTGTTTCTTCCTTAAGGACTCCTTAGCCCTCAGCCCTTTACAAGGTGGCGTGGGTGAGTGATTTACTATGAATATAGAGGGTTGAGGCTAGATTCAGAAACACTGGGCCATGTAAGGACCTGTCATCACCTACCTTTCACTGTAGTATCTTTTATTTCCCTCCTCCTTTCTTCTATTGCAAATGTTTGCTTCCCTCCATCCCCAGAACCTGTAGAGTGTTTACTCCAACCACATTCAGTGTAAAGTATCTCTTAAACACTTAAAAATGTGTGTAGCTTTGTCCTTTAAAATATGTAGACTCCAATAATGGGGAATGGTGTCTGGGTCTTCTGCAAGTAACCTCTTTCATTCTGCCACCTATCGGATACCTTGAAGCAATTGATCTAGTGCAGGGGATTTAATTGTTAAAAAATACCAGAATAACCTAGGGTAACCTTTTAAATGTACAGATGCCCAGGCCCATCCTATGACAATAATTCCTTTGGTTTTGGAGGTGGAACCTCCAAACATACATATTCCTCCTTTGGTTTTAGAGGAACCTTAGGGAACCTTAGGTTGTATTCCCTAATTCTGTTATCATCATCAATCAACTTAATAACTGTGTGAGATTCACAAAGGGGAACATGTTAAAATGCATATTCTCAAGCCCTATCCCTGAAATCTGCATTTTTACAAACACCAGTTACTTGGAGTACACAAGTTGTAAACAACACTTTGATAAACACTGCTCTAAGTCTGGGAAGTTAAAATTGGTCTCAGTTACCAACAGCAATGCAGTTTGGGACATAGTGGAAAGAGGAGGTAGATCTGATCAGCTATTGAGTCCCTGTAGTTCAGTTGACCAAAAAGGTCATCATTGGAGTCTCAGCTTCAGTAATGTACTGAGCTGTGGTTACAAGCTAGGCAAATGAGGCCAGATGACAGCTGAAGAAACTGCTAATTAAATTTGGTCTAAAGTCAGGCCACCAACTGGCAGGCACAAGTTCTTTTTTTAGTTGGAGAATATGGATGAGGGGAATAGGAAAGATCTGAAATATTAGAACTTTTCTGCTGAGTTCTCAAACCTCTGTTCTTCTTTATTTCTCTCACGTCTTAAGTAGTTTCCTCTGTAATAGTGTCAGAATTGACTCCTGAATTATTATTTATTGTTAAATTATGTTAAGAATGCATTTGAAATGCAAGAACAAGCAGTATAATGTAGACACTATTTGAAAAGGCACTTAGACTTTAAATGAGGGAGAAATATTTTTTCAATGATATTTGAAAAATGTAGGAAATGTTTGTGTATGTCATACTGTGTATTTAGTGAAACCATCTCATTATTTTATATATAGTGAAGTGTCCTTCAACTGTGAAAAGCCAGTGGGGCTGGTTGCTTTTCTATTAATGGGGGAGCCAGAGGGCATAGCTTCTCCTGGAAGTTAAACTGAGTTTGAGATTTCACATATACTGTGGTTTTCTATTGTTGTTTAGGTCTTTGGCTCCTAATTATTACTGAGAGTTCTGTCTCCTCTTTCAGTCAACTAGATGGTAAGCTTCCCGAGGGCAGGCATCTTGTCTCAGACTTCTTAATAGTCCTCTATCTAGTACAGGACTGTACACATAGTAGGCTTTCAATAAAGATCTAACTTACATGAGAGTAATGAGATGGGAATGAAAGGATTGCACATGTCTACTCCACTTGTGCTTAGTTGTAGTTCTAAGACCTATAGGACCATGGGATAAGGGATGGTATGATTTTGGCAAATGTGCCCCGGGAAGTTGCTGATTATATTATATTATATTATATTATATTATATTATATTATATTATGCAGAGTTAAGCTGTGATATTTAGAGTTTATTATAGCTCAGTCATTATTAGCAAAATGGATGAAGAACTAAGAAAATTAGCAGGCCTCATTCATAAGAATTAAAGAGAAGGAATCATCCTTATGCTTTATAATAATGAAACTAGTATCTATAGGCTTTAATGTATGAGTCATAGAAATTTGAATGTCTGCCAACTTCCACAATATTTGTGTAGACATGAATTATCTGCTACCTACCTTTATGAAGGTTATTTCACATGAATCTGTGTATAAGCATACTAGGAGAGTAGGGAGGAATTATTCCCTATGTAGACAACTGGGCATAGAAGTAGAGCCATTCATACATAAATGAGAGAATTTGACATGACATACCATGATATTTCATAAAAAGCAGATATGTTAGATATTTTGGTCTTCTTACTGGTGCTTCCACTTACTAATAACTGCCACTAAAGTATACAAGGTAACTCTCACTGTTGTGAAAAACAATGAATTTATACTTTCCTGCAGCTATAACCATAAATCTGAAATAGAAAGGTTGATGGTAGCCACCACTTGTATGAAAAAGAAAAATGCAGTTGTTGGCTTCCTAAAACTTGTAAGAAAGAGGAAGCATTATGCAAATTAGTTAGACAGGTATATATTTAATAGATTTGTTTCATTCAACCATCTGATTATTTCTTAGAATTCTTATCAAATATCTGCTTCTCTCTTTGATTTCAGTTATTCTGATAAAGTGCTCCTCAGGAAAACCCAACCTCACTCACAAATGTCAGAGCCAGGCTTTGTTGCACTAAGAGAATGGGCCAGAGAGGGAGAGGATAGTGCTGAGAACCTAGACAGGCTTAAAGGTGTCAGGCAGACAGGAAGGCAGGCAATCTGGAAAGTTTACAGCAGCAGGCATTAGGAAGAGGCCCAGACACTTAAACAGAGCCCAACTGATATGCTGAGGTCCAGACAGGCCAATAATTGGTAAAAAGGGGTCTTGCAACAGCTGGCAAGGAACAAATCATGAAGATAATGTTCAAAGCAGACATAACCTAATCACAAAGATAGACTCTAGATATGGATTCTAGGTTAGGCATGTTGCTAAGACTGGTTATAATAAGGAAGAATATCAGAATGAGATCTAAAATAAAGATGGCAGTTCTCATCATTAAGATTATGGTTCCAGACTGGGGATGAAGTTGAACCCATGGACAGAAATACAATGACTTCAGCTGTTAGGATCAATTAGCTGTTGGAGTTCTAAGCTAGACACTAAGATTAGTGTATTCCTGTGCTAACTTTATTTAGATAGGTGCTTGTTGCCATTCCCCAACATAGAGGAAAATTTAGTTTGAATGAATATTGCAACTTGTTTATACAATTTTATCTTAAAACGTGTTTTGTTACATATTCATTCAGCAAACATTTATTAAATGATTACTATATATCAGATACTGTAGAATACCAAGATGAATAAAACACAGCCATTGTCCTTAGAAAACTTATAGGTTCATGAAGCAGCCACCATCTAAACAGGATTACACTATTACACTATAGTATGCTAAAAGCACAAGAAATAGACGTAACTTTCATTCATTCATTCAGTCAACCAAATGAATTGAGTGCCTTCTATTTTCCAGGTGCTAGTCTGGAACACAGAAGGCCTACACTTGTGGTGTTACAAAAAGCTTCCAAGAGAAGGTAAAACTTGATCTGAATCTTTTAAGAAGTAAGCAGGTAAAAGGATATGGTAGATGGTATCCATTCTTCCCTTCTTATATACAAACAGAACCTTGAATTTTTCGAGACAGCACTGTGTGTAGTTAAAAACTATGTACTCCTGGGGCACCTGGGTGGCTCAGTTGTTAAGCGTCTGCCTTTGGCTCAGGTCATGATCCCAGGGTCCTGGGATCAAGCCCCACATTGGGCTCCCTGCTCAGCTGGAAGCCTGCTTCTCCCTCTCCCACTCCCACTGCTTGTGTTCCATCTCTCACTTTGTCTCTCTCTGTCAAATAAATAAATAAAGTCTTAAAAAATAATAAATTTATTTTAAAAAACCAACTATGTACTCCTTTATACACCATTCTAAGTATGAGTAACCATGTAGGTAAAAGTCTTTTGGATGCGGCTTTGTTGAAAACCATTTTTTTTTCCAATGAAAATGAACTTAACTAACAGGTTTCTTAATGCTTAGAATGCAGATATGACTCCTAGAGATGGAATCATCATCTTGTAACAGGAGTCCCTGCTGATATTGTGCAACTTCTATATCCTTTGGACTTTTGTTCAAGCCATTGTAGTCACTTTTCTATTATGTTCCATTAAACACAATTCAAAATAATAAAAAGATACTGGGGTATGGTAGTAGAGAGTTCAAGAGAAACTTCACAATCATAGGAAACAATGGCATTTAGTACAAAGGTGTGGAGTAAGAAGCCTCCAAGATGAAGAAACTATAAGGAGACCAAACTGGTTGGAGTTATGAAGGGAAAGTGGCCAGAGATGAAGTTGGAGAGGTAAGTGAAGACCAATTCCTTGTAATCCGTATTAAGGAGTGTGAGCTTTGTTGTAAAGGCAGGGAATAGTCTCTTATGGATTTTTAAATGACCTACTATTTGCATTTTAGAGAGAATGTTTTGTTATACTTAGGCATGTTTAGAAGAAGAGAGACTGATAACAGGCAGAATAGGTAGGAGATTTATAATCATCTAGCTGATGAAAAAACAAAACTAAGGTAGTAGAAATGGAAATTGATAGACAAGATTGGAGTTACTAATTATAGGTCTCTAGAAAATATTCAGAATACATCAAGGAGGTAGAATCAACATGGACTGGTGTGTGAATTTGAAGGGAAGAATATCTCAAGGATGATTCTCAGGTTTCTTTCTTGGGTGACCAGATGGTTCACCAAGATAGTCAATACAAAAGGAGATGATGGCTAAGTAATTATCCAAACTCTGATATCTCTCATAACCAAGGCAATTTTATGTATATTTTGCCAATTGTGAAAATATCTCTTAGAAGTAGTGATAATACAGCCTCAACTCTTAAAGATGACCTTTATATAAACTTAATATTTTTAGAAAAGTCCTAAGTAGATTGAGATAGAGATAGTATTTTATCTTCATATAATACCATGTTTATGCTGTCCTTTAATATTTCTTCAAGCACTGTTACAAAGAAACAAAAAATGTAAAAGCAAAAATAACAAGAACAAAACAGCTACACTACAGGAACCATAGTAATGATTTTGGTTTTTCTTTCCTATTTCAGCCCAGTTCAAAACTCCGTAAGGAGAAAATGATGAATGGAAAAGAATAAGAAGGAGAAAAATGTGCCATAGGAGACATTTAGTAGACACTATTTTAATGTGTCTAGCATAGCTCTGCATAGTTTTACACCTTTATGAGTTTATTGTGATAAAGGTGA
Organism: Leptonychotes weddellii; assembly: GCF_054177405.1. NCBI lineage: Eukaryota > Metazoa > Chordata > Mammalia > Carnivora > Phocidae > Leptonychotes > Leptonychotes weddellii. The sequence continues at coordinate 43,297,171 of NC_138385.1, forward strand.
CAGGGAGATGTAGGCTCCAGGCATTACTAAATAATGATACAATGTTGAGTTTTACTTGATACTTCTATTAAAATATTTTCACAAAGTCTGTGCTCTTTCAATCTAGCCTAAAGAGTACTAACATAAAAAGTCCTAACACTGGCAAAGGGAATCAAAATTACCCCCTTTCTCTTCCATCTAGTTTGGCCTCTCTTTAGTTTGGCCAAGTCTGGATGAAAGGCACTTGTTATCAGCTTGTGTACCTAAAAGTGAAAACAGTAATGTCCAAAGTCTACTGCCCATTTATTGACTGGATTATTTGTTTTTTAGGTGTTGAGTTTGAGAAGTTCTTTATAGATCTTGGATACTAGTCCTTTATCCGTAATGTCATTTGCAAATATCTTCTCCCATTCCATGGGTTGCCTATTAGTTTTGTTGACTGTTTCCTTTGCTGTGCAGAAGCTTTTTATCTTGATGTAATCCCAAAAATTCATTTTTATTTTTGTTTCCCTTGCCTTTAGAGACATGTCTTGAAAGAGGTCACTGTGGCCAATGTCAAAGAGGTTACTTCCTATATTCCCCTCTAGGATTTTGATGGATTCCTGTCTCACATGTAGGTCTTTCATCCATTTTGAGTTTATTTTTGCATATGGTGTAAGAGAATGATCCAGTTTCATTCTTCTGCATGTGGCTGTCCAATTTTCCCAGCACCATTTATTGAAGAGACTGTCTTCTTTCCATTGGAAATTCTTTCCTGATTTGTTGCAGATTAGTTGACCATAGAGTAGAGGGTCCATTTCTGGGCTCTCTATTCTGTTCCATTGATCTATGTGTCTGTTTTTGTGCCAATACCATGCTGTCTTGATGATGACAGCTTTGTAATAGAGCTTGAAGTCAGGCATTGTGATGCCCCCAGCTTTGGTTTTCTTTTTCAACAATCTCCTCATGATTCAGGGTCTTTTCTGGTTCCATACAAATTTTAAGATTGTTTGTTCCAGCTCTGTGAAAAATGTTGATGGGATTTTGATAGGGATAGCATTGAAAGTGTAGATTGCTTTGGGCAACAAAGACATTTTCACAATGTTTATTCTTCCAATCCATGAGCAGGGAATGTTTTTCCATCTCTTTGTGTCTTCCTCAATTTCTTTCATAAGTGTTCTGTAGTTTCTAGAGTATAGATCCTTCACCTCTTTGGTTACGTTTATTCCTAGGTATCTTATGGTTTTTGGTGCTATTGTAAATGGAATCAATTCTTTAATTTCTCTTTCTTCAGTCTCATTGTTCATGTATAGAAATGCAACTGATTTCTGTGCATTGATTTTATATCCTGCCACATTGCCGAATTGCTGTGTGAGTTCTAGTAATTTGGGGGTGGAGTCTTTTGGGTTTTCCACATAAAGTATCATGTCATCTGCGAAGAGAGAGAGTTTGACTTCTTCTTTGCCAATTTGAATGCCTTTTATTTATTTTTGTTGTCTGATTGCTGAGGCTAGGACTTCTAGTACTGTGTTGAACAATAGTGGTGAGAGTGGGCATCCCT
>NC_138385.1:43298789-43327075 GCF_054177405.1 Leptonychotes weddellii
CTTTATCCCTATATTTTGAAGAGTTTTTTTTTTTTTTTAAGATTTTATTTATTTATTTGAGACAGAGAGAATGAGAGAGACAGAGAGCACATGAGAGGGGGGAGGGTCAGAGGGAGAAGCAGGCTCCCTGCCAAGCAGGGAGCCCGATGCGGGACTCGATCCAGGGACTCCAGGATCATGACCTGAGCCGAAGGCAGTCGCTTAACCAACTGAGCCACCCAGGCACCCTTGAATAGTTTTTTTAAAAAAGATTTTATTTATTTATTAGAGAGAGAGATAGCAAGAGAAAGAACACAAGCAGGGGGAGTGGGAGAGGGAGAAGCAGGCTTCCTGTGGAGCCCTGATATGGGGCTTGATCCCAGGACCCTGGGATCATGAACTGAGCGGGAGGCAGATGCCCAACAACTGAGCCACCCAGGCACCCCTATATTTTGAGAAGTTTTAATCAGGAAAGGATGCTGTATTTTGTCAAATGTTTTTTCTGCATCAATTGAGAGGATCATGAACAGACACTTCTCTAAAGAAGACATACAAATGGCTAACAGACACATGAAGAATGTTGAACATCACTAGCCATCAGGGAACTACAAATCAAAACCACAATGAGATACCACCTTCCACCAGTTAGGCAAAAATTAACAAAATAAGAAACAACAGATGTTGGCAAGGATGTGGAGAAAGGGGAATCCTCTTACACTGTTGGTGGGAATGCAAGCTGGTATAGCCACTCTGGAAAACGGTATGGAGGTTCCTCAAGATGTTAAAAATAGAGCTACCCTATGACCCAGCAGTTGCACGACTAGGTATTTACCCCAAAGATACAGACATAGTGAAAAGAAGGGCATGTGCACCCCGATGTTCATAGCAGCAATGTCCACGGTAGCCAAACTGTGGAAGGAGCTAAGGTGTCCTTAAATAGATGAATGGATAAAGAAATGTGGTTCATATATACAATGGAATATTACTCAGCCATCAGAAAGAATGACTACCCACCATTTGCATCAACATGGATGGAACTGAAGGGAATTATGCTAAATGAAATAAGTCAAGCAGAGAAAGACAATTATATGATTTCACTCATATGTGGAACATAAGGAATAGAGCAGAGGACAACAGGGGAAGGGAGGGAAAATTGAATGGGAAGAAATCAGAGAGGGAGGCAAACCATGAGAGACTCTGGACTCTGGGAGGGAACCAAATTGAGGTTACAGAAAGGAGGGGGGTGGGGAGATGGGGTAACCAGGTGATAGGTATTAAGGAGGGCATGTGTGGTGATAAGCACTGTGTGTAACGCTACATCAAAAACTAATGATGTGCTATATGCTGGCTAATTGAACATAATAAAAAAAATGCCAAAAAAAAAAAAACCAAAACAAAGTCTAGTAACAATGATTGGAAAGAGTTGGTTGCACTCCAATTTCTGCACTTGATTGCATAAACCAGGAACCTATATTTGGGCAAAGTAACTAGAGAGTAGTAATCATTCATCCCATCTTATTTTTCAATTTAAGTTTTTATTTAAATTACAGTTAGCTAACATACAATGTAATATTAGTTTCAGATGTACAATATAGTGATTCAACACTTCCACACAACACCTGGTGCTCATCACAAGTGCACTCCTTAATCCCTATTACCTGTTTAACCCATTCTTCTACCCATCTCCCCTCTGGTAACAGTTTGTTCTCTATAGTTAAAAGTCTGTTTCTAGGTTTACCTCTCTCTTTTTTTCCACTTTGCCCATTTGTTTTGTTTCTTAAATTTGACATATGAGTGAAATCACATAGTGTTTGTCTTTCTTTGACTGATTTCACTTAGCATAATACTCTCTAGGTCCATCCACATCATTGCAAATGGCAAGATTTCATAATTTTTATGGCTGAGTAATATTCCATTGTGTATATATTTTTATCCATTCGCCAGTTGATACACACTTGGGCTCTTTCCGTAATTTGGCTATTGTAGATTATGCTGCACTACTAGGTATTTACCCAAAGAATATGAAAATACTAATTCAAAGGGATACATGCACCCCAATGTTTATAGGATCATTTATCCCATCTTGATAGGATTTGGCTTATTGCTACTGTCTTCTGACTTAAATGAATATAAAGGGGGCAGTTAAAAGACTTAAAAAAGCTATTGTTGCTACAGATGAGCTGCTGCTATTCTCAAACAAGGAAGACTGCTTTTAATACTTCAGGGGATATTGGTGTGAGGGGGAAAAAAGATATTTTTTCCTAGGAATAAGAACCTAGGAATAACTAGGTTCTTATGAGCTAGACATATGGATTAGAAAGTTGTTGACTGAGGTTGCTTGAGCTTTATTGGCATTTTTTTAAAAGATTTTATTTATTTATTTGCCAGAGAGAGAGGGAGAGTATAAGCAGGGGGAGTGGCAGGCAGAGGGAGAAGCAGGGTCCCTGCTAAGCAAGGAGCCCAATGCAGGACTCAATCCCAGGACCCTGAGATCATGACCTGAGCCGAAGGCAGACTCTTAACCATCTGAGCCACCCAGGTGCCCCTTTATTGGCATTTCAAAGGAAAAACTGAAAAAAGATTACAAAATTTATTTTTGGAGACCATGCTCCTAAGTAAGTTTGTAAAAACACTCCTTGGAGTCAAGTCAGACACTAGGTTAGTATTTGCTAAATTATCATTTCAAGGCCTAGAGACCTAGGCATTAAATGTATTTTTAGTTATTTGTTTAATTCACATCTTTCTGACACAGTGCTCAATAGTGGGGGAAAGTATAAGCCTCACACTCTGGGACTGGATAATAAAACACTCCAAGGGAAATTTTTTCCTGATCCTATTATATTATAATTATATATTCACTTTATACCCAGAAGGACAAGGACTCATTTAACTCTTAGCTTTTCTCTTTCTCTACCACAACTTCATCACAGATGGTTTTTCATGTGTGATTTTTTTTTATTTACCTCAATTTTATTTCTAGTTTTCATTTCCTAAGTTACTTTTCAAAATCCCAAACTATTTTAATCCTAAAGCAGATTAGTTATATATCAGTACAGAATCAAACACTCGCCAATCAGAAAGCTAGGAATGAAATCGTTTTATGTCCACAAAGACATTACAGTGATTTGAGGCCAGACCAGGTGGTAAGGTAGTAGCCATAATGGCAGAAGATCCACACTGTTGCCACTTTGCATGGAAGCAGGAAGCTACAGGAAAAAGCAATAATGCCTTAAAAGGAGTATAACAGAAAGGAAAAGAGAACAAGAACTAAAGCTGAACTCAGAAATAGCTTCTAATTTACTTTTTATTTTATTTAAAGGCTTTAGATTGCGAACTGACATTTTTACTAGGAGAAACAGTAAATAAAATGTATGAATAATTTTTATTTATATGTATACTTTATACCCCAAATATGGAAATCAGCCCATTTGAGAATGAGCATGCCAAACTGCAACATCAATGAATTAAAAATCAACTGGACTGTCAATCCACTTTGAAAGGATCTATTTGTTTCAAAGTCATGTTATTTGCACTTGTAAGAAGGAAAATAAACAGAGTAGTTTAAAAGAAAGTTGTAAGATGTCAAAGCTTTAAGAATTTGACTTTGACAAGTTTGAGAAGTAAAAAGAATACTCAACCTTTTTTTTTTTTTTTTTAGCACAGTACAGGAGTGTTATTCTATTTTTAAAAGATCCAAATCAATGGCTATTTTATTCAACAAACAATTATTGAACACCTTATATGTGTCACTTCTTATGCGCTACATATGAGATGTGTTAAAAATGAGAAGCAGGTAGGATGCATTTCAATCCAGGAGAGGAATAAGGAGATACTAGGGCAGAATAGTAGGTGATACTTTAGGTCAAATGTAGCCTTTAGGCATCTCTTATATCCTACCATGTAGGTGACTACCTAGAAAAATACCAGTTTTACCCCACATGGTGGAAAATAGAGGCCCAGAAATGTATTTCCAAATTTTGCCTTCCATCATTAGATAATGAAGACAATAAAAGCATCATTTTAATTGAGAAGTTGATGAGTCTGAATAAAAACTTACATGCTTAAAAATTCCTGCAATCAGGGCGCCTGGGTGGCTCAGTTGGTTGGGCAGCTGCCTTCGGCTCAGGTCATGATCCTGGAGTCCCGGGATCGAGTCCCGCATCGGGCTCCCTGCTCGGCAGGGAGTCTGCTTCTCCCTCTGACCTTCCTCCCTCTCATGCTCTCTGTCTCTCATTCTCTCTCTCAAATAAATAAATAAAATCTTAAAAAAAAAAAAAATTCCTGCAATCCTTGGCCTTTCAGTATTCTTATGATAAAGCCAACAATGGCCACTTCCTTAGTATATCCCTCAGGAACCGTTAGCTTGTACTTTAATTATTTTCCAGTAGACTTCATTTTTTAGAACATTTTTAGGCTCACAATAAAATTGAGCAGAAAGTACAGAGACTTCCCATATATCCCTTGCTGCTACACATGCATAGCCTCTCCTACTATCAACATCATGCACCAGAGTGGTATATTTGTTACAATTGATGAACCTACATTGACACATCATCATCACCCAAAGTCCATAGTTTATATGAGGGCTCATTAATGGTGTACATTAAACAGGTTTGGACAAATGTATAATGACATGTATTCACCATTACAGTTTCATACAGAATACTTTCTTGCTGCCCTAAGAATCCTTTGTGCTCCCATTCATCTCTCCCTGACCCCTAGCCCCTAACAACCACTGATTTTTTTTTTTTACTTTCTCTGTAGTTTTATCTTTTTCAGAATATCATATAGGGGAAATCATACAGTATGTAGCCCTTTCAGATTGGCTTCTTTCACTTAGTAATATGTAATTACGTTTACTCTGTGTCTTTTCATGGCTTGATAGCTCATTTCTTTTTAGCACTAAATAATGTTCCATTGTCTGGATTTATCAGTTTATTTTTTTATTATTTTTTAAAGATTTTATTTATTTATTTGACAGAGAGAGACAACACGAGAGAAGGAACACAAGCAGGGGGAGAGGGAGAGGGAGAAGCAGGCTTCCCACTGAGCAGGGAGCCCGATGTGGGGCTTGATCCCAGGACCCTGAGATCATGACCTGAGCTGAAGGCAAACGCTTAATGACTGAGCCACCCAGGCGCCCCTGGATTTATCAGTTTATTTATCCATTCACCTACTGAAGGACATTTTGGTTGCTTGCAAATTTTGACAATGATGAATAAAGCTTCTATAAACATCCTTGTGCAGGTTTTCCTGTGGTCATAAGTTTAAATTCAGTACCAAGGAGCATGATTGTTAGATTGTATGGTAAGAGTGTGTTTCATTTTGTAAAATACTACCAAACTGTCTTCCAAAGTGAATGTAACATTTTGTATTCCGATCAGAAATGAATGAGAGTTTCTGTTGCTCCACATCCTCACCATCATTTGGTGTTGTCAGTGTTCTAGATTTTGGCTTTTCTAATAGATATGTAGTGGTCCTATTGTTGTTTTAGTTTGCAGTTCCCTAATTACACATGATGTTGAGTATATTTTCATATGCTTATTTGCTATCTATATATGTTTTGGTGAGATGTATGTTCAGATCTGTTGCCCATTTTATTGTGTTGTTTATTTTCTTATTGTTGAGTTTTAAGAGTTCTTTGTATATTTTGGATGGCAGCCCTTTATCAAATATGTGTTTTGCAAATATTTCTTTCCAGTCTCTGGATTGTCTTCTTACTATCTCACCAGTGTCTTTTGCAGAACTGAAGTTTTTCATTTTAATATCAATTATTTCTTTCATGGTGTTGTATCTAAAAAGTCATTGCCAAACCCAAAGTCAACTAGGTTTTCTAAGTTATCTGTTAGAAACTTTATAGTTTTGAGTTTTACAATTATGTATATGATTCATTTTGAAGTAATTTTTGTACAGAATGTAAGGTCTGTCTAGATTCATTTTTTTTACATGCAGATGTCCATTTGTTTCAACACCATTCATTGAAAGACTGTCTTTTCGTCATTGTATTGCTTTTCATCCTTTGTCAAAGATCAGTTAACTATATTTGCATGGATCTATTTCTGAGCTCTCTATTCTGTTTCACTGATCTATTTGTCTATTCTTAAGACCATGCTGTCTTGATTAATATAGCTTTAAGGTAAATCTTGAAATCACGTAGTGGCAGTCCTCTGGCTTCTTCTTCATGAATATTATGTTGGCTATTCTGGGTCTTATGCATATAAACTTTAGAATAAAACTTTATATAAACTTTAGAATCAGTTTATTGATATCCACAAAATAACTTCCTGAGATTTTCCTTACTTTTAAAACTTCCCATTTTGAGACTTCAGTCTGAGAAATAGAATGGGCAGTAGGAATATCTCTAAGTAATCCTACTCAACATGCCTAATTTTGCTTAATCTGGATAATCAGATATTCCCACAATTATTTTTTACCTATATAAAACAAGAAACATGCTTTAATAGCAATGATAATACCCACCAGAATTACTACAGTTAAAAAAAAGCTTTCAAAATTAAGTGTTGGCTAGGATGTGGAGCAACTGGAATTCTCATTCACTGCTGGTGGAAGTGTAAGTTGGTGTAACTACTTTGGAAAGCTGCTTCTCTGTCTTGAGTAAAGCTGAATATATGCTTACCTTATGACCCAAAAATTTCACACCCAGTATATATGCATACATACAGTCACCAGAAGAATGTACAAGAAATTTCACAGCAGCATTATATCACAGCTAGAATATAAATGTTAATCAACAAGAGAATAGGTACATAAACTAAGGTATATTCAGACAATTCAATGCTTCAAGTTATGAAAATGAACAACTACCACAGGCAATAGCATGAGTGAATCTTACAAACATAATGTTGGGTGAAAGCTGTCAGATACAAGACTACATACTCTTTCATTAAAATATATATAAGGTGAAAATAGTCAAGACTATGAAGAGGAATAAAATAATGAAAAGCAAAAAAATATAAGGTTCAAAAGCACAAACCTAATCTATATTAATAAATAGTGATTAGCCTTAGAGAGAAGAGAATAATGAGTGGGAAGGGAAATGAAGGAGAAATTTTGAGTTTGAGTAATTTCTATTTCTTGAGTTGGGTGATGATTACACAGTTCTTTTTGTTCTGTGAAAATTAATTGAGCTGTATGCTAGTGACTTGTGTACTGTTTGGAATACATGCTATATTTCAGTACAAACATCTATTAGAGAAACTTATAAGCAATTCAGTTGGATCTACTGAACACTTATAAAAGCTGTCAGAATATCTATGATAGGAAATATAGTTTCTCAAACTCTTACTTATTGGGAATCAGTAAACCACACAATTGGTTAATCTCATAAGCTAGGGAGATGAGGTTATAGATGAGGTTAGATTGGAACTTTGGTGTGTCTGATTTCAAAGCCCATGCCCATAGCCACTATCCCATACTACCTTCTATTATGTTTGGATATTCTCTTCCTTACCTATTTTTTTTTGTACTTTCAAGTTTTTATTTAAATTACACTTAGTTAACATATAATATTAATTTCAGGAGTAGAATTTAGTGATTCATAACTTACATATAACACCCACTGCTCATCACAACAAGTACCCTCCTTAATACCCATCACCCATTTAACCCACCCCCCTGCCCACATCCCTTCCAATAACCCTCAGTTTATTCTCTATAGTTAAGAGTCTGTATTATGGTTTGACTCTCTCTTTTATCCCCCCTAGGTCCATCTGTTTTGTTTCTTAGATTCCACAGATGAGTGAAATCATATGGAATTTGTCTTTCTCTGACTGACTTATTTCAATTACCGCAATACTCTCTAGCTTCATCCACATCTTTGCAAATGGCAAGATTTCGTTTTTTTTTTTTTTTATGACTGAGGAATATTCCATTGTATATATATACCACTACTCTTTATCTGTTCATCAGTCGATGGACATTTGGGATCTTTACATAATTTGGCTATTGTTGATAATGCTGCCATAAACATCAGGGTGCATGTATCCCTTCAAATCAGTATTTTTGTATACTTTAAGTAAAAACCTAGTAGTGCAATTGGTGGGCCACATGGCAGTCTATTTTTAAGTTTTTGGGTAACGTCCATACTGTTTTCCAGAGTGGCTGCACCAGTTTGCATTCCCACCAACAGTGTAAGAGAGTCCGCCTTTCTTCATATCCTCACCAACACACGTTGTTTCTTGTGTTGTTGATTTTAGCCATTCTGACAGGTGGGAGGTGATATCTCACTGCAGTTTTGATTTGCATTTCCATGAGGATAAGTGATGTTGAGCATTTCTTCATGTGCCTGTTAGCTATCTGTATGTCCTCTTTGGAAAAATGTCTATTCATGTCTTCTGCCCATTTTTTAACTGGGTTATTTGTTTTTTGGGTGTTAAATTTTATAAGTTCTTTATAGATTTTGGATACTAATTCTTTATCACGTGTGTCGTTTGCATATATCTCCTCCCATCCTGAAGGTTGCCTTTGTAAAAAAATTTTTTTTAAATCAACCTTAATTTTTATTATTTTTCTTTTTTTTATTATGTTATGGTAGTCACCATACAGTACATCATTAGTTCTTGATGTAGTGTTCCATGATTCATTGTTTGTGTATAACACCCAGTGCTCCATGCAATAGGTGTCCTCCTTATGAAGGTTGTCTTTTAGTTTTGTTGTTTCCTTCACTGTGCAGAAGCTTTTTATCTTGATGAAGTCCCAATAGTTCATGTTTGCTTTTGTTTCTCTTGCCTCTGAAGACATATCTAGTAAGAAGTTGCTATGCCCAATGTCAGAGAGGTTACTGCCTGTTTTCTCCTCCAGGATTTTGATGGTTTCCTGTCTCACATTTAAGTCTTTCAGCCATTTTGAATTTATTTTTGTCTATAGTACAAGAAAGTGGTCCAGTTTCATTGTTTTACATGTGGCTGTCCAGTTTTCCCAATACCATTTGTTGAAGAGACTTTTTTCCATTACATATTCTTTCCTGCTTTGTCAAAGATTAGTTGACCATAGAGTTGTGGGTTCATTTCTGGGTTCTCTCTTCTGTTCCATTGATCTATGTGTCTGTTTTTGTGCCAGTATGATACTGTCTTGTTGACTACAGCTTTGTAATATAACTTGAAGTCTGGAATTGTGATGCCTCCAGCTTTGCTTTTCTTTTTCAAGATTGCTTTGGCTATTTGGGGTTTTTTGTGTTTCCATACAAATTTTAGGATTTTTTTTGTCCTAACTCTGTAAAACATGCTGGTGGTATTTTGATAGGGATTACATTAAATGTGTAGATTGTTTTGGGTAGTATAAATATTTTGACAATATTTGTTATTCCAATCCAGGACCATGGAATATTTATCCATTTCTTTGTGTCTTCCTCTATTTCTTTCATAAGTGTTCTATAGTTTTCAGAGTATAGATCTTTTACCTCTTTGGTTAGGTTTATTCCTAGGTATCTTACAGTTTTTGTTGCAATTATAAAGGATCAATTCCTTGATTTCTCTTTCTGCTGCTTCATTATTGGTGTATAGAAATGTAACAGATTTTTGTATGTTGATTTTGTATCCTGTGGCTTTCCTGAATTCATGTATCAGTTCTAGCAATTATTTGGTGGATTCTTTTGGATTTTCTGCATAGAGTATGTTCTCTGCAAATAGTATAAGTTTGACTTCTTCCTTGCTGATTTGGATGCCTTTTAATTCCTTTTTGTTGTCTGATTGCTGAGGCTAGGACTTCTAGTACTGTGTTAAATAAGAATGGTGAGAGTGGACATCCCTGTCTTGTTCCTGACCATAGAGGAAAAGCTCTCACTTTTTCCCCATTGAGGATGATATTAGCTGTGGGTCTTTCATATATGGCCTTTATGATGTTAAGGTATGTTCCCTCTATTCCTACTTCGTTGAGGGTTTTTATCAAGAATGGATGCTGTACTTTGTCAAATGCTTTTTCTGCATCTATTGAGAGGATCAAATAATTCTTATCCTTTCTTTTACTTATGTGGTGCTTTATGTTGATTGATATGTGAATATTGAACCACTCTTGCAACCCAGGAATAAATTCCACTTGATCATGGTGAATGATTCTCTTAATGTACTGTTGGATTCAATTTGTTGGTATTTTGTTGAGAATTTTTACATCCATATTCATCAGGGATATTGGCCTATAATTCTCTTTTTTAGTGGGGTCTTGGGTTTTGGAATAGAGGTAATGCTGGCCTCCTAGAGTGAGTTTGGAAGTTCTCCATTCATTACTATTTTTTGGAATAGTTTGAGAATAGGTATTAACTCTACTTTAAAGTTTTGGTAGAATTCATTGTGATCTAATATTTTTCTTTCCCTCTTCTTTTCAGGTTCATTATTTTCCATAATTTTATCTTCTATATCACTTATTCATTTCTCTGCTTCTTCCATCTTTGTGGTCATTAAATTCAGTCAGTTTAGAATCTTGGTTATTGCATTTTTCTTCTCATCCTGACTGGTTTTTAGGTCTTCTATCTCTGTGGTAAGGGACTCTGTGGTGTCTTCTATGCTTTTCTCAAGCCCAGCTACTATCCTTATGGTGTTGCTTTTAATTCTGGATCAGGCATATTACTTATATCTGTTTCAGTTAAATCCCTGGCCCTGACCTTTTCTTGTTCTTTCTTTTGGGATGAATCCCTCCATCTTGGCATTTTGTCACACTCTCTGTCTTCTCTGTGTTAGGAAAGCCTGTTATGTTTCTTGCTCAATGGCTTTATGAAGAAGAGGTCATATACTGTACAGGGCCTGGCACTTCAGAAATTATCTTTGGTGTGTGCTGTGTACTCTGCTGCTGTGTTTTGGCTGCTCTTTCCCTCAGGTCAGTGTTCTGCAGTTTCTCCTGCAGTGGGGAATATTTGTACCTTTGCCAGAGTGTGGTGAGTTTTAACTAGGTGTGCTCTGGTCAGCTTGTTAATAGAGACCTTATGCTATTTCCACTAGAGCTGAAGCTTTGCAGAACTCTATTGTCAGTAGACATGGTGCATGTGGCGGGGGGGATTGCTGGCCTTCTGTGGGAGGGACCCACTGCTGTGGTTCTCAGGCACACTTGCTGGAGAAAAATAGCACCAGCAGAGCACAGGGAGGCGGGGCTTGGTGTAAGCAATTTAGACTGCCAGTGTAGGCACTGTGCTGCTTACTGAAGTTAGTTTATGCTAAGGGGTGGGGGAGGAAAATGGTGCCCCCTGGCTCTTTTTTCCCCTGGAGAGGAATGCCACCTCTCCCAGATGTGTCCAACAATGGGGAACCTTCTCTCCCAGTGCATCCCAGGGGATCCTCAGATCATGCTTTCTGCTCCCGAGCTATCTGCCCTCCTTCTCCACAAGAACACTGCAGTGCCCTCTGGCTCCACACCAGCCAAGACACAGACCTCTATAACTCTGGGCTTCGAGCCCCACTGGTTGTAAAAACTCAAGAAAATCAGCCCCTTTCATTTTCCTAGTCAATGGCTTTGGGGAAGTATTCTCCTTGTGCGTTCCCCTATATGTTCCTTTCTCTTGCCTTTGTCTGCAACCAGGGCTCCCTCCCCTCCTCCAAACCATGTCTCTGCACCTCCTACCTTTCATGATATGGCCTCTTCTCTCCCTCTAGTTGTGCAGTTTGTTCTGTCAGTCCTCAGATCAATTTATTGGGTATTCAAAACAATTTGATATTTATCTAGCTGTGTTGGAGGGACAAGGCAAGCATAGAGTCCTCCTACTACTCTGCCATCTTAGCTCCTTCTCTTTCTTACCTACTTTTAAGCTAACCATCTGTGGTTCTGTGTATTTTCTTTTCCTATCTTATTTTATGACACAAAGGAACAGTAAAATACTAAGTACATCTTTAGTTGTGTTTCATAATATAAAAAAAAAAACTGAAAGATATTTGTTTGCTCTAAAAAAGGCCAAGTAATTTTTTTTTTTTGGCCAAGTAAGTATTGTATGTACATGGGTATGTTTGTATGTATTATTTTGTGTGTGTGTTATGATCACAAAATTTAGGTATATGCATGTGGTGTATCATTATATCTTTTGAATAATTCTTCACTTGTTTCAAAACACTTTTTTTTTTAAGATTTTATTTATTTGAGAGAGAGAGAATGAGTGAGAGAGAGCATGCACATGAGAGAGGGGAGGGTCAGAGGGAGAAGCAGACTCCCTGCTCAGCAGGGAGCCCGATGCGGAACTCGATCCCGGGACTCCAGGATCATGACCTGAGCTGAAGGCAGTCGCTTAACCAACTGAGCCACCCAGGTGTCCTTCAAAACACTTTTAATATTTTACTCAGCATTTGACCATAGCTGAGTACTGAGCCACAATCTCACTAACTGTCTGTGTTGGACATTTAAGTTTTTTTTCCTCCTCAAGAAGTACTAATTCAGAATCTTTCATACTATGCAAGCAGTTTAATTTTTTCCAATGTGCATTGACTTATACACAGAACTATTAAATTGTATCTGTCACTGTTCATCTGTTGCCCAATGATAATTTTTGCTTGGTTTCCAGGTGTGTTTTGTAATTCTTCCCTCATATTGACTAGCTCTAATATTCATCATTCTTTTGGTTCTTAATAAATTGATGAAACTGCAACCCCACCAGTCATACATAGGACTGTAGCACCTCCCAATTAACCTTTTATACACACTGAAATTTGGTCATACTTTCTTACTATTAGCTTTCCACCTCTTAAATACTTTATGCTTATATAGTTAAAGTAGTGCATGCCCACACTTTAGTTACTAAATTTAATATGCAAGTACTAAAGAATGTGAGAATAGTATTTTTTTTATAGATGCACCTTTTTCCCCTAGAGATTAACCATTTAGTTTGTCTATTGGATATCAGAGATTATTATTTTCTGACTTTTTTCCATTAAAAATAGTTGTCCAGTGTTCTACCTCTGCTTATGTAGGCATTTGTAATTGCTTCAACTGACTAAATGCATCTGATATATTTATCATTGAAAACGTGTATTCGTAAGACACTTTATAGCACAAATGTTTGATTCATTTTTTCAGGTAGCAATAGTTTAGAAGCCTACATTGGAATTTAATGTATACATCTTTGGGACACAATATACCAATTTTCTTCACCTAATCTCTTGGAAACTATTCTACAGAATTCCTATATGGACAAAAACAAATAAAGCGGGGTGCCTGGGTGGCTCAGTTGGTTGGGCGACTGCTTTCGGCTCAGGTCATGATCCTGGAGTCCGGGGATCGAGTCCCGCATCGGGCTCCCTGCTCGGCGGGGAGTCTGCTTCTCCCTCTCCCGCTCCCCCCTCTTGTGCTCTCTCTCTCTCTCTCACTCTCTCTCTAAAATAAAAAAAAATAAAAAAAAAACCAAATAAAGCATTATTTCCTAAAGAGAGGTTTTCAAAATTAATAAATTAATATGACAGGGTGGTTAAATTTTTGGTTTTCTTAACATTGTGATTCATACAGCTAGCCCAGAAGACCATTAAGTGATTGTTATTTATATTACGAAGAACAGTAGTTCCTCATCCTGCTCAGATTAGATGCAGCAAACTTAACAAATCTTTCTGTATTATGGTGTCTAGATACTAATTATAGAGCAGCTACCAAAGTTTAAACTTGTTCAAAGTTAGAAACAATGATACACCCACATACTCTTTCAGCCACCTTTCAGTAACCTTCCTGTTTTAAAACTTGGTAGCTTCAGCTCATATTATTAGCTTTTACTTTTTTGTTTTTTCAAGATACTTGGAAAAGGTAAGATAGAATAAGAAATCATTATAATTCAATGGTATTTTTGCATTGCCTGTAGGTTTAATACTTTGACTTGTTTCCCTCACAGACACTTGGTTATAAATCCAAATGAGTACTTTTAAATCAGTCTTGGAAGAGAAATATCTCATCACAACCTGTTAAGCTTTATTTGCAAAAACATAATGAAAAGTTTAAGGACAGAGGAAGAGAGTTAAAATACCAAGATTTTCATGAAAATTAATCTGACCTTTTGCTAAACTCTAATTCCAAATCTGAGTTTTGAAACAAACTTTCTATGGCATTATAGCTAGTCTGTGATGACTATTTTTATACTATGCCAAATACAAAATACTCTTATTTCCAAATCTCTGAAAAACTGTGTGTGATGACATTGAATAAACAAGAATCCTTTTAAGAGAATAGATCATCGCTACTATCAAGTCAATTTCAGTATTCCTTTCCCAGAGCTATTTTGCATATTATATAATAGTTTTAGTCCTAGTGACTATTTTAGGAGCTCACCTACAGTCTGGTGACATTATGGAAAAAAGTATGAAATTAGAACTGTAATATGAATAAAAAAGGGTAAACATCCAGAGTTTAAAAGATTATATTAGTACTTAGCTACTTTTGATTTATAAAGATGCTTCTCAAGCACTAATTAATCTACTTAAAACCCTTGTGAGCATGGCTGAACTAGGAGAAAATCAGAGTTCTTAGGAAAGAAAAGTGAAAAGTTTCTAGTGGAGCTATATTTTTCCATAGCTCATCTCCACGCAGAATCTCCTAAGTAGATGTCAATTAAATTCCTCTTTTCTAAACAGTCAGGCTGTTCAGTAGATTTAAAAATTCAGTTTTTCCTGAAACCCTTGGGAATAACTCAAAGCTTTGTCTCACAGTTGGCCAAAATCTCAGGATTAAGGAATCAGGGAAGCCCAGAACTATCCTGGATATTTGCACATCTTCAGGATCAGTAATGGACTGATAATAAGCCTAAGTACACTGGTTCTGACCAGAATTGGAAACATTGCTAAAAAAATAACCAGTTGACTCACCATATCTAATTCCTTGCAGGTCAATAATTCATTTCTGACTATGGCAGTTTCAATCAAACTTGTGGGGTTAAGGAATGCATGTGGGTATCACTGACTGCCACAGGCAGGCCTAAGGCATAAATAAGGAGAAGACCAAATAGAAGGGAAGAAGTGGTTGTGGTAGAAGATCACCAACAAATTCTTAAGGTGCCAGCCATAATTACTATCAGTGGCCCAGAGGGCAGAGAGATAAATGTGTTAGCTATTAAACCAATAAAATGAGTAAGAGTAAATTCAAGGAACAGGTCATGCTGGAAAGTGCAGGAAGATTACCTCATATAATAGCCAATTTATGGGGGAATCATGTCAGAAACTAGGATATTGCATGTAGATAGAATCTATGACTTATACAAAATACAATGCAAGAAATATGTCAAATCTAAGTATGTTATTGTGGCAAGGAACAACAGTACAACTGCCCATACGCAGCACTTACACATACATACATGTGCAAACTCCTAACCCCATACCCCTGTTCTATATTGTTCCATTACATTATTACTTTCTTACATACCTCACAATTTACTTATGTGATCTCTCTTTCTCCCCCTATAGAATTAAAACTCTACTAAGGTAGAAGTTTCGTCTGTTTTGTTTATTGATATATGCCTAGCCTGAAACATAATAGGCTCAATAAATATTTACTATCTGAATGAATTTGTTCAGTGAGGTTTAAGAAATGACTGGGATATTCCACAGTGGGTGAGTGAAGGGCACAAAGCACACTGAGCTCATTGCAGTGGATTGTTTATTAACTACTATTTCTGTAGCCATGTAGAAACTAAGTTCTTTTTTTTTAAGTGCAAGTTCTCTATAGCGCTACTATTAGACAAATAAAATGGAGACCACTGTACCTGACATGAAGTGAGAAGTGGGGGGAGCAATAGGAGAGGGGTTGAAAGAGAATGCTGAAAGGTGAGAGGGTTCTGTAGGGTCCTGTTGTTTATTGTAAGGATTTTGGCTTTGACTCAAAGTGAGGTGGGATGCCATTAAAAGGTTTTAAGGAGAAGAGTGAGTTGATCTGACATATGTTTATTTGAGAGAGAGAGACAGAGATAGTGAGAGAGAGCACAAGTGGGGAGGAGAGGGAGAAGCAGGCTCCCAGCAGAGCAGGGAGCCCGATGTGGGACTCAATCCCAGGACTCTGGGATCATGACCTGAGCCGAAGGCAGATGCTTAACCAACTGAGCCACCCAGGCACCCATCTGACATATATTTTTAACAGAATCTCTTGGGATATATGAAAAATTAACTGTAGGAGTACAGAGGTCAAAGCAGGAAGATCAGTTAAGAGACTACTATAGTAATTCAGAAGATAAATGATGGTGACTTGAACCTGGGTGGTAGTAGTGCAGGTTTTGAGAACTGGTCAGATTGAAGATATAATTTGAATGTATAGCCAATGGGATTTCTTGATGGATAGGATATGACATGTGAGAGGAGAACGAATCAAGGATGACACCAATGTTTTTAGCCTAAGCAGATGGAAGGAAGGAGCTATCATTTACTGAGATGGAAAAGACTTGGTATGTAGGAAGATTGTGGATGTTAGAAAATATGTTGGAGATTTCAGTATGTTTTCAGATAATATGTTTCTCCTTTAGGTGGTGTGGGGTGGTGGTAGTGGTGGATATTAGTCACTTCACTGTTGGTTGTTAGTAAAAATAAAAAAACTGTAGGTAGATATTTTTGGTTTGTTTTTGTTGTTTTTACTTTTGAGATTGAATATAATGTAGTACAAAGAATATTCAGAATATTTATCAGGGGAGGAATAGATTTTATTACAGTAGATTATTTGAGCACATTAAGATAAGTTCATTTAGTGTTTTGTAATAATTCATCAGGAGAAATTAAGTATTTTTGGTGCCTATCTATTCTTTTAAATTGATTGATATCAGTAAACTATACAAATTAAATATACATATGTGCATGAAGTAGAAACCACTAGCAAAAACAAGATCAGTGTGACAGTCAGCCACACCATATTAAACTAAAAGGTTACACACACACACACATATTCACATACACACACACCCACACACACACCTCAGGAGTTACACTACTTTCTGTATATTCAATCCTAAGGAGTATATTACTGATATCACTCTTGTGGAAAATATGTACAATCTTAGTATGGCTACTGTTTGCACATTTGTTAAGGAAAAAATATATGGACACACATCCATACCCTTTGATCCAGAATTCCATTTCTAGTTCTTTTCTTTTGAGGTAATATTGAGAATGCACACAAAGATTTACATCCCAGAGTGTTTCTTAGGACATTTGTTACTATAACAAAAATTGGAGACCATTTGAATATCCAAACCTAGGATATTTAAATGAATTATGGCACACTCATATAATGGAATACTGTGTATCCAATTCAAAGAATATTATAAAAGTGTATTTACTAGCATAGAAAAAAACTGCCTGACATATTGAGTGAAAAAAGCAAGTTAAAAAACAAAATTACATATGACCTCACTTGGAGGATGGTGAGTTAATCTACTTATGAACAGAAAAGTTCTGTAAGCATTTACCACAAAAATTGCAACTGGTTATCACTGGTGAGATTATGGGCAATTTTTATATTTATCTCTATTTTCTAAAATTACATGTAATTCTTTTATAATTAAAATGTTCAGGGCGCCTGGGTGGCTCAGTTGGTTAAGCGACTGCCTTCGGCTCAGGTCATGATCCTGGAGTCCCTGGATCGAGTCCCACATCGAGCCGAGCAGGGAGCCCACTTCTCCCTCTGACCCTCCCCCCCTCTCATGTGCTCTCTCTCTCATTCTCTCTCTCTCAAATAAATAAATAAAATCTTTAAAAATAAAATAAAATAAAATAAAATGTTCAAATGCACAGAACAACAAAGATTATAGTAGACTGAAGTATTTCATGATTTAGAAAGATATATAATTCTTGTTTTCACTGGAGGCACACCCTTCTTCATGCATCATAGGATACACCTTTAACTGCATATTATTACTGGCACTCCCTGGCTACAGTATTTCTGATTGAGATTAGTATAGGTAATGAGTTGCCAAAATAAGTGTTTAAAATGTTCACAAAAAGGGCGCCTGGGTGGCTCAGTTGGTTAAGCAACTGCCTTCGGCTCAGGTCATGATCCTGGAGTCCCGGGATCGAGTCCCGCATGGGGCTCCCTGCTCGGCGAGGAGCCTGCTTCTCCCTCTGACCCTGCCCCCTCTCATATACTCTCTCTCATTCTCACTCTCTCAAATGAATAAATAAAAAAATTTAAAAAAAAAATAAAAAATAAAATAAAATGCTCACAAAAAGCCTTTCAAATATGAGAAATGTGGCTAAATACCCACATGTCCATAAGATTACTCTCAGGGTTTTACCAATTACAATAAAAATTTAAACAAATAACAGTTAGTATGAATTCTCACAGAACCTTATGTTCCTGTTAGTTAGCTATGCAAACAAGGAACTAGGGAAAATTCTCAGCAGGTGAACAGATAGCTAGTATCTTTAACTTTCCCTTTAAAGATCCACTTTTTTCTCCATATGGTAAGACAAATAATGTATACATGACCAACTCTAGATTATGCAAGGTCATGAGGGACAGAAACAACGTGGATATTGAAAGCCACTGATAATCCAGAAACCTAATTTTACCTAGTAGTTGCAACCACCTCCTGGACAGAACCCTGCTAATGAGAAGCATAATTGAGTGGTTTGAGTTCATCTGCTTTCAGTTATCCTTTGCAGGTGCTAATGAGCAATGGTCAAAAGGCTGTCAGCCAGAGGAGGCACTAGGAGAAAAAGCAAGACATGGATAACCCAGAAACTGGATAATCAGCTTCAAATGGTTGAGTTGACTGCAATGAGAATCAGCTATTAAATACCTGCTTAACTAAATTCCATGAGGATATATGTCATGACACGGTATCTTTATATTAAGGGTTTTCACACATGCATAGTCTATCTTGGTTAATGTAAATTATGGTATAGTCTTAAAAATTCTCTAAACTGTGGTGATTTTCATTGTCAGCAATGATAGGATATTTATTTTCAGAGTAGAGCTAATCAACTGCCAGCTCCTCTGCTGAATATGGCCAACAGGCTCTTATGAGTCAGGACTCTGGCAGACAGCCCTGCTTTTAGACCAATGGGAATATTACTGACTCACTCCTGTGCCTTTCTGAGAAAGAATATAAGCATTTCTGGCATCCACATCATTTTTTTATTATTGCTCAAAATTCATGTTTTAGTAAACATTTTAAATTTTTAAAGTATTACTATGGAGAACATTTTATGGTCTTTATTAAGCATTTGGTTTTCAAGAATTGTTGAAAATGTTTTCAGAGTGCAATTATTTCTAAGTATTACACAATAAACTCTAATATTTGTAACTAAAACTGTATCTATGTTTGATTAGTAATTAAGCTCTCAAATGGTTATGAAAGTAATTTCCTTTTATAAGGTTGTACTTTAGGACAAATTACTTGATACACTCACTAACATTCAGAGCTTCAACTATATCTACATACAATTATTAATGTAGCTCTCTATAGGAGTAGAGAAGTAATTTCCATTTATGGCAGTAGTTTAAAACAAAGTACACTGTAAACTCTCTGATATTTGTAAATAAAACTGTATCTGCCCATGAATATAAATTATGTTTTCTATAGCAATTTTACAAATAATCTCCATTTATAGCAGTCATTTTGAATAAATGAGATTTTTAATCATTTTAATATCAACTTATTTCTTGATCTTGTCCTATAATGAGTGTGTCCCTGTGCCCATATTGTAAGCAAAAGGGCAAATGAGCTAGTTTTATATGATAAGAGTTACATCACTTGAATATTCTAGACTACTTCCTAACTTTTGCTTAAAACTAAAGAAGTAATTTTCAGTCCAATTACAGGTAACATTCACTAAATTCTACCACACTGAAAAATAAAAGTCTCTAAATTTCTGCTTTAGTGAATATTTGGGTAAACTCTAGCCCTATTCAACTTGCTTTTGTGAAATACAATGGCATGAGTAGATGAATTGTAAAATTTACTCATACTGAGCACTTGGTAATGTGCATGATCTGATAGTAAGTGCTTTATATGTATTGACTCATGTAATACTTTCAAAAACCCATGGGAGAAGCAGTACTATTGTATATAGATGAGAGACTGAGATTAAGTACCTTGTCAAAATTCACCTAGAGCTCATAAATGATAGGCTCAGATATAAACCCAAGTAATTGACCTCTGGAGTCAAGCTTTGTAATTCTCCATGCTATATAGCTTCACTTATTTTTTTGTTGCTTAAAGTATGTAGGCTGAGTATGACTACTTTTTAGGTACTCCGGGACCATCTTCCAACTTTTATCTCTATTCATTTGCATTCAAATATGCCCACAGAAGTTCTATTTAGAGCATAGATTTTGAATTACCCTTCATGTGTGTATTGACTTGATTTCTCCATCAAACATTCTTATCTTTTATTTTTTTAATTATAATTTTTAAGATTTTATTTTTAAATAATCTCTACACCCAACATGGGGCTTGAATTCACAACCTCAAGATCAGGAGTCGCATGCTCTACTGACTAAGCCAGCCAGGTCCCCTATTTTATTTTTTACTTTCCCTGTTTGATGCCTTCAATTTCCCCAAGGACATGGATTTCCATTAAACAAACAAACAATAAGGAACTAATTATAAGATATTGTATTTGCAAAGCACTTCAATATGCAAAGCATTTTCACATGCTTGCTCTTATTTTATTCTCACAATTTTGTTATTTCTTAATTATTATAAAAGCTACTCAAGTGTAGCAGGAGTCCTAGAGTGAGAGGCTAAGTTGTAGAAGTACCACTGTGGATTCAAACATGTCCAGGCCTGTCTAGATGCCCAGGAGGGCAGACTCATCAGGGATTTATTTATATGAGGGCTTAAGGACTTCGATATGAGTTATAAGAAGTGAGTAAGTTGAAATTGATATCTGCCCCAAGCACTAATAACCCAACCTGAGTTTTGGGAGAATAAGAGACTTCCTCTGAACTGAAATTCAGTTTAACAGATGGGAAGGAACAAACTTTAAGGGGAGTTATAATTAAGGTAAACTGGTTTAATCAGAAAAAGAAAGATCTGTGTTAGAGGGAAAGGGGCAAGCACATGTGTAGAGCACATGTGGATCTGTGCTGTGCTGGAGGCTCAGGATCTGGGGGTGATTCTGGCTCTGATAGATAATAGGTCAAATAAAAGAGGTCTAGCATTACAGTCATCCTAAGAACTTGAAAGCACAAGGCAATGCTCTTTGTGGCTTAGTAATATACTGTTGTATAAGTAAGGGCAGAAATCACTCTTGGAATGGAATGGAAAAGCAACTAAGGCTACAACATCATAGCTGACATCCAGAGGTATGACAAATGTGGTAGTTATGGCTAGGGCCCAGGTCTGGAGCAACAGAGGCAGAGATGACGAATGCTATAAAGAGGAGGAAAGCCATTACTAGCCATTCATAAACCATGTGAACCACACCTTGATTCTGCTTCGGCCCCTGAATTGGAAGGGAGAATACACAGCTATTGGAGGCTGAGAGATTGATTAAATTTTACTATTATTGGACCCTCTCCTCCCCATCTTCATTAGTAGATTCTAAAGAAAATAAGGTTACAAACATAGGTATTTATAATTATTTTTCTGTCACTACCCAAACCAATCTAGACAAATCCTCGTTTGATGGATCACATCCCAATTTTATGTAAACACAATTCTTGAATAGTCATCTTTTCCCCTATTATTGATTCTCTTTCCCCCCATAGTTTGTTTTATTATTTATTTTACACAATTATTGAGTGCCTATACATATAAAGTACTCTACTAGGCCATGTAGGAAATACAAAGGTGAATAAGACATAGGCATTTTCAGCCTAGTGAAGGAGCCACACGTACCCACAAATTATAAAAATATCCAAAAGATGGAGAATTTCAGGAATAGTACTGAGTAATGGTTGAACCTGAAATCCTTAATGTTCTAGATCCCAAGTTGGGGAGGGACCATTTTTGCATTTTAGTCTAGTGGCATAGTATTAGTCCTGCTTGGATTGAAGAACAGGAGAGACATGGTTATTTCCTTTCCAAATCTCTTGCATACTTATAAACTTCAGAATTTTTGCTATCTCAGATAATCTTTATGCTAAAGATCATAGATATTCAAGGTGCCTCCTTTAAGCTGTGCCGAGCATGGGGGAAGGTTAGATCCGGCCTATGGCCTATAGAGCATGGAGGCATGGGAACAAAGCTGGTATGGAGAACCAAATAATTCAGAGAGCCTACTCAAAGGAGCAGGGAAGAGAGGTAAAAAAGCAGGAGTTAAGCAGTGTAACTGCAATCAGAAAGCTGCCAAGATGGAAGAAGTATGCTGAGAGGCAGGATAAAGAAAGGGTTCCAGGAAATAATACCTTTAGGTGTTAGAATATAGAGGTAGCAACATTTCATGAGGCATCTGTGGCCTCACCTGTGGGTAGGAAAGGATTATTAAAGCACCAAGCCTGATAAGATTCAATCTATGTCACTGTTATTTCCTGAAATTAGGCAACTGATTTTAAATGTCTTTTATTTTGAGGGGACCGGGGTGGGGTAGTTGATTGAGCACTGACTCTTGGTTTCAGCTCAGGTGGTGATCTCAGGGTCATGAGATCGAGCCCTGTGTCAGGCTCCGCGCTCGGTGCAGAGTCTACTTGAGACTCTCTCCCTCTCCCTCTGCCCTTCCCCTGCTGCGTGCTCTCATAAATAAATAAATAAATAAATAAATAAATAAATAAATAAATAAATAAATAGAAGACAACTTAAGAATAGCAATACCATGAACAAAACTAAAATATAAGGATTCAAGAATTTCTCCCAGGAAATTCTCAGCCTTGGCAGATTAATGGGCAAATTCCCATACAATGTAGTCCATTCAAGCTCATTAAAAATGTTTAAAATCATCTGGAGTGGATTTTAGTTATTGTTTTGCTTTTTGGGGGAGGGTTTCTTGCATACGTTTTGTGGCTGTCCAGCATTTGAACCCCCTTTTTATGTTTGAGGAATTCCCCATGGAGTATTAGGAGAAGGCAGGACTTAACTTGCCTTCCACTATAGAAACTAAAAAGGCCAGATATTCTCTCTACCTTAAAACCCTAAGAGATAAACATATGACTTCCTACCAGGGACTTGTAATCTAAACCATAGAAGCAGGAATAGGAAAGACTTCTTTTGACAGTGGCTGTTGGCTGCGATATCCAGTATCCAATGATAGCAATCCCAGCAGTGTGTTCACCAGATGTTCCAACAGCAAGATGTAAACTGTGGTGCTGACCCTTATCCTCCAGTGGTTCATTTCATGCCTTCACACTGATTCTAGGTCTTCGATCTTCCTATGAATTCTGTGAAATATCCAGCATTCTTCTAATAAACACCATGTTCATTTATATTAACCAGTGTAATTTTCTGCTATTTGAAATTAAGACCCCTAACTGTATACCTACTCATTACATTTTGTAGTCAGGATAAACCTGTTCTCAAAATGTGAGCAAGATACACCAAATTTACTTATAAATATAGATGAAAAATAACTATATAAAATATTAGTAAACCACATTTGGCATTATATGGAGATAGCAATCTATCATATTATTTCAAGAATGAAGAATTTTTTTGAGCAAGCTATTTTAATGTAGCATTAATGGATTAAAATAAATTAGTGTCTCCATAGAGGCCTTAGGTAAAATTTAATACCCATTCCTTCAATTCAAGGATAATTAATAATGAAATACCTACTACATGCCAACTACTGACCCAGGCTCTGTGTTACATAGATGAATAAGATATAATCACCTACCTCATGGAGCCTATGGTTTGATTAAAAGAAAGATGAATGAACATAATTAAAATATAATGATAAATGCTTTGGCCAATATTTGTACACATTAGTGACACATTAGACTTTGGATTGCTGTTCCTCCCCATCCCTCAACTTTCCCCTAACCCTAAAGCCCCCTTCCACTGCTTATAACTGTACCTGCCTGCCTCATTTTCATCTTTCAATTCTTACCTCAAATGTCATCTCCTCAGTAAGATTTTAACTGACCATTCTCATTTACTCTGTCACTCTGTTTATTTTTATTATCACACAACTACATTCTATACACCTCTTGTTTACTTATTTTACTGTTTCTCCATTAGAATGTAAGCTCCCTGAAACCTTGTCTGTCTTGATCATCACTATGCTTCTATAACTCGGACTAGAGGTTTGCACATAGTAGAGTCTCAATAAATATTTATTGAATGGATTCATCTCTACATAGCAAAAAACCCAACTCTGTAAATAACGCAAAAATACAAATGTCAAACTAGAAAAAGCATGTGTAATATGTAGGCAATGTATAACATATATAGCAATGTATAACATCTAAAGTATTAATATCTGTACACATATAGAGCTGCTGCATATCAATAAATAAAAGAATAACAACCAAATTAAATAGTCACAAAGGATATAAAGAGACAATTCATAGAAGAAATACAAATAACTCATACACATATGAAAATATTTTCAACCTATTAATCATAAAAACAGAATTTTTTATTTTTTTTTATTTTTTTATTTTTTTTTAAAACAGAATTTTTTAAAAATTAAATATTTTAAACTATTAGATAGGCAAATATTGATATGTTTTTTTATATCTAGTGTTTGCAATCTCATACATTTTTATAAAACTATAGATCAGTACACTGTTTTGGAAAGCCATTTGATATTATCTTTTAAATTTAAATAGTATATACCCTGTGATCCAGCATTTCCACTTTCAGGAATTTTTTCCTATAGAAATAAATAAGTGCTGTTCAAACTTGAGCAGATATAGATGTTTTACTTTAGTTGTGTGCATCAGTGAGGCTGGTTAAATATATTATGGTAATTTACACAGTAATATGTTAGTATTATGAAGCATTTCTATATGTAGTGGCTTGTAAGGATGCAGAATATGACCTTGAATTACATTTTTGTTCTTTTCTTTCTTCTTTCACTTCCTGATCTTCCTGATAATCATATTCCCTCATCAATCATATTCACTTGCCTGGTTTGGAGGTAGATTGGCATAGTTATAGCAAGAATTAAAAGGAGAAGAGTTAATATATACCTCTGTTGTTTTATTTAATTTTGTTTTCACTTTCAAACAAGTCTGTGGAGAAACAAAAGGGAAAGCCCTCTTGAAAGCAGAACATAGAGTTGGTGACAGTACAAAGCTTACAAAAAAAAAAAAAACAGAAGAAAAATGGACCCTGTCTACCCATTCCACCCCTAGTCATGGGAAGAGATTAGATTGGAGTCTCTTGGGTAAGAGGAAGTGTGTTTGTGGGGATAAAAGAAAAGTCCTTGGAGATGGTCATAAGTCAGAGGAAAAAAGACTGGACCTGGGGGAATATGGCTGATAGCAGGGAATTAGCATTAAGGGGAACCAAGTACTCTTGGTAGCCACTGTCAGAAAGCCAAATGAAAGTTGAATCAATACCAGCAAACATTTATCACTAGTTAAGTGAGTATATAACTATGCCAAAGGGTCTTGTCACCTCTTAGCTGTGAGACAAAACTTTGCCTTAAGACCTGCCTGTGGTCCTCACTGCTGTTCATCCAGCAGAAGTAGGCCCTGAACTTTTCTGGATCCCATTCAAACTGTTCCTTGTGGATACTTCTCTTTGGCAATGTCCCAGGACTCTGGTAAGTCCCACTCCCCAAAAAAAGAAGGGTGATGGTAGCATAATAGAGAAAGTCCCATTACTACTTCTTCAATGGTACTGGGCAGTGGTAAAGAAATCCACTTTTGTGATATGGAGATGTAGATATAGATTATAGATAGATACACCAAAGTGTTAACAATGAAAGAAATGGGGTGGATAGGTTTTATTTTTATTCTTTTATATATTTCTGTTGTTTAATTTTTTTATAATAAGCATATATTATTGTATAATAAAAAAGCATCTTTCCCCAAAAAAGAACAGAAAAATCTGCTAGGTAATTCAAATGCTGCATTTTATCTGACTTGTTGATAAGGAGAATAAATTAGATATTCTCTTAGAAGTATTTAATGTCTACAGCAATTATTTATTAGTGTCAGTGCATATGGAATGCTCAGTCATTGGAGTCAGGACACCTTTAAAACAAACCAGGATTCAGTAGGAAATACTTTACTCCAAAAGATGTTTACCAAATATATATCAGCACAACTCTCTCAGCTTCCCCATCCTTAAGACCCTTTTGTTTGTGGCTATATTTTCTTACATGTTTTTATGGTGGGCAGTTTGGGGACTTCTGCTTCCATCCATAAAGAGTATCTCCTGTGAGACTTGCCTTCCTAACATAAACACCTAGAAAGATGCACAAAATATATTGAAACAACTGTTTTCAGACATTGGACAATGTCCAATTGGCTGTACAGTATTTTGATCCCTGAGAGGAGGGAAATAAATGAGGTGATCCCTACAAAACCTTGATTTTCTGGTGGAAACACTTTCTAGACAGCAGCACAAGGAGAGAAGATCTCCCTGAATGGAGGAAATCAGAATTCAGGGAGGCCAGTGCAACTAGAATTTGTGAGGCAGAGTACTAGGGAGGAGGGATCTACACAGGAGTCTCCTTAAGTCTTTGGATGAAACTAGTCTGTGCATACATCATGTAAAACTCTATCAGGTTAGGCAAATAACAACTGTTAGGGAAAGAAAAATTATCAGGAATCTGTATACCAAACAAGTTTCAAAGGTTCACAGGAGACTAGGAATCATTTTGGTTCTAAATGGTCAGAATGGAAAGACATTATTGAATATCTGGGGCATTTAGAAGCCATCTCAGAAGGTCATACCTTAGGGGCGCCTGGGTGGCTCAGTCGTTAAGCATCTGCCTTCGGCTCAGGTCATGATCCTAGGGTCCTGGGATCGAGCCCTGCATCAGGCCCCCTGCTCCGCGGGAAGCCTGCTTCTCCCTCTCCCACTCCCCCTGCTTGTGTTCCCTCTCTTGCTGTGTCTCTCTCTGTCAAATAAATAAAATCTTAAAAAAAAAAAAAAGAAGGTCATACCTTAGTAGTGGGGCTAAAAGAAGCTTAAATATAAGCCTCAAAGGCATTCAAATGATCTTCATATTAGTTAACTCCCTGCCGGAATAAAGTCTTATGCTCTTTAGAGGAACACAATAAAATCTAGTACTCAACAACATAAAATTCACAATGTCTGGCATTCACTAAAATAATTGCTAGACATGTGAAGAAGCAGAGAAATTGTGACCCATAAACAGAAGAAAAACACCCTGAAATGAGATGATGGAATTTTCAAACAAGGACATTAAGCCAGCTGTAATAAGTATGTTCCATACACTTAAGGAGGCAAAGGAAAACATGAACATAATGAAAAGAGAAATTAAAGAGATCTGAAATGAAAATTTTATTGTATGGGATAAGCAGCATTAGATATTGCAGAAGAAAAGATCAGTAAACTTGAAAACAGCAATAGAAACTATGCAAACTGAAGCATAGAGAGAAAAAAGACTAAAAAAGTGAAAGGGAACCACGTCAAGCAGTGACAAAATAAACAGTTTGGCATACCTGTAAACTGGAGTCAGAAGAGAGTGAGAGAGGAGAAAAAAATGTTTGAAGAAATAATGGCCAAATGTTTTCTAAGATTGATGAGAACTATACATTTATACATCTAAGGAGCTCAATGTTTATTTGTTTTAATTGTTCCCTGAATCCTGGCTTTGATCTGGATTGTATTCTGATTTTTCAGCTCTACTTTTTCTTGTCTCTGGCTCCCTCATATAGTGTCTTTTCTGATTTTTCAAAACTGCCATCTGGATCAAGGGAATGATAATGTCCATGTTGACAAAGGGGAAGTAATGTGTATTGTACATTCCACCTTTGTATACCTTGGAACTCTCCACTCGGGTAGAAGGTCTCTGTAATTTCTTCCTTTCACTGTGAGTCCCTTGGTCCCTATCAATGACTTTGTGTTAGGTTTCTTTTACAGTGTGCCTGTTAAGATGACTATTTTACGTTGAAAAAGAAAAGCAAAGCTGGTGGCATCACAATTCCAGAATTCAAGCTCTATTACAAAGCTGTCATCATCAAAACAGTATGGTACTGGCACAAAACAGACACATAGATCAATGGAACAGAATAGAGAGCCCTCAACTCTATGGTCAACTAAACTTCGACAAAGCAGGAAAGAATGTCCAATGGAAAAAAGACAGTCTCTTCAACAAATGGTGTTGGGAAAATTGGACAGCCACATGCAGAAGAATGAAACTGGACCATTTTCTTACACCACACACAAAAATAGACTCAGAATGGATGAAAGACCTAAATGTGAGACAGGAGTCCATCAAAATCCTAGAGGAGAACACAGGCAGCAACCTCTTCGACCTCAGCCACAGCAACCTCTTTGACCGCAGCCACAGCAACCTCTTCGACCTCAGCCGCAGCAACTTCTTCCTAGAAACATC
>NC_138385.1:43327575-43372998 GCF_054177405.1 Leptonychotes weddellii
TGGGGGGATGGGTTAGCCTGGTGATGGGTATTAAAGAGGGCACGTATTGAATGGAGCACTGGGTGTTATACGAAAACAATGAATCATGGAACACTACGTCAGAAACTAATGATGTAATGTATGGTGATTAACATAATATAATAAAATAAAATTTAAAAAAATTAGCAAAGATGACTATTCTAATTCCACTGGAGTGTTTTATTTTTTTTCTAAGTTTTTATTTAAATTCCAGTTAGTTAACATACAGTGTAATATTAGTTTCAGGTGTACAATTTAGTGATTCAACACTTCCATACAATACCTGGTGCTCATTACAAGTGCACTTCTTAATCCCCATCTCTTATTTAACCCATCCCCCCACTCACCTACCCTCTGGCAACCATCACTTTTTTCTCTATAGTTAAGTCTGTTTCTTGGTTTTCCTCTCATTTTTCCCTATGTTCATTTGTTTTGTTTCTTAAATTCCACACATGAATGAAATCATGTGGTATTTGTCTTTCTCTGACTTATTTCCCTTAGCATAATACTCTCTAGCTCCATCCACATCATTGCAAATGGCAAGATTTCATTCTTTTTGATGGCTGAGTAATATCCCATTGTACAAATATACCACATCTTCTTTATCCATTCATTAGTGGATGGACATTTGGGCTCTCATTGGAATGTTTTAAATAATAATAACTGTATCTTATAATTATTTCTATTTTCCAAGTATCTATTTAGCACATAAGTCAATTAATAAATATAGGATTAATGATTGATTTGACTGGTGGTCTTCAAACTCTAGCATGCATCAGAATCATATGGTGGATTGATAAATCACAGATTGCTGGACCCTATTGCTAGAGTCTATAATTCATTAAACCTGGGGTGGAACTTGGTAATTTGCATTTCTAACAAGTCCCAGGTGATGCTAATATTGCTGGCCTTCAAACCACATATTGATAGCTACTATATTAGACTATGTGAGCTGTTGAGAGATTACACATACTTCATTTATTTTATTTTTTTAGAGAGAGAAAGAGAGCATGTGAGTGAGGGATGGAGGGAGAGGGAGAGAGAGAATCTTTTTTTTTTTTAAGATTTTGTTTATTCATTTGAGAGGGAGAGGGACAAAGAGAGAGAGCACAAGCAGGGGGAGAGGCAGAGGGAGAGGGAGAAGCAGACTCTCTGCTGAGCTGGGAGCCCAATGTAGGGCTTGATCCCAGGGCCTGGAGATCATGACATGAGTCAAAGGCAGACGTTTAACCATCTGAGCCACCCAGATGCCCTGGAGAATCTTAAGCAGGCTCCATGCCTAGGGCAGAGCCCAATGCAGGGCTCAATCTCATGACCCTGTGATCATGACCTGAACCAAAATCAAGAGTTGGACACTTAACTGACTGAGCCACCCAGGCACCCCAAGAGATTACACATACTTCAAATCTTTCTTTAAATCCTACTTCTTCCAATTCCTTCTCCCTCAGAATAGTAGCTCTTCTTTCTAATGTGTATTTCATATCCTCTCTACATCTCACAATATTTATCATAGTCTTTTTATTTATAAGTTGTTTATATAATGTGTTTATCTTGAATACTAGATTGGCTGAAGAACTACTTTATATGCACTAGGTCAATAAAATGTTAGATAGGATTTGTGTCCCTGAATTAAGAAAAGTAACTCCAATAGGAGATGCCTAATTATTCTTCACTTTTTGTCCTAATTACGGTTAGTGGCACATTCTAACTGCTGGGAAAGGTCAAATATGCCCTGCTAACAACACCATCTTCTAGAAGAAACAACTCTAATAAGGGTAAAGAACACATAATTTGAGAGTTTTTGGTGTGAGAACGAAGTATAAATTCAAGCTTCAGATGTGCTTACATGTAAAAGGTGTGGTAAGATGGACCTTCTCTATTTTGGGGACCCCCTCATACTCCTTTTCATGTAAAGCCAAGTGGGCATAGTGTTAGTGTCTGGGGCACAGAAGGCAGTTTAAGCAATTCTACACTAGGTTTTTCAAGGAGGATTTTCTCTTTGTCCAACCTTTCAATATCAGAGTGTGAGACCTGAGGGTGGAGAGAAGGTAGGGGTCAAGACCAGAAAGTGGTCCCTGGTAAAAGGGCTAAGAAGTCACTCTTGTTAATTCCAGTCTGGGTGCTAGGTTTGGATGGGGATGGGGTACATAAAAAGTCATCTTTATTTACATATGGTGCAGCCCAGTTTAGCCTGAGACTATATAAAGATTTGAGGCCATTACTCTAGCTAGAATGAAGTGTGCATTTATTCATTGTCTCCTATGTGCTATATATATTCCTCAGGAATCATGCACAGGAGCAGGCAGCATGATGGAATCTGAAGATTTGAAGATTTGGGTCACCAGTCATCTCTCTTCCCATCAGTGTTATGACTAACATATGTGACCTATTATGTAGGGATGAAGCCTATTTCATGCAAAGTATCCGATTATAACATCTCAATAGATGAAATAACAATGAAATTATATAATTATTTTAATTGAACAGTTAAGTTGTTTGCAGGATTCATTTTATCTTTTAAAAGAAAATTTGGCTGCCATGCTATTTCTATTACAAAGCCTGAGTTTTGCAGTAGATATAAATATCATCATAAGAAGCTGGGATGTTTTTACTAGTATAGGTTCCTCATTATTTTATTCTCCCGGAAGAAATAGCTCTTAAAAGTCTCATCATTTCTATAAGTTCTCTACCAGTCAAAATGTTTGGTATTATGAAGAGTTAATTTATCATTAGCACCAGCCCATCAATAAAACCATTTTTCACAGACAACTCTAAATGATCCTATATTATTGTAAAAGAGCTCAATTGGAATAAATTATAATTACATTTCTTTTATATTGAAATGAAAGGTCATTCCTCAGGTCTTTACTCACATTGAACTATTAAACATGTATTCTAATAAGTTACATTCAACTTTTTTAATACACCATCTTTATTGGTTTTTTTCTATTCTCCATTTCATTTACTGATCTGCATTTCTGTTTATGCCAGCATCCTCTAATAAGGCCATGACTTGCTCGGCAAAATCCTACTACTTCTGGCGACTGACCAAGCTTACACAATGTGCTTTCACATAAAAGCTTCCTCAAAGCAGCCTGCTATGTGAACTATTTTGGTAGAGATTTTATAATGCTGCTTCATAATTAAATGAATGAAAATTAAGAATCCAATTTTAAATTAGCTTGTACAAAGTCATTATCTATCATTCTGACCAGAAATGCAGTATGCCCTATATCAGTTGAATAATATGCTAGCAAGAAAGGCATGCCACTTATCCTAAGTCTTAATATCATATGCATACTTGAACATAGTCTAATTATATTTAATAAAAACATAGGGATATATATAAAGCAAAATCAGTTATCAAGATTCATTTCTTAAATTATGATAACTTCTACAAGCTGCCATGTAATTTACTGAATAAAAATACTACAGTAATTTAACCTCAAGCATTTGGAATTAACTCATTATATATTTTGAGGGGGAAAGAAATATTTCTGAAGGTTTAAAAATGTTTAGTGATGAATTTTGAGTTTTTAAATTGTGGAAATTCAAGTGTGCTTATGTTTTATCATTCTTTCTAATAAAACTAGTGGAAAAGCAATTAATCTCTCATGGATATAAATATAAAAGTGGATCATTTTCCTAAAACAGACAACTACTGTGAAGGGAATAGAGATTCATAGCACATGCTCCCTAATAAAGTCCATGACATAATATAGTACATTCTTTTGTATGGTATTTTCTAAGCATAAATTAAAAGTAGCTGATTGACAATCACAGTGTTAGACAATTTTCACAAATGTTGATTTTTTATTTATTTGACGGAGAGAGACACAGCGAGAGAGGGAACACAAGTAGGGGAGTGGGAGAGGGAGAATCAGGCTTCCCGCGGAGCAGGGAGCTTGACGTGGGACTCGATATCAGGACCCCGGGACCACGACCCGAGCCAAAGGCAGACACCCAATGACTGAGCTACCCAGGTGCCCCACAAATGTTGATTTTTAAATCTGTGAATATGTACAATAAATATTATATAGTGTTTTTTTTTTCCATCTAAAATAAGTGAGACCTGCATTATCACTGGGTCATAAAGCCAGAAATGCATCTTTTTGTAATTGATTCCTGTGCACGTTCACACACACACACACACACACACACACACACACACACACACACAGAAAGAGAGAGAACCTGACAACTGAAAGGAATTCACCAGTGATCAGTTACTGCTGTCAGAAGTAAGAGGTAGTTAAGAGAGTGCTGGTAAATTTCACCTCCCATGCACACTGTTCTGACAACTGGAATGTGATCCCAGTAGAATGAAGAAGAAGAAAATGTGTCCATGATAATGACAGTAAAATTAATGCTTGAAGGAGTAGCTCAACCTTTCTGTCACCTGGACCTGGTAAGGTGTTGTTGCTCCATTTCTGTTGACAAGTAGTATGTCTATTTGCATTTCATAACTTGAAAGTTGATTAAGATTTCAAAAATAGAGCAATTCTGGATGATGATTAACTCCAAGATGTGGCCATGGGAGTGAGTGGCTAAAGGTCCACATTAAAATATCCTTAATTTCCTATGTGCTAATCTACTTTTAAAATAAACATTATTGGGGTATGTGTAGGGCAGAATTCTAAGATGACCCAAGTGACTCTTAAAATCTTCTCCCCTTAAGTCTGGGTGGAATCTGTGAATATGTGAAACATCACTCCTGGGATTATGTCATATTTAATAACAAAAGTGATTTTTCAGATGTAATTGACTAATCACAGGAACACTTAAAAGGAACTAGACTCTTTCTAGAGAGAGAAATTTGAAACATGACAGGGATTTGATGCAAAAAAGATTCATCCATTGCTGAATTTAAAGATGGAGGAATCCACCAACCATGTGGTACCCATATTTATACCTATAGAACTGTGACCTAATAAATGAGTGTTGTTTTAAGCCACTATATTTGGGTTAGTTTGTTATGAAACATTAGAAAACTAATATGAGACATTTTACATACAATAAGATGCACCCATTTTAAGTTTATAGTTTGATGAGCTGTGACAAATGTATCAACCACCACAATTAAGATGTAGAATGTTTATATTATGCCCCAAATTCCCTCATGTTCCTATCCTATTACTATCAATCCATCCCCCAGAGCAGCAGGCAACCACTTGTCTGATTTTTGTCACTCTGTGTTAAATCTTGACTCTCTCTGTCTCTGTCTTTCTCTGTTTTCATTTGAGTTCAATGATCAGTTTTATATTTTCCTATACCTCCAAATTCTTTTAATCACCATTCTGAGTACATAGAATAGTCTCTCTAGATATTTATTAGTTTATTAATTCAAAAAATATTTGCTGCATACTGGGTCTGAACCAGGGTCTATTCCAGTCACTGGGGATGTACTAATAAATGAAATTGTTAAAGTCTATCCCTTATGTAGCATACACTCCAAAGATTCTAGGAGGTTGACTTGTTTTGTTTTGTTTTGTTTTGTTTTGATAGTGTGTTTGCCTTCCTGGCTGTGAGTCCTCTAAATTTCACTGCTGAGACCATATAACCCTTATTTATATTAGCCTCACCTCAGATATTTAGATAAAGTTATCTAAGTAGACCAAGGCTCAAGTTCTTAGTATTAAATATCAAGTTTATTTTGTTGCATTGTTTCATGAATTTGTATATGACATGCATTAAATAAATCTCTGTCTTCAGTCTTTGTCCAGCAGTCAGTTCTGGGTCTGAGGTCCAGCTGTATCCTTCTAGGAGCATGACTCTCCACCCTGGATAAACACTAGAATCACTTGTGAAGACATTAAAAGATACTGATGCCTATTCTTACTCCATTTGGCTTGGACCTGGGCATTGATACTTGTTAAAAGGTCTAACATATCTAATAATTTTAATTTGCAGCCAATCCTCTAGTCCTTTCATTGAGTAGTGTTCTGCTTTTTTGAACCTTTACCTGTGGTGAGGTTCCTATTTGCTGTTGCTCAGCAGGTATGTCTTCTGTACCCCATCTTTTCCCTTCTGTGGTGACCACTAAAGCCATGTGTTGAAAATAGCTTGTAAGATGGAAGGAGCCTGGGTCCTTGAATCACTGAATGGAAGGTCTCCCACTGAATTCTGTATTTGACTGTTGTAGACACTGCTAGTTGCCTACTCAATATCTATCCTCTCCTTCATCCTTACAAACAGAATTTCTAAACACTTGAGGATGTCAGTGTGTTTAGATAAAAAGTTTTATGTCCTTATCTCCTTTATAGATAGGGTTGCAACCATTATGTAACCATGAGGATGAGAGTCACATGCTGTATTGATGACCAATGAAAACAATAAGGGAGACTAGTAATCTGATGGCATTGAAAGCTGGCATAACCCCTGGTGTAAAAATCTCCAAATTTTTAATTACACAAAAGGAAAAAAACCTCAGTAAGCCAATATATTTTTTTGAGATTTCTAGTACTAATAGCAGAATATAATTCCTAATTCATATATTTCTAATGTCATACTTCCCATATTTTCAGTAATCCTATCTATTGTCACCCTCTGGCTCTTCCTGACACTACCTGTCCATCTATCTGCATTACCTTCTGTGGCTTGATATTTGAATATCTGTTATTTCCTTGTGAATCAGTCTTGTCTCCTGATCCTTGGTCATCTCCAGTTTGATCTGTCTTGTCTTGGACAGAAACCTGTCACATTTGATCAAAGTTAGAGTGAGTATATAACAATCACTTCAAGGCAGACTCTGCATGCTTTGCAACTAATGTAAATGCAACAACTTGAGTCTCTCAGCATGTTTTCTATGTTCACTTATCTCAAAATCAAATTTAGATGGTCCTCCCAGCTCCATTTTCAGGTGAAAGTAAAAGAAATAGTAGTATATAGATTATATGATGAAGAACACCCTGCGAAACCCATCATTCAAGGAATAGAGGAGATTGGATAGTGTGACCTATGATTTATAGGTAGGAAGATGCAACTTATCACCTCTAAGAAGATCTGCTATACCTATTGGTTTTGTTCATGCTGTGTAGTATATTGTTTTCCAGGTCAGGTAAATCTCACATCCCCATTAAAGTTGTTAATTTCCTTTGTATATCCACAAAAGTAGGAAAATAATAAAGTGTGTGCACAAGATAACTCATGGGCCAGTAAGTTTTGTTCTCAATCTGAGAGGGTGAAAGTGAAAATGTGAACTTGTGTGTCTAGCATGGTCTGGTTGTTTGAAGACCATCCCCTGATGAAAGCAGTCATGAAGGAAGAAGATACACAAGCAATAGGAAAGCCACATCTATGGGTGTCTCTGTGGCCTCCAGTTTTCCCATTATCACCTTGAGAAAACCAAGCTTTGTATATTCATTAAGTTAAACAAGAAAAAGAAAATATAATAGTTTATTTGTAGACAATTTATAATCATTTCTATTTATAAGAGAAAGTAAAGTCATGGACAAATGAAGAACACAAACTCTGTCCTAAAACTAAGCATTAGCTTGACCTCCTTAATCATCAAATTGTTTATTCTTTTTTTTTATTTTTTATCTTTTTTTTTAAGGATTTTATTTATTTATTCATGAGAGAAAGAGAGAGAGAGAGGCAGAGGCAGAGAGAGAAGCAGGCTCCCCGCAGAGCAGGGAGCCTGACGCGGGGCTCGATCCCAGGACCCTGGGATCATGACCTGAGCTGAAGGCAGACGCTTAACCGACTGAGCCACCCAGGCGTCCCTCAAATTGTTTATTCTTTAAAAAACTGCTGATAAGTAGCTAAACTAATTGTTATATTATTTAATCTGTACACCATTTTCCAGCCATTTCTTTGGGCTTTGGAGACAAATACACAGTGTGTTGAGGTGTTCTAAATCTTCTACAGCTCTTCTGCACAACATTGACAAATAACAAGGAGGTGGTGATAAATAAAGAGAAAAAGAGTAATAATGTGTTATCCTATTCTGGGTTCCAACACCAAGGCCAGGTCCATATTCATCATGATTGGAACAGTATTTAGGTTATTCACTTGATAATGGTAGACAAAAAGAAAGTAAGGTCAAGGTATATCTTAGGGACCAGAGCTAGGAAGTTAGTCAGGAGACTAGAGTTGGGAAAGGTTGAGGTCTAGCAGAAATGCGGTGAAAGGGAAGTCACACATTCTGGGAGGTGAAGGTCAAGGAATAGATTCAAAACTTCAGTTTGTTCTACATGGAGCTAAAGAAGGAGTTGAAGTAAAGCTGGAGACTTTTATAGTTAGCTTTAAGGTTGACACCATCCATACCTACAGCAGAAATTTTAGGATTTAAAACACCAATACCTTTAGATTCAGACAAAGGCTCCTTACGTTCTGGGGAGTTTCATCAGGTAGTATCATAACTCTCATGGCTTCCACCACTAAGTTTGTTGATCTTTTTCTGTGAGTCATTGGGAAAAGAAAGAGAAAGGTGAATGTGTGGGTCCAGGATCATGGAGATTAACCAAGCTTTGGAACTGACTCCTACAGAAAGTGGCTATGGATGCCGATGCCAGTGTTCAAAGGATTGGAGATGACTGAGACTTGTTCATCATGGCAACAGCCGAGTTATAACCCTTTCATTTCTAGAAACTTATCCTATGGAAATAATCAAGAATGTGCTCCCAAAGGATAACTTTAAATATGTTCTTCTCAATATTGTTTATGATGAGAGAAGAAAGCTCAATGCCCAGCAATGAAGGAATAGTTATGTAGGTATGGTACATACATCCATATAAGGCAATATATATGCAAACATAAAAATAATATTTTAGAAGAATATTTATTAACAAAGGTAAAGCTAACTTTAAAAAGAAGATTACATAAAAAATATAATGCAGGGGCACCTGGGTGGTTCAGATGGTTGAACGTCTGCCTTTGGCTCAGGTCATGATCCCAGGGTCCTGGGATCCAGCCCCGCATTGGGCTCCCTGCTTGGCAGGAGCCTGCTTCTCCCTCTCCCTCTGCCATTCCCCCTGCTGGTGCTCTCTTGCTCTCTCTGTCAAATAAATAAAATCTTTAAAAAAAAGTGTAATACATAAAAAGTAGCAATTTCCCCACTCTATTCCCATTATCTGCATTATTCTCTCATGACACATTCTTTTTTTTTTTTTTTAAGATTTTATTTATTTATTTGACAGAGAGAGACACACAGAGAGAGGGAACACAAGCAGGGGGAGTGGGAGAGGGAGAAGCAGGCTTCCCGCTGAGCAGGGAGCCTGATGCGGGGCTCGATCCCAGGACTCTGGGATCATGACCTGAGCCGAAGGCAGAGGCTTAACGACTGAGCCACCCAGGCGCCCCTCTCATGACACATTCTATATTTACATTTATTTTTATTGTATGTCTCCTTTCCCTTCATTAGAATATAAGCTCCATGAAGTCAGGGATTTTGTTTTGTTCACTATTCTATCCCCACTCTTTTTTTTTTTTTTAAGATTTTATTTATTTATTTGAGAGAGAGAGAATGAGAGACAGAGAGCACGAGAGGGAAGAGGGAAGAGGGCAGAGGGGGAAGCAGACCCCCTGCTGAGCAGGGAGCCCGATGTGGGACTCGATCCCGGGACTCCAGGATCATGACCTGAGCCGAAGGCAGTCGCCTAACCAACTGAGCCACCCAGGCGCCCCCTCTCTATCCCCACTCTTAATACAATGTCAAGCATACAGTGGGTGCTTAATAAATATCTGTTGAATGAATGGCTGAACAATTATAATGTGTGTCATAGATCAGCATAAAGTAAAGGAGCAGAGAAGAATGGCTTACACACAGCCTGGGTGATGATTAGAAAAGATATCCTGGAGGAGGTGACACCTGAATCTATTTTAAAGCATGGGCAAAAGAAAGATTTTTGGTGTCCTGTTATCTATAGACTGATTGCCCAGAACAATAACAGGACCACATTCCCAACTTGAAATACTGTTGTGACTTAGATTCTTATTGCTGTGATCCATTTGTTAGTTGGACTTCCTCAGAGTTGTCTGCCTGTGAATACTGCAGTTGATTGCCTGGCTCTTCTGGAGAGATCAATCCCACAGCTGAGTTATTTTCCCATTCTGTCCTTATTTAGCTTCCTCTCATTCTCCACCAGCTCTTGATGAGGAAGTCCTGACTTAGTTTTCCTTTAAGCCTGTCTGTATTAGGACTTTCTCTCTTTAGTATACTTCATGTTCTGAAGATGTTATAACTAATACAATGTTATATATGAAGCTTAGAATTGCTAGATATTAGTATATGTTGGAATATTCCACTATGACAAATGGGTAAAACTAGTTAGAATTATTTTCTAGTAAATTTCCTTTCCTTTCCCATATTAGACATCCTAATAACTGAATATCAACAGTAGTCATGACAACAGCAACATCAGCCTATATATTTGCATAGCCTTCTACCTACATATGTTAAAAGCCCTTGTGTGTATCATTTGAACCTCATAAAAACTTTATGAAGTAGGCAAGGAGAGAAACAGTTAAGTTTTTCTTGGATTGTGACTTTTCCAATTTCACAAAACATCTTAAACCTTGGTATTATGATGTAAATTCCTGAGACACTAGAAATTAGGTTAAAAAATTCTCAAGTGTGGAGGAGATTATGCTAAGTGAAATAAGTCAAGCAGAGAAAGTCAATTATCATATGGTTTCACTTATTTGTGGAACATAAGGAATAGCATGGAGGACATTAGGAGAAGGAAGGGGAAAATGAGGGGGTGGGTATTGGAGGGAGAGATGAACCATGAGAGAATATGGACTCTGAGAGACAAACAGGGTTTTAGAGGGGAGGGGGGAGGGGGGATTGGTTAGCCCGGTGATGGGTATTAAAGAGGGCACGTACCGCATGGAGCACTGGGTGTTATAAGAAAACAATGGATCGTGGATCACCACATCAAAAACTAATGATGTATTGTATGGTGACTAACATAACATAATAAAATTTAAAAAAAAAAGTCTCAAGTGCTAACTTGCTTCTTAAAGGAAAAAAAAACACTACACACCTTGTGTTAATGTTCTATAAAAGGGAGGGGAGGAAGGGCACAAGGACTTTGTGCCAAAATATAAAAAGTGATTTTTTTTTGTCCTTGCATACTATGATGGAAAAAGTTGCATAGATTTCATTAGTTTAAAATTATGTAAATGAAAATGGATTGAGTTCTTGTAGTTTCAAGAATATTTGAACTGGATAAAATGTTGTAATAAACTAAATTTATCCAGTTAAAGGATTATTTTTTAAAACAACAAAACATCTGAATGCTACTAAAACAAACAGGGAATATAAGATAAACACATTAAATGAAAATAAAATTTCATTTCAAAGAGGTTATTGGCTATTATATAAGGCAACAAGAAAAACAAAATGAAAATTTTTAATTTTGGTTATCAAATTAAGATAAAATAATATTTATGGTAATAGAACTGGTGGGCTTGGGGGAATGGGCACATTTGACCCAAAGAATCCACCGACCCTAGGCTCACTCCATTTACCCTTCTGCTTGGTGTCCCCTCAGTCACCCTTTTCCTCCTTCATTTCAGCCCCCAACTGAAGGAGGTTGAATGGGAACTTCCCTGATGATCCTGGTGGGCCAACTTCTCCTTTGTCACCCTTTGGTCCAGAAGGCCCCTGGTACTCTGGCAATTCTGGAGGTCCAGGGCAGCCAGATTTCATAAATGCATTGCTATCATAGACAGGAGTCTTGGGAGGGCCTGGGAACCCTGGAG
This sequence comes from Leptonychotes weddellii, assembly GCF_054177405.1. Classification (NCBI taxonomy): domain Eukaryota; kingdom Metazoa; phylum Chordata; class Mammalia; order Carnivora; family Phocidae; genus Leptonychotes; species Leptonychotes weddellii. The sequence continues at coordinate 43,339,303 of NC_138385.1, forward strand.
GCCCTGAGGGACCAGGTGGACCCCTCACACCAAAGCCAACCACACAGACATGTCCATCATTAACCTCATGGATGAGGTGATGTTTCCCAGGTAGGAGGCCTTGTTCTTGGGCTCCAAGGAGCACCTAAACCCCAGGCTGCATCTTCTCTTTCCACAGCAGAGATGTCCTGCACTATTTCACCTAGCCCCAGAAGAGCATATGGCATGGCTCAGACCCCAGCAGACACTGGCTGATCAACAGCTACTGCAAGATGTGGCAGATGGAGGCTGTAGTAGCCGCTGGTCAGCCCTCTTCCCTGCTGGCAGTCAGGCTGCTGGGGCAGAAAGCTGTGAGCTGCCACAATGCCTTCATTATACTCTGCATCAAGAACAGCTTCATGACCTCCTCCTACAAGTAGGGGCTCTGTCAGCAGGGATGGACAGAGGGATAGGTGGACAGATGGCCAGAGGGGAGGCCAGGAGGCAGGGGAGTAGAGAAGCCAGTGCAAGAGCATTTGCCCACATCCCACATGGTGGGGAACTTTCCAGTATGGCTCACATTTCATGTAATCCTCAAGAAATAAAAGGAAGCCAAATAATATATTTTAAATATATTAAAAAAAATTTTTTTTGAGGAGTTGCTTCATTCTGCTGTTATAATTATGCCCACTTTTGTGCACAAATTTGAGTGCAGGGGCTGGAATTTGAGGGGGAGAGTCTCAGTTTGAGTCCCTATTGATCTGAGGTGAAGGCCTTTTGACTTGGTGATGAGCCAGCAGCAGGCAGTACACACTGATCCAGGTAGGAGGGTGGCTGGGCTGTGGATTTGGGACTGACAGGCCAATGGCACTTTTGTTAGTCTGGGAAACTATCTCTCCTTCTATTCTGAATCTTAACCTTGCTGGATAGAGTATTCTTGGCTGCAGAATTTTTCCTTTAGCACTTTAAATATATTATGCTGCCCCCTTCTGGCCTGTAAAGTTTCTGCTGAAAAATCAACTGATAGCCTTATGGGGTTTCCCATGTATGTAACTGCATTCTTTTCTCTTGTTGCTTTTAAAATTCTCTTTTTATCACTACTTTTTGCTATTTTAATTACTCTGTGTCCTGGTGTGGACCTCCTTGGGTTGATTTTGTTGGGGGATCTCTGTGCCTCCTGGATCTGGATTTCTATTTCCTTTCCCAGATTAGGGAAGTTTTCAGCTATTATTTCTTCAAATAAATTTTCTGTCCCCTTTTCTCTCTCTTCTTCTGTGGGATCCCTATAATGCAACTTTTATTGTGCTTGATGGTGTTGCTGAGCTCTTTAGGTCTATTCTCATTTTGAATAATTTTTTTTTCTCTCACCTGCTGAACTTGATTACTTTCCAAATTTTTCTGTCCTCCAGGTCTCTGTTCTGCTTTCTTTTGTCTACTATTTATTCCATGTAGTGTATTTTTAATTTCATTTATTGTGGTGTTCACCTCTGCTACATTCTTTTTTGTCTCTGTTAAGTGTCTCAATGATGTTCTCTAATCTTTTGTCAAGTCTAATGAGTATTTTTATGACCATTACTTTAACTTCTCTATCAGGCATGTTACTTATCTCTATTTTGCTTAGCTCTCTTGCAGTGATTTTGTTCTGTTCTTTCATTTGGGACACATTCATCTGTCTCCTCATTTTGTCTACTGCTATGTCTGTTTCTATGTGTTTGGAAAGTCAGCTATGTCTCCTGCTCTTGAAAGTAGTGGCCTTATGAAAAAGAGGTCCTGTAGTGCCACAGGGCAATGTCTCTCTTTCACCAGAAAATGGCGCTTCAGGGATGTCTCCTAGGTGTGTTGCATATGCCCTACTGTTGTGGCTGAGCAGATTTGCCTTCAGTTCAGTTGTCTGCAATGACTCTCTTTGCCTGTTTATGGGCAGGGTCTGGTTCCTGTGTTGTTATTGGGCCAGTTGGGGGCTGCCTTGGGCTTGAATTGAGTCAGACCAGGCATTTACCAGAGATGAAGTAGCACCAAACTGCAGGGCACTTTCCCTGTGTTGGCCCCTGAGAAGCTTTTGTTGGTGAGCAGGGCCTGCAGTCAGACAAGCTGTCTGCCCCCAGCCCACTGTTGGGTCCACAGTGAGACTAATGTGTGTGGTTATCTTCCCCTCTCCCTGGGTCAGGAGTCTCTTTAGAGTGGTGCTCGTGTCAGTCCAGGCTGCTTGCACACTGCCAGGCTTGTGGTACTGCTTTGGATGGGCTTGGGCCAAGAGCATATTGGAGGGGGTGGATCTGCAACAAGCACAGGGGCTGGAGGTGCAGGGTAGCAAGGTTTGTGGGCTGGTGGTCCCCTACAGGAGGGGCCCTGCAGCACTGGGACTGAGACAGGCCAGTCCTGAGAGATGGATCCACAGAAGCACAGCACAGGGGTGGGTGGTGGTAGGGTGGTGGTGCAAGCAAGTTGAGTGGTGTTTGTCGGTATTGGGTTTCCCAGGTAGTTGGGTCTCTAGGCTGGGGGGTGGGGAAAGGAAGTGGTGCCTGTCAACTACTTTGTTCCTGGAGGAATCCCCCACCAAGCTCTGTCCCTCCAGGACATACTCTAAGATGAATAAACATCTCTCCCTCCCATATACCCCAGGTGTTTTTCAAACTGCTGGTTCTATGCTGAATCTCTGCAGGCTACTTGTCCTGCTATCTCCTTAAGTGTGGGGACTCAGCTTCTCACCTTTCTGGCTCTCTAGGGGACAAGCTGCTGATTTTTAAAATTCCAGGTTTTAAGTCCTGCTCTTTGTAAGAACTCAGGAAATTCAGCCCCTCTGGTTTTCAAAGCCAAATGTTATGGGGATTCATCTTCCCTGTGTGGGCTTCCCTGGTGTGAGGGTCTGTTTCCCTCTCCTTGCCCACAGCTCCCTCCCAGCCAAGGACATGAATCTGTTTAGCACCCAACTGCTTCTCCTTCTCCGCCATTCCTACCCTCTTCTATGTGGCCTCTTGTCTATGTTTAGCTGTGGAGAGTCTGTTCTTCCAATCTTCAGATAATTTTTTCAAGAGTGTGTTTTTTTTTAATTTAAAACAAAAGATAGAACTGATTTCCTCATGAATTAAAATATAGAAGTTCAATTATCAGTTTTAAATATTGTGTCTCAAAAATTAAACTCTACTCATAAACTGATCAATATATGGCCCCATGTTCATTAAAGGACTTGTATTATATTAAACACTTTATTATTCAATATAAGTGTCACAAAATGAAACATTTGGAATGTGGAATACATTTACATTCCAAGTATCACATTGCCAATATTAAAATTGTGAGACTGAGTTAAAATGTTATCATTATTAAAATTAGTCATAGTGCAGGTAATTATTTAAAAGAATTATAATATCATCAAGGGTAATTAGATAGGTGGGAAAATCAATTATATAAGATCCCTCATGTAAAGTTTTAAAATGAGAAGAGCAGTTGGTATATATCCAGTAGAAATGTACCTGGTTCTTAGGCAAGACGAAAGCGCCAAGGTAATTCCTGCCAAGATTTATGTAAAATAAAATTACATGATATCTAGTTGTATCATAATGTTGACATAATTAAGAGAGTTTAATCTTTTGGAGTAAAAGACAAAAATATTTAAAAGCATGTAGCATTTTATGTAGGTACCTTATGACGTACAATATGAAGATAATCAGACTGAAAAGCTGATAGAAAATGTTCTTTAAATGAATCGTCTCTATTAACATGCCCTAAACCCTGCAGAGCAAAAAGCCCTCTTTTATGTCAATATATTTTGCATTTGAATGAAAATATTTCACTAGAGGTATAATAATTATATATAACAGAATTGTAGGCCCTCTGAGTTGAAAGGGACCTTGCATATCGTCTGATTGAAACCTTTAGGTTGCTAAGGCAAAGCAGAAGCTCTGTTTCACTTTCCCAAGGCCACAAAGCAGATCTGGGACTGGAATCTAGATTTTTTTTTCTTTCTCCTGGTCCAAAACTCATTCCTCTGTAAGGTATTGCTTTACATTTGAGAAAGAAGTGCAATTTTACAAAGCACTCAAGACTTTTAGAAGTCAAATTAAACATAAAGATGACAATTTCCAGAATGCTAAACATATAAGTGCTCCCCTTACACTGATTGGCAATGAAGCATGGTTATAAAAAAAAAAAATCTATCTTTCATAAGACCATTGCATCAATTCACCTTTATTCCCCAAAATCAATTAAAGCAAACTCTTTCCTTATTTTGATCTGGATGATCTGTTGGGAAACAAGACACATGTTCAGTGAAACTTTTTCAATTTTAGTCAATGAAATAATTGACCAGTTTTAAGAAAGCAATTGCATTAACCATTTTAAAGATCAGTATTTGAATCAATTCACCTGTATCCAAATCCATTGTGAAGATGACTGAAATGATTGGAATGACTACATTTTGATTCATTTTAGTGGAAATATATACTCATGACTGAGGCTTAATCTTGTCCTATGTCCTTGATATTCCTCTGAAATTCACCTATTTATGAACATGGTTTCATGTTTTTACAGTCCCCCACATTTCTCTTAAATTATATTTCAATTTCTTTGACATGTCCTCATATACTGGCTTTTCAAAATTTACTAGAACTTTATCCTAGATTGACGACCATCCCTCCTATCCTCCCCCTCCAACACACAAAACATTCTCAAGAATATTTAATAACAAAGTCAGTTAAAATACAGATGCTTGTAGATACCTAGTTACCCTCACAAGTTAAGTGGCTCACTCTACTATGTGCATTTTAAGGTTATTTGAGAATAGTCAAAACATCCTAAAATGTTAATTCAGTAAATGTCAAATGTTTTCCTTGATATGCAATTGTAAGAAAGCACTCCAGGGATAGGTTATACCCAGAAGCCTTAAAGGTAATCCCTTAGAAGTTGCTTTATGGATTAAATTATGATCCCTCAATAATTCATGCATTGAAGTCTTAACCCCCAGTATCTCAGAATATGACCTTACTTGGAAATAGGGTCATTGCAATTGGAATTAGGTAAGATGAGATCATTACAGTAAACCCTAATATGACTGGTATCCTTATAAAAAGGGGAAATTTGGACATAGAGATAGGTATGCATAGAGGGAAGACAATGTGAACATATAGAGGGAGGAGACAGTAATCTATGAGCCAAGGAGAGTGGCCTGGAATAGATCCTTCACTCATAGCCCTCAGAAGAAACCAACCCTGCTGACACCCTGATCTTGAATTTCTAGCCTCCAGAACTGTGACACAATACATTTCTGTTGTTCCAGCCACTCAGTTTATGGTACAACAGCCCAACCAAATGAGTATAGTTGCCTATTTGTTTCAGACAAAACCCAAATACTTTAAAAGGTCACTTAAATAGACATTATATTGATTAATCAAAGATCATAAAAGAAGTGACACCTGTTAAGACCTTTAGTGTATATGGTAGGTTTTTTAGTTTAACTAAGATCTCTAAATGGACTGAGAAATTTAGTTGAACAAAAGCTCAATTTCTTAACTAATCTGGTTTTATAATTCAAAATATACTTGAGGATCCCCTAAAAACCATACACTAGGGATAGAGTGATAAACAAAAATCAGCTGTGATCTCTGCTCTCATGAAGCTTATAGTCATGTTGAATATAACTCTGTGTGTGTGTCTGTGTGTGTGTGAATGTGTGTGTGTATGTACGCATGTGTGGATTTTTAAGGTGAAGACACCAAGGCATGGAAAGGAGCAGTAATGGACGAAAACTTAAGTACTCATATACAAATTATTTCATTTAATTTTCACACAATTCTATGAGATACTCATTATTATCTACGTTTTAGAGATGAAGAAGCTGAGGCACAGAGAAAGTAAGAAACTGAGTAGTGGAACTGAGATTCAAACCTGGACCTACTCATGTTTCACTTTGGCTTTGTTTTTTTGGCAGTGGCTTCCAACTGCTCTGGATTTTCTTAGGGTGCATCTTGCTTAGGTCATGGTTGATATTTTGGACTCTGTACATTCCCTCAGCCATCCCTCAACAGAATGACTAGGAGGAGGAACTCCCAACAAAGAAAAAAACCAGAGACAATGGTCACTGCCACAGAAATAATGGATATGGATATAAGCAAGATGTCAGAGGTAGACTTCAGGGTAGCAATTATGAAGTCAATAGCTAGGCTTGAGAACACCATTAGTGACAATATAGAATCTCTAAGGGCAGAAATGAGATCTAATCAGGCCAAACTTAAAAATGCTATGAATGAGATGCAATCTAAACTGGATACTCTAACAGCCAGGGTAAATGAAGCAGAAGAACGAATTAGTGACCTAGAAGATAAGCTGATCGAAAGGAAGGAAGCCTAGGAGGATGGGGATAGGCAGCTAGAAGCCCATGAGAACAGACTTAGAGAGATCAATGACACCATGAAACATTCCAATGTCAGAATTACTGGGATCCCTGAGGGGGTGGAGAGAGAGAGGACTAGAAGGTATATTTGAGCAAATCATAGCTGAGAACTTCCCTAATCTGGGGAAGGAAACAAGCATTCATGTCCAAAAGGCAGAGAGGACCCCTCCCAAGATCAATAAATATAGACCAACACCCCAGCATATAATAGTGAAATTTGCAAATCTTAGAGCCAAGGAAGTTATCCTGAGAGCAGCTAGGGGGAAGAGATTTCTTTCTTACGTACAGAGGGAGGAACATCAGAATAACATCAGACCTGTCTACAGGGACCTGGCAAACCAGAAAGGGCTGGCAAGTCATTTTCAGTGTGCCAAATGAGAAGAACATGCAGCCAAGAATACATTATCCAGCAAGGATGTCATTCAGAATGGACGGAGAGACAAAGAGCTTCCAGGATCAGCAGAAACTGAAAGAATATGTGACCACCAACCCAGCCCTGCAAGAAATATTAAGGGGGATTTTATAAAAGAAGAAAGACCCCAAGAGTAGTATAGACCAGGAATTTACAGAGACAATCTATAGAAACAGGGACATTATAGGCAAAATGATAGCAATAAATTCATATCTTTCAATAGTTACTGTCAACATGAATGGCCTAAATGCTCCCATGAAATGGCACAAGGTTTCAGATTGGATAAAAAGACAGTACCCATCCATATGCTGTCTACAAGAGACTCATTTTGAACCTAAAGACACCTCTAGATTGAAAGTGAGGGGATGGAGAACAATTTATCCTGCCAATGGACCTCAAAAAGAAAGCTGGGGTAGCAATTCTCATATCAGACAAATTAGATTTTAAACCAAAGACCATAGTAAGAGATGTAGAGGGACACTATATCATATTTAAAGGGTATATCCTACAAGGAAATATAACAATTTTAACTATCTATGCCCCCAGCATGGGAATAGCCAACTACATAAGCCAACTATTAACCAAAATAAAGAATCACATTGATAATAATACATTAATAGTAGGAGACCTCAACACTCACTGTCAGCAATGGACAGATCTTCTAAGCAGAAGATCAACAAAGAAACAAGAGCTTTGAATGACACATTGGACCAGATGGACTTTGTAGATATATACAGAACGTTCCACCCTAAAACAACAGAATACTCATTCTTCTCGAGTGCACATGGAACTATCTCCAGAAAAGACCACATACTGGGTGACAAATCAGGTCTCAACCGATACCAAAAGACTGAGATTATTCCCTGCATATTTTCAGACCACAATGCTTTGAAACTTGAACTCAATTACAAGAAGAAATTTGGAAGGAATTCGAACACTTGGAAGTTAAAGAGCATCCTGCTAAAGAATGACTGGGTCAACCAGGAAATTAAAGAAGAACTTAAAAAATGCATGGAAACTAATGAGAATGAAAACATATCTGTCCAAAATCTATGGGATTCTGCAAAGGCGGTCTGAAGGGAGAAATACATAGCCATCCAAGCCTTTCTCTAAAAAGTAGAAAAATCCCAAATGCACATGCTAACTTTACACCTAAAGGAGCTAGAGAAAGAACAGAAAATGAGGCCTAAACCAAGCAGGAGAAGAGAGAATAAAGATTAGAGCAGAGATCAATGAAATAGAAACCAGAAAAACAGGAGAACAAATCAAGGAAACTAGAAGCTGGTTCCTTGAAAGAATTAATAAGATTGATAAGCCTCTGGCCAGACTTATCCAAAAGAAAAGGGAAAGGACCCAAATTAATAAAATCATGAATGAAAGGGGAGAGATCACAACTGACACAAAGGAAATAGAAAAATGGATGAAAGACCTCAATGTGAGAGGAATCCATCAAAATCTTAGAGGAGAAGATAGGCAGCAACCTCTTTGACATCAGCCAGAGCAACTTCTTTCAAGACACGTCTCCAAAGGCTAGTGAAACAAAAGCAAAAATGAACTTCTGGGACTTCATCAAGATAAAAAGCTTCTGCACAGCAAAGGAAAGAGTCAACAAAAGAAAGAGGCAAACCACAGAATGGGAGAAGGTATTTGCAAATGGCATTTCAGATAAAGGGCTGGTATCCAAGATTTATAAAGAACTTCTGAAACTCAACACCCACAAAACAAATAATTCAGTCAAGAAATGTTCAGAAGACATGAACAGACACTTCTCCAAAGAGGACATACAGAACCACAGTTAACTAAAATTGACAAGACAGGAAACAACAAATGTTGGCCAGGATGTGGAGAAAGGGGAACCCTCTTACACTGTTGGTGGGAATGCAAGCGGGTATAGCCACTCTGGAAAACAGTATAGAGGTTCCCCAAGAAGCTAAAAATAGAGCTACCCTATGACCCAGCAATTGTACTACTAGGTATTTACCACAAAGATACAGATGTAGTGAAATGAAGGGACACCTGTACCCCAATGTTCATGGCCGCAATGTCCACAATAGCCAAAACTGTGGAAGGAGCCAAAATGTCCTTTAACAGATGAATGGATAAAGAAGATGTGGTTTATATATACAATGGAATATTACTCAGCCATCAGAAAGGATGAATACCTACCGTTTACAAGGACGTGGATGGAACTGGAGGGTATTATGCCAAGTGAAATAAATCATCAGAGAAAAACAATTATCATATGGTTTTACTCATGTGGAATATAAGAAATAGCACGGAGGATCATAGGGTAAAGGAGGGAAAACTGGGAAGAAATCAGAGAGGGAGACAAACCATGGGAGTCTTGACTCTAGGAAATAAAATGAGGGTTGTGGAAGGGGAAGTGGGTGGGAGGATGGGGTAACTGGATGAAGGGCATTAAGGAGGGCACGTGATGTGATTAGCACTGGGTGTTATATGCAACTGATGAATCATTGAGCACTACATCTGAAAATAATGATGTACCATATGTTGGCTAATTGAATTTAAATAACAAATATATATATAGTGCAAACAGCCCTAGGCACGAAGTCAGCGGTCCTGACATCTTTGTGTGTCATTTTCTTCTTCTGCTGGTTTGTTGTGTGACCTTTGGCAAACACTTGAACACTTAGTGTTCTGGCCCTTTCACCTATGAATTGAGTGTCATGCTAGGGCATGGGTGCCAGCAGGGCAAAGGTCTTTAAGTTAGCTGGGAGAAGGAGTCTGCCCTGGGGAAGGGACAGAGGTGCTAATATTACCAGGAAGTTCTTATAAGGGGATAATACTTCACCTATCCAATTCAAAGGGCACTTATGAAGAGGGTCACATGAAACTGGGTAAGAGGAAGTACTTTAAAAATAATTAATTGAAACTTTTTAGAAATGAAGAGGTAAGATAATGACTTTTCTTCTGACACTGTACATGCTGTATATCAACAATGCAAAACCTACTAGAAACTCTAGCCTAATCTAAAATTTCATTTTTTCTTTGAAAACCTGTCCAGATTTTCTTTATATACTCATTCTTATAAGCTATCGCTTCTATGCAGACAACCCTCATATCTATGGTAACCATAACTTTTATCTGGAGCTACAGATTGACATTTTCACCTACCTTTGGATTATCTCCATTTGGATGCTTATGTACACTGCACACTCAGCTTCATTAAATAAGTCATTGTCTTCTGCATCAAACTTTTAACTACAAATTATTTCTTCTCTTAATACCTCAAATATGTAACAATGGGGTTAGTTTAGACTTTTTAAATCCTGTACCAAATCATTTGTCAATTTCTCTATGATCAAATACTATATCTCTTATTCTTACTCTCATCCTCTCCTTTCCATTCCTTTTGCAACCATTTTATTTCAGTCCATCATTACATATTATCAGAATTATTGTAAGGCCCCTCTCTGTTCACCCATCTTTCAACTGTTTCTAATCCATCTTCCATAACCCTGGAGAGTAATCTCAAACACTTTTCTGGTTAATCCCCTTCAGTGGGTCCCTATTGCCCACTAGATAGAATATAGTTCAACAAGGCTTTTCATGATCTGGCTCTAACCAGCCTCACATTTCACCACTTCACTGGAAATATGTTTCAGTCATACTAACTACTTGTCGTTCCTCTAATCTGCCATGTTGTCTCTTGCTTACATATGTTCTCCTCTCTCTTCTTGGAATACTCTTCATGCCCTCTTATTTATTCATTTTTTTCTGCTTTGCTAACTCCTATCTGGCCTTCAAAATAACTTAAGTTATCACCACTTCCAGGAAGCCATCTTTAATATCCTTTGTGTTTGCATGACTCCTTTAACATAATACTTTTATATTCTATTACAATTGTTGATTAACTTCTCTGAATCCTTCACTAGACTGCAGGCTCCTTGAGGACAAGGATTTTGTCTCATTCATCTTTGTATCACATAACCTAAGAGAGTGCTTTTTACAATTAAATAAACAAATGGATATAAACTTTATCATTAAGATTCTGACCAGTATACCATAGGGCAGAAATTGGAACATATGTAACTCAAACACTGAGGTTTAGGTTAGGGAAGCAGAGTAATTTTCTAGCATCAAAATATCAGGGAAGACAAGGCAGAAAGGAATACAGTGTGGTCATGATTAAGGCCCAGGTGATGGGATTAATATACTAGGGACATGAACAAAAGCCAAAATCATTAACCAAAGTAAAAAATGTAATCTGGGCAAGACCGAGATTGTGAGTACCAAAACACAGAGATAAGGCAGAGAGGTTGTTAGTGAATCAGTTAAGGCCCTCTGGTGTAGGTGAGAAGTCTTAAATAACAGATCAGCTCTTGAGTGGGAGTATGCAAAAAATGTACCATGCCTGGCTTCTGGGCTTCTCATATGACAAGCATTAAGTTAGACAGAAAATCTCAGTGACTCTGAGTTAGATCTGGATATCTGGAAGTTGCAAATATACACTACACTGGATTAACCACATTTGCATTCAGCATTGCTATGCAAGGATCAGACCAAAATGTTCCTATTTGTGAAAGCAGAGTATGATACAACATGTAGTTAAAAAAAATCAAAATTGTCATATTAGATTGGCCTTTAAAAGCTTATTTTAATGGCAATTTTCATGGTTAATAAAGCCATTAAGTACCCAAAAGGAGTGAATTTATGTACCTTACATTTTAGCTTTAATGTGTAAATCAATATACAATTGATTTAATTAAGGAAGTTGCAGATAGGTTTTTCACAAGACTCTCTTTACATTTGTAAATATTTCAACTCCCAAGAATTTTGCAATAAGTAGTGTGACTTTTATGAATTTTAAACAATTTTTTAAATAACTGTGAACTGATTCTATATTAGTATAGATCAGAACATTTTGGAATGTGTTTCTTAGGCCTGAAACTTTTTCATTTTGCTCTCTGTTACTTTTCCTTCACTAGACATGCTTTTTAAGCAATCATATTAGCCTAATTAACTTTCTGTTTCTTCCAAAAAGGCTCTTTTTTTCTGTGGAAAAGGCAACAGCTCTTCTACCATGGGGAGATATAGTAACAGTAAAATGTGTAAATAAAGTTACTTGAGTAATTTTTGAAAGACACATTTGATAGCTCTTGGAAAATGCCAATATAGTCTGTCAAATTGCAGTAAAATTTGACTTATCTGTTGTAGTATTTTATTCATCATGTTTTGTGTTCTCCTTAGAGTATAAATAAGCTCCTTGAAGGCAGGGGTTATGTTTGGTTTATACTGTGTATCACAATTCTTGGCACAAAACTGGTACTCAATAAATATTGACTAAATGAATGTGGCTTTACATGACAGTTTTGCCAGTATAATGAAGACTGGCAATTCACTTATTTAACATTCTTCATATTCTACCTCCACAATATTTATAACCTATTGTTCTTCCTCTAACTCTTTAAGTATTAATGCCCAAATGGAAATTTATATGACCGAAGGTTAAAACCATCAAATTTGGATTAAATCTTAGTCATTCATTACAGTGAGTAATTTTCTGAAAATCTTTATTTTAGGCAATATGCTTTTACTAGGCACAAAATATATATAATTAGTATATATAATATAATTTTATTTATTTATTTATTAAATATAACCTTTAAACAAAATATTATGTTTCCTTTTTAGAACTTCTTTTTTAGAAGCATGGAGCCTCTGGGGGAAAATGGGTCATCTGCTGAATTTATAGGCTTGAAAATGAAAGCAATCTTGAGGAATCATCCAGGACATTTCTTGGACACGCACAATAATTTTTTCAAATAGTTCAGGACAATTTGTATTAATATTACTTTGAGAAATTCCTCTTGCTGAACAAGTTTCTTTAGTACCCCAGTCTAAAGTTTACTAGAAGTTCTTGTTTATGTGCCATGTAAAAACTTTCTGGGAAAATGCCAACTTGTTTTCTATTTTCTATTTTCAGTGAAGATAGAAAAGAAATTGGCCAGGCGTGTTTTGTTTTTTTTTAAAACAATGCTTTATATCATTGATGGAAACATTGAAATTATTCTCAGTCTTCTTGGCTTTGGTTAAATTATCTTCACTTGTATTCTTAACCCTATGCCTTTGCTTTTTCTGCCTCCACTATCTGGAATACTCACTTATTACTCACCATTTCTTCATTCATTCTAAAGGTGGTTATTGGAATTTGAAGTCACTGCTTAAAACGAGAAAAAGAAAAAAAAAATAAGCTGCAGGTCTGCTCTTGGTGAAGAGTTTGCAATTTAATATGACAAAATTAAATGATAATATAAGTCAGGGATTGACAAACTTCTGCCCATGGATCAAATCAGCCTGTCTTCAGTTATCATAATAAAGGTTTATTGGGATACAGCCAAACTTATTTATTTGCATATTGTCTATGGCTACTTTTGGCTTACAACAACAGAGTAGAAGAGTTGTCACTGAGACTATATGGCTTGCAAGGCCAAAACTATTTAGTTTCTGACCCTTTATGGAAAAAGTTTGCTAATCCATGACTAAGGTAGTAAATGATTAAGGTTTAACTGAGTGGTCAAGATTTAGTAGGTACAAGCAGAAAGTGGTAGAAGCATGCACTAGAATGTGAGGAAGGACCAGTCCCCCCACTCCCCAATCCAATCTATAATGAAACAATATCTTTTAGAAATACAATAAAAATAAATCGGTAGACAAATGAAACCAAGACATACAAAATACAAGCCCAAAGGTTTTAATATTAGATTAAATCAATACAAAATTAATCTGTCAAATTGCAATAAAAGTTTCTAATTGCCCACCTCTTAGTTTTGGTACTTCTCTTATCATGGCCCCATAACAAACAGTTTGCATATGGACACCAGTTTAAGGATCATAGTTGGAGTAACAATTGTCTAAAAAATATCTAAATAAACCAATCTTTGTTTTGTTTTACACACTAGGTTAATGCAAAATTTGCTGTCAGGTTATGGTCAATAAGACTTGCAGGCCTGTGATATAGTCTGTCTCTTTAAGGTAACTTTTTGTAATTATGATCTGATATATTGTGTTGATGTAATTTAGATCTGAGATGACAATTTTGTTTCTCTTACTTTCACGAGTTTGTCAGTATATTAAGAATGGGCTCATTCTAGCCAAGCTAATATGACAGTATTATTTTTTAGTGAAAAATAATTGTTGCAAGCATGTCTTCATGGACAGCACATTTTTTCCCCTAGTCAACAAACCTACATAAGAAGTTAAATCATATATTCTATATCTTGATTGTGGTGGTGGTTATACATCCTTATGTGCTTGTCAAAACTCATAGAACTATACCTCTAAAGGGGGTTATTTTTACACTAGGTTATTCTGGAATAAAAGTAACTTTTAAAAATGCATATCATAAGGCATCCTCCACTGGAGTTTTTTGTTCAGTGGGAAGGGCATGCTGGGGCCAGTGAGGTTATATGTGACATCTATTGGCTGGAAGCACCTGCACTCTCTTCACATGAAGTGTGCTTTGCCTTAGGGAATAGAAATATTTAAGTCCAGCACCCAAGCCTCTCTCTCCTCAGGAAGATACTGTTTGGATAAAGCTAGCTCTAGCTTTTGAGATTTATTATCCTTTTTTTGCTCAATCCTTGAGCTATAGACCAATTCAGTTAGGATGTAAGTCAAGTGTTGGAGGCCTGTGAGTCATTCTGTCTATGTAAGGTGACTTTGCATGTTTCTGTTCTGATCTGTTTTGTAAAATTTCCTCATTTATGACCAAGTTCTTGTGGTAGAGGTGGACGTTGCCAAGAGATATCAGAATGTAGACTGTAGATAAGTGGTAAGAGTATTCAGTGGGGGAAGAGGACAGTAGGTGCTATAGCTGTGAAAGTTTCATGGAAGAGATGGGATTAATATGGCTACCCATGCTTAGGATTTGTAGAAAGTATTCTAGATGGGAAATCTGAGGCATACTGCTTAAGCCAATCTAGCTGGACCAGAGGATTACCTTTGAGATATAGTGTGTGGGATAAGGTGAGAAAAACAGATTTATCCTGTTGACAATGAGAAACCATTATAAATTTTTCATAAGGGATGTATAATCCTTATTAAAAATCTAGCTAAAATCTTTTGCATGATGCTGTCCAGTTTTCCTAACACCATTTGTTGAAGAGATTTCCTTTTTTCCTTTGGGTATTCTTCCCTGCTTCATCAAAGATTAGTTGACCATACAGTTGTGGGTCCATTTCTGGGTTTTCCATTCTGTTCCATTGATCTCTGTGTCTATTTTTGTGCCAGTACCATACTGTCTTGATCACTACAGCTTTATAATATAACTTGAAGTCTAGAGTTGTGATGCCTCCAGCTTTGCTTTTCTTTTGCAAGAATGCTTTGGCTATTCTGGGTCTTTTGTGCTTCCATCCAAATTTTAGGATTGTTTGTTCTATCTCTGTGAAAAAAATCTGTTGGTATTTTGATAGGGATTATATTAAATGTGTAGATTGCTTTGGATAGTATAGACATTTTAAAAATATTTGTTCTTCCCATCCATAAGCATGGAATATTTTTACATTTCTTTGTGTTGTCTTCAATTTCTTTCATCAGTGTTTTATAGTTTTCAGAGTAGAGATCTTTTACCTATAGATATTTTACCTCTTTAGATTTCCCACTTGTTCAAGCTTAAAATTAAAGTTCATTATGTATAAGACTTGTTCAAGCTTAAAATTAAAGTTCATTATGTAAAAGATTTTTCTGTGTGTGTGCTCTGTTTTTCTGACTAGACCATGAGCTCTATGGGCAGAAAATCTCTTACTTTTGTTTGTCCCAGAGTGTGCAGTTCTTACTGAATTAGTTGGAAAGCATTCCTTATCCCTTTAACTCATTGCAGATTTATAGGTTGGTCTTTTAAGCAACACTGGATTTTTTATCCCTTTCTTGAATATTTAGTCTGAATCTTGTAATCTGGAAAGTTGCCTAATAGTTCCTAGATAATATACTCTAGTTTATACAAGCCATTGTCATGCCTTTTTTTTTTTAATAGAGATGTGGTGATGACTAATGTTTATTTTGAGTTTATACAATCTTAAGTCTTTGGCAAGGGATTTAGATATTTGTTGTGAAACACAATCTTTGGAAACTTACCATAAAATGTTCTCTGAATGTGGAAACTATGTTATGAAAGACTGGCACCCTGTGGAATAAAGTAGATACCCCATGAGGTTTGTAACAAAATTTGTAGTTGTTTCCCAACTTGTCCTGTGGAATGACCCTGTTATATCTCACAATGGTTACTCTCAGTTGCCAAGCTTGAGTGGTAATCAGAAAATTTTGTGCCAACATAAATTTTGATGGGTCATTTTTAGGTTTGGAAAGCCATAAATAATCTATCGAGGACTTTCTGTCCTTTAATGAGGAAAAGGAATGGAGAGAAAGTTGTTACTAGAGTTTTCCACTTCAAAAGTGCCCTACTCTTACACCCCTTCCTCCCCAGTCCTGTGCTGAGTGAACCTCATGTATGCTCAGAACACCCTGCAATTATTCCTTCAAAGTGCTTATCATTGTATTGCCAATGTGGGCATATGTGGCTAATTGTTCCACACCGTGTAAGCTTTTTCAATGGCAAGGACTGATTCTTAGTCATCTCTGTATCACCAATGAGCTAGTGGAGTGCCTGATGCATGTTGGCAATTAATGAATATTTGCTGAATTGAACTAAGACTAATAATAGCTAATATTGAGTGCACTTACTTTGTACCAGGCACTGTTTTAAGAAGTTCACAAGTATTAATCCTCCCTACAATCCTGTTCAAATTATACAAATCAGAAAAATAGCAATGAAATATCAGGTATGTTCAATATTATAAGGGTGGTGAGTGGTAAAAATATGTGCTTTCATTTTGTATGTTTGTGTGTGTGCTCTACATAAGAATGTATATTCTGTAAAGTGATTGGTTTGTTTAACAATCTGTCCTAGTTATTGCTTCATGCCAAAAGATGGAGATCTACCCCATTCTATTTAACTGTTGCATAGTATTCAGAAGCATGTTTGGCAATATGTTCTTTATCCATTTCCCAGTTGATGGACCTTTAGGTTATTTCCTTTTTTTCCCCCCTGCTATAGAGAATACTGTAGGATATATTTGAGTATGGATATTTCTCCAGATTTGATGAGAATGAATTGATGGGTCATAAGATGTGTGCATTTTTGACACCCACTGGTGTCGCTGGTCACTGGTGACCATCCTTGCATGTTTGTGCTCTGCCCTGCAACTTGATTCCCCTCTGGGAAGAGCACTCATCTGACCAGGAATATGGCCCCAGGGCTCCAGACAACCAGGGATGAGGGTGCATCTTACTTGGGTCATAGTTGATATTTTGGACTCTGCTCATTTGCTCAACCATCCCTTAACAGAATGACTAGGAGGAGGAACTCTCAGCAAAGAAAAGAAGCAGAGACAATGTCATTGCCACAGAACTAATGGATATGGATATAAGCAAGATGTCAGAGAAAGAATTCAGGATAGCAATCATGAAGTCAATAGCTAGGTTTGAAAAAAGCATTAGTGACTCTATAGAATCTCTAAGAGCAGAAATGAGATCAAATCAGGCCAAACTAAAAAATGCTATGAATAAGATTCAGTCCAAATTGGATACTCTAATAGCCAGAGTAAATGAGGCAGAAGAGAAAATTAGTGACCTCAAAGATATGCTGATGGAAAAGAAGGAAGTGGAGGAAAACAGAGGTAGGCTGCTAGTTGCACATGAAAAAAGGATTGCAAAATTAATGATGCCATGAAACATTCCAATGTCAGAATTATTGAGATCCCTGAGGGGGTGGAATGAGAGAGAGGGCTAGAAGATATATTTGAGCAACTAATAGCTGAGAACTTCCCTAATGTGGGGAAGGAAACAAGCATTCTAGTCCAAGGGGCAGAGAGGACCCCTCCCCAAATCAATAAAAATAGATCAACACCCCGACATATAATAATAGTGAAGCTTGCAAATTTTACAGCCAAGTAAAGAATTGTGAGAATAGCCAGGGAAAGGAGGTACCTTACATATGGAGGGAGGAACATCAGAACAACATCAGACCTGTCCACAGAAACCAGACAGGCCAGAAAGGGCTGGCAAGACATATTCAGGCTAAATGAAAAGAATATGCAGCCAAGAATACTTCATCCAGCAAAGCTGTCATTCAGAATGGAAAGAGAGACAAAGAGCTTTCAAGACAGGCAGAAACTGAAAGAATATACAACACCCTAGCCAGCCCTGCAAGAAATATTAAGAAGGATTCTGTAAGCTAAAAGAGACCCCAAGAGTTACATGGACCAAAAAGGAACAGAAAATCTATAAAAACAGGGACTTTACAGGCAGTACAATGGCACTAAATTCATATCTTTCAATAGTTACTCTGAGTGTAAATGGGCAGAATGTTCCCATGAAAAAACACAGTGTTTCAGATTGGATAAAAAAGCAGGATAGATAAACCACTGGCCAAACTTAATCCAAAAGAAAAGAGAAAGAACCCAAATTAATAAAATCATGAATGAAAGGGGAGAGATCATGACTAACACCAAGGAAATAGAAACAATTATTAGAAATTATTTCCAGCAACTATATGCCAACAAATTAAGCAATCTAGAAGAAATGGACGCATTCCTGGAAACTTATAAACTACCATGACTGAAACAGGAAGAAATAGACAATCTGAATAGACCAATAACCAGGAAATTGAAGCAGTAATCATAAACCTCCCAAAAAACAAGAGTCCAGGGCCAGATGGCTTCCCAGGGGAATTCTAGCAAACATTTAAAGAAGAAATCATACCTATTCTACTGAAGCTGTTTTTAAAAATAGAAATAGAAGGAAACGATCCAAACTTGTTCTAAGAGGCCAGCCTTACCCTGATCCCAAAACCAGTCAAAGAGCCCATCATAAAGGAGAATTACAGACCAATATCCCTGGTGAACATGGATGCCAAAATACTCAACAAGATCCTAGCCAATAGGATCCAACAGTACTTTAAAAGGACTATCCATCACGACCAGGTGGGATTTATACCTGGGATGTAAGGGTGATTCAACATTTGCAAATCAATCAACGTGATAGAGCACATTAATAAAAGATAAAAACCATATGATCCTCTCAATTGATGCAGAAAAAGCATTTGACAAAATATAGCATCCTTCCCTGATTGAAACTCTTCAAAGTGTAGGGATAGAGGGAACATACCTCAGTTCATAAAAGCCATCTATGAAAAGCCCACAGCAAATATCATTCTCAATGGGGAAAAACAGAGCTTTTCCCCTAAGGTCAGGAACATGACAGGGATGCCCACTCTTACCACTATTGTTCAGCATAGTATTGGAAGTCCTAGCCTCAGCAATCAGAAAACAAAAATAAATAAAAGGCTTTCAAATTGGCAAAAAAGAAGTCAAACTCTTTCTCTTTGCAGATGACTTGATACTTTATGTGGAAAACCCAAAAGACTCCACCCCCAAATTACTAGAACTCATACAGCAATTCAGCAGCGTGGCAGGATATAAAATCAATGCACAGAAATCAGTTGCATTTCTATACAAGAACAATGTGACTGAAGAAAGAGAAATTAAGGAATCGATTCCATTCACAATAGTACCCAAAACCATAAGATACCTAGGAATAAACCTAACCAAAGAAGTAAAGGATCTATACTCTAAAAACTACAGAATACTTATGAAAGAAATTGAGGAAGACACATAGAGATGGAAAAACCTTCCATGCTCATGGTTTGGAAGAATAAACATTGTGAAAATGTCTATGCTGCCCAGAGCAATCTACACTTTCAATGCCATCCCTATCAAAATACCATTGGCATTTTTCACAGAGCTGGAACAAAAATCTTAAAATTTGTATGGAACCAGAAAAGACCCTGAATAGCCGGGGGAATGTTGAAAAGGAAAGCCAAAGCTGGGGCCATCATGATGCCTGATTTCAAGCTCTATTACAAAGCTGTGATCAAGACAGCATGGTATCGGCACAAAAACAGACACATAGATCAATGGAACAGAATAGAGAGCCCAGAAATGGACCCTCAACTCTATGGTCAACTAATCTTTGACAAATCAGGAAAAAATATCCAATGGAAAAAAGACAGTCTCTTCAGTAAATGGTGCTGGGAAATTTGGACAATTACTTGCAGAAGAATGAAACTGGACCATTCTCTTACACCATATGCAAAGATAAACTCCAAATGGATGAAACACCTCAATGTGAGACAGGAATCCATCAAAATCCTAGAGGAGAACATAGGCAGTAACCTCTTTGACATCGGCCACATAATTTCTAGCTAGACACGTCTTCAAATGCAAGGGAAACAAATGCAAAAATGAACTTTTAGGACTTCATCAAGATAAAAAGCTTCTGCACAACAAAGGAAACGGTCAACAAAACTAAGAGGCAACCCACGGAATGGGAGAAAGTATTTGTAAATGACATTTTAGATAAAGGGCTAGTATCCAAGATCTATAAAGAACTTCTCAAACTCAACACCCAAAAAACAAATAATCCAGTCAAGAAATGGTCAGAAGACATGAACAGACACTTCTCCAAAGAAGACATACAAATGGCTAACAGACACATGAAAAAATGTTCAACATCACTAGCCATCAGGAAAATACAAATCAAAACCACAATGAGATACCACCTTACACCAGTCAGAATGGCAAAAATTAACAAGGCAGCAAACAGCAAATGTTGGCGAGGATGTGGAGAAAGGGGAACCCTCTTACACTGTTGGTGGGAATGCAAGCTGGTACAGCCACTCTGGAAAACAGTATGGAGGTTCCTCAAGATGTTAAAAATAGAGCTACCCTACAACACAGAAATTGTACTACTAGGTATTTACCCCAAGGATACAGACATAGTGAAAAGAAGGGGCACATGCACTCCAATGTTCATAGCAACAATGTCCACAAAAGCCTAACTGTGGAAGGAGCTGAGATGTCCTTTAACAGTTAAATGGATAAAGAGGATGTGGTTCATATATACAATGGAATATTACTCAGCCATCAGAAAAGATGAATACCTACCATTTGCATCAGCATGGATGGAACTGGAGGGGATTATGCTAAGTGAAATAAGTCAAGCAGAGACAGACAATTATCATATGGTTTCACTCATATGTAGAACATAAGGAATAGCATGGAAGACCATAGGGGAGGGGAGGGAATACTGTATGGGAAGAAATCAGAAAGGGAGACAAACTATGAGAGACTCTGGACTCCAGGAAACAAACTGAGGGTTACAGAAGGGATGGAGGTGGGAAATGGGGTAGCTGGGTGATGGTTATTAAGGAGGGCATGTGTTGTGATGAGCACTGGGTGTTATAAGCAACTAATGAATCATTGAAGACTACATCAAAAATCAATGATGTACTGTATGTTGGCTAACTGAACATAATGAAAAAAAGATGTATACATTTTTATTGTAATAGACATGGCCAAATTATCTTCCCAGATGTCTGTGACAGTGACATTAGTGGTTTCACCACACAAAAGACAACTTGAATAAATGGAGAGATATGCCATGTTCCTAGATGGAAAGTCTCAATTTTTTAGAGATGCATTTTCTCATCAAATTTGTCTGTAATTCCTATGCAGTTTCAATTAAAGCCCAACCGAATTTTGTAATGAATTTTGACAGGCTGATTCTAACTTTTAAGAGGTAGATAAAATAAGAAGAGTTGAGAAATTTTGAAAAAATAACAAAAATAGGAGTAGTAATTTTATCATGGAGGTGGGAGGGATTGAGAGGGAAGCAGAAGAGATAGGGGAAAGTGAGAAATAAAGAAAGGCTACCAAAGAGAATAATTCCTATGCTATACTATACAGTTAGCCTGTAGAATAAAATTTCCACCTTTAATGCCATTGCAAATATGTGAAATTTTAATATGCATAAAATGAAGGACTAGAAAAAAACCTGACTAAGTGAAAACATTGACTTAATTAGGTGATGGCATTGTGGACAATTTTTGTTTTTGGATGCAGACATTTTAATATATTTTTTCAATAATGTGCATAAATATAACAATGACCTAGAGCTTTAAAGAAAATTTTATTTTCTTACTTTTAATATTGTTACATCTTCTTCCTTCACAATATTGCCTATGACAATTCAGATGTCATTGATTCATTGATTTTTGCTCTTTTAGGTCAATGTTTTACTCTCTACAAGCTACGACTTTTTTTCTTTATTCTGATTTTTACGACAGTGTGTGTAGGTGTGGGTATTTATTCATACAATCTGCTTGACATCTGTTAGGCCATTTCAATCTGAATGCTCATATCTTTCTTTAGTTCTGGGAAATTTTCTTCAGTTATTGCTTTGTCTATTCTTTCCTGTCCATTTTTTAATCTTTTCTTTTCATTTCGCATTTATTGTGCTGGAGCTTCTGGATATATATTCTATGTCTCTTAACCTCTCTTTCTTGCTGTTCTCCTGCATTATTCTGTTTCTTGATCTCAGGTTGGTTGCATGTATTTGTTCAAAGTGTGTACATTTTTAAACATATAGATGTCTGAACATGTGTTCATGTGTTTCAGTGAAAAAAATTTTTAAATGATAACTTCAAGGTTTTTGACCTGAACAAATGGAAAGTTGAAATTGTCATCCATTCAGATGTCTGAACATGTGTTCATGTGTTTCAGTGAAAAAAATTTTTAAATGATAACTTCAAGGTTTTTGACCTGAACAAATGGAAAGTTGAAATTGTCATCCATTCAGATCCTCATCTGAAGGATGTTGCAGGTAGTGCAGGTTTGGGGAGAAGATCAGGAATTCAGGTTTGAATGTTGGATTTGAACTGTATCTTAAATAGGTAAGGAGAGATGTCAATTATTGTGTTCAATCCTCCTAATAGGTTGTCTTAGCCTGTTAAGGCTGCTATAACAAAATGCACAGTTTTGGAGTCTTATAAACAACAGAAATTTATTTCTCACAGTTCTGGAGGCTGGAAGATTGAAATCAGGATGCCAGCATGATTAGGTGAGGGCCTTCTTCCAGGTTGCAGACTGCCAACTTCTTGCTGTGTTTTCACAAGGTGAAAGGGGCTAGGAAGCTTCATGGAGCTTCTTTTATAAGAACACTAATCCCATTTGTGTGGGTTTCACCCTTATGACCTAGTTACCTCCCAAAATCCCCACCTCCTAATATCATCACACTGAACATCACGATTTCAGTATATGAATTTGGGGGAACAGAAACCTTCAGATTATAGCATAGGTCAAGTAAGATGAAGACTGAAAATTAACTATTGGATTTAGCAATTTGGAGTTCATTAGTCATCTTGATGAAAGCAGTGTTGGTGGAGTTGCTGTGAGGGCTAGAAGCTGATTAGTGTCTAAAGAGAATGGAGGAGAAGAAACGAAGACAGGAAGTATAGGCAAGTTTGTTGTTTGCTGTCTGGTCCAAGATCATGGCAGGAGCATTAATTATAGTGGAGTCAAACTTCCTGGCTGTTTCTTCTGTAGGGCTCAAACATACGATCATTTTATTTGCCCTATGATCTCAGCTAATTCTGTACCAGAAGCATTTCTGAATCTCTGCTCAGTTTTCAGGAGTCCCTCCTAATGCACCTTTGGACTATAGCTTGTCTTTCTTTCTTTCTTTCTTTTTCTTTCTTTCTTTCTTTCTTTCTTTTTCTTTCTTTTTCTTTCTTTCTTTTTCTTTCTTCCTTTCTTTCTTTCTTTCTTTCTTTCTTTCTTTCTTTCTTTCTCTCTCTCTCTCTCTCTCTCTCTCTCCTCTCCTCTCCTCTCCTCTCCTCTCCTCTCCTCTCCTCTCCTTTCATCTGACTTCTATCTTTTGGGCATTTCTTTTTCCAATCCTTGAGAGCATCTGTTCTTATTTCCCAGTGTCTCATATTGATTCAATCTCCTTACTTCACTTTGAAACCTCAGTTTCCTTACCTCTTAAAGTGTGCCAAATAATTGTGCTTAACTCATGGATTTATGAGAATCAAAGAAGATTATATAAAGTGCTTTGTAAATTGTATACTCTATAAAAATGTTAATTTTATGTTAGCTCTTATAATTTTTAAAGAGTGATTATTTTCATTATTTGGATCTATGTACTCTGATCTGCTTTCTAAATGTGATTGTTTTCAGTGAGTTTAGATGGCCTGCATTTTAGTGGTGACCTACCTGACATCTTCAGTTACAGTTAACAGGACCATGGGAAGTGGGACCAAGGTTAGTTAGACACATTCCTGATCCCCAGTTTTTTTTCTGCCAAATGACACATTAAGTTTAAAACAATGGACCTCCTCATTACCCTTTCATAAATGTTCTTTTTTTTTATTTTTAAAGATTTTATTTATTTGAGAGAGAAAGAGAGAGAGAGAAACAGCATGAGAGGGGAGAGGGCCAGAGGGAGAAGTAGGCTCCCCACTGAGCCGGGAGCCCGATGTGGGACTCGATCCCAGGATTCCAGTATTATGACCTGAGCTGAAGACAGTCGCTTAACCAACTGAGCCACCCAGGCACCCCATAAATGTTCTTAAGAGTCTTTTCCCACTGAACAATTAGTTCCTTAAGGGCAAGGATTAAACTTTACTCATTGTGGTCCCCTCAGTGCCTTACAAAGCATTTGGCAAATAATGGGCACTTATTTCATGTTTATTTTTTGAACAATTTATTGGACTTTTCAGTGATTTTTGTTTGTACTGACTTGAGGAATATTAGTAATGTGATAGAAGTTTTGCTTAAAAGTATTCTAACAAGGTTTTACTGGCATGCTCATAGCACCTATGTTGTGGGTATTTGTACCTTATTAGTACCTTATTAGGATTAAATACAGCATGGTTGTCTATAATCTGAATACTAATTATAACTTAAGTTGGAAAGGTTATACTTATTGATAGCTGCTATCTATTGATATTGTCTCTAATGTCACAGGGACCCTGAAAGTCTCACATCTGTTGAGGTACAGTACTGGAATGCATATCCTGGTTTAATTGACCCCAAAACCAACACTCCTAACTCAATTCCTTTGCCTCTAATTTGTTTTAAGCCAAGTAGATAAGGAATAGCAGCTGGCAGCAGCCTCATACAATTTCAGGTTTCTGTTCTTGGAGAATAGTATTTACCCTATTTTGCTCTGCTTATTCACTTTTTGGGTAGTGGTTAGTGATAAAAGTAGTTTTTGATCTTCTTGTTCTATGTCATGCTTTCTTTTTCATTCTTTCTTTTTCTTTTTTTGGTGGTTAGTCTCACTCACACTGAGGCTCTGAAAGGTCTCACCAGTTTTAATCCTAATTTATTCACAGGAAGAAGAGAAATAGCTTTTTGTCACGGGACTATATCTAATTTTAGCATTGTTTATGCAATGACTTTGAAAGAATGTTTTCAAATTGCCATTAGTCTCTTTGTGTAGCCCTTGTGGTCTAAGCTGCAATCAAGATTAAATGTTTATACATGTATAGAGAGAAAAGGGCCTGACCTAGAAAAATTGAACAAATATTTATTGAGTGCCTACTATGTGCCGGCATAGTTATAGGCCCTGGGGAATCACAAAGTAAATAAAACACACAAAAAAAGCAAAAAAAGAGGTATATTTATACTAAAAACTGATTCAGTGGCAATGAAAAATTCATTTTACAATTCCTCAATAGATGATGTAATTTTTCCTTGAAACAGGTTATATACATTTGTGGGTTTAATATTTGCAGTATAATAATTTTATTTCAAATGAGTAATATCAAAGAGTAATATTTCTTGCCCATTTTCCCTTTTTCTCTTTTGGTTGCCTCAAATTGTTTGCTAAGTATACATTTTTGTCTTAGCCTTTTTGTAGTGACTATTAATTTAAAGCAATTTGTGGTACTGAATGCTTCTACCTCAATGAAGACTTCTGCTCAAAGCTTACTCTACATTTTTCTGTAGTTATGTGCTGTTTTCCATAGAAAGAAAACTATAATATATATCATAAGTTAGTGAGAACTAATATCTTAAAGTCGAGAAAAGTACTTTTTAATGCTTTGGCAGGAATTTTAATAATTTCACAGTAGGAGTGAATACAGCTTATTTTGGGGAGAGAGATTTAAAATTCTTTAGCTAACTCTAAATATCATCAACTTTTCTATATTTTCCCTGTGAAGAAGGTGAAAATAGAATTACTTTTTTATT
Source organism: Leptonychotes weddellii (assembly GCF_054177405.1). NCBI lineage: Eukaryota > Metazoa > Chordata > Mammalia > Carnivora > Phocidae > Leptonychotes > Leptonychotes weddellii. The sequence continues at coordinate 43,365,176 of NC_138385.1, forward strand.
TTTGGTATATTGGTGGTGACACATGGCTTTGTCAAAGAATGGCTCCTCAGAGCTTGTCTGGTAGCTTTGGAACATAGTAGATGCTTTTCTATTTCTGCCCTATCCAATTCCAATTTGTCTTCCCTCTCAACACCCTACTGCCATTGAACATTTGATTATAAATTAGTTCTGATACTACTTGTTAACTACTTCTTGTATGTTGACTTCACGTAAATTTTAAAGCTCCTGGAAACAGGGCCAATGTCTTAACATTTAAAAATCCTTTTTTTTAAACTTTAGCTTCCCCTTCAACACATATCACATTGGTAAGCACATAGTAGGAACTCAATAATTACTTTTGAATTCATTCACTTAATCAAGGTATGGGGCTTAGTATAAGCAGCGTGGTGCAGTAGAAAGAGCATTGAACTGGAAGTCAGAACTTGATTTGAGACTGAGCTCTGCCATTTACTAGTTAAATGAGCAAGCTTTTCACAAAGTTTCTGAGGTGCAATTACTTCTTTAAAATGAAGGTGACTAAACTAAGTGCTTTTATTCTCAAATTCCTTTCAATTTTATGATCCAGTGATCCAAAGGAGTGAATAAGAGTCCTCTATGTTTTTAATTTGCCACCCATGCCTTATAGTTACTGAACGTTCTGCCAGCCTCTGGGGTTTATATTTATGGCTCTGCTCGATGACATATCACAAAGTGATTTTAAAAAAAGAACTTGAATACAGTGTAGTATGTTCAGTGGAAAATTGGTATATAGAGAATAAAAAGACAGATTTTTTTCACAGTCTTTTGTTGTTCTAGGCATAGTTACCAATGGTTTCAAAACATATCCCTCAAAAAATAACAAGCCTTTTGCTTTTTAATATTTTCTTTAACATATTTGCTTTATTTTTAGCTGAATAGAGGATTTGTGTGTTATAGACCAAATTTCCTCAAGCTGGCCTTCTTTTTAAAATAAGCAATTTTCTAATCACAGTTATTTGTGAAAGCAAGACTGCACATGCTGATAGGAAAGAAAGCAGAATCAGCTAATTTTAGGAATAATTAGAATAGTCATGAAAATGAACATTGGTTTATGTGTGTAGGGCCTTAGAAGAAATCACTCTGGGATAAGTATGTATATAAATTTTAATATGAATCAAGTTTTTGATCAAATAAGGAAAAAATTCTAATGAGAAATTAAATATAATCTGTCTTGCTTTCCCTACCACATAGAGTTGTTGCAAGGACTTAATAAGACTTAACATGTTGATACTAGTTGTCCTTGAATGATACCTTAGACTTCTCTCCTGGCCACTAGTGCCCATTCTGGGCAGGAAAAGGGAGCACTCTTCAGTGCTTCTGGGAGACCTTAAATTGCACTGGTGAAGGCTCTGAAATCTGCAATCCAAACTTGTTTCCTTCCTTAATTTCCAATTTGATATTTCCAACTGTCTTTCCGTGAAATCCATTATCATTACAAAATCAATAGAATCATAGCCAAACTGATCACCTTTCCTCTACCCAATTGTTTTCCTTCCTAAACTACCTAATTTTTCTCCAAGCCAGTTTTCCCCAGTGCAAACCAGAAAAGGAAAGATGTTTTAGGCTTTGCCTAAGGTAACTTAAACTTCCTAAAGGGAACAACATCTAGAAAGAAAGCAATAAGCTGAACTCTAATTGGAGAGGGAGGCAGGAATGGAGCTGGAAGAAGAAAGGTTTGGGAGCTGAATGATTTAAAGGCAAGGGAAAGCCCAGTGGAATTGAAGGTCACTTTAGGAACTAATTACACAAATTTGGTTTATCTGTTTCACCATCCTTCTTACATGGCTCAAGCACCTTTTCAGGGCTAGAGTCTTATTTTTAAAGGGATCAGATGGTATAGTAAAATTTCTGTTAATGAATACTTCTCTGTTTTGAAATCTCAAAGCCTTGAAGCCATCTTAGATTCTTCACTCCCCATAGTATTCTAACAACTAAACAGTACTCAACAAATGCTTGCTAGAATGAATGGATAAAAGCCCTGTTGATGCTTCCTCCCCTAGACCTTTTATATTGATTCTTTGTGCTGCATTTCCACTGTGACCCTAGCCCAGGCCAAATAATATCAAATCCAAATTCTCCACTTTATTATTTGAATTTCTCCAAAATAGGACCCCAATTTATTTCCAACTTTATCTTTCCCTGCTGCCCATCAGGGCCTTTCCACTTATTGTAAAAAATTCTCCATTTACTGTCTCCAGTCATGTTTATTCTTTAGTTTCTTTACTCTTCTTTGTACACCCCTCTTCCCCCTATTTCAACTGAATCCAGTATCCCTTAAGACCCAGTTCAAGTCCTATCATCTCTGTGAAAACTTCTATATACATTTCAGTGAATATGAATCTCATTAAAAAAAAACTATTGTAATTCCTGCTGTATTATACATGTTGGCACTTAATCATTTTTTTTCTCCTAAATGGTATGTGTATCTTGACTTCCTAGAAAGTATGTGTGTCTTTGAGGGCAAAGAATATATTTCAAACATCTTTTGAATTACCTACAATGTTTAGCAGAAATGATTTTTGAATGAATGATTTAAGCTGAGTACAGAAATATAAAAAAGGAAGTGATGTTAAAATAATATAAGCTTGTTTCACTTTATTATTCAAGAGATCAACAAAACACCTTAAAGACTGAAAATATCCTTGAAGTCCCAAGTTTATGATAACAACACAATGTACACAAAGATGATACATATATACAAAGATGACTGTATATATCATCTTTACAATATGCAATTGTATATAAAAGACAGAGGAGAAAATTTTCTAAAACAAGGATTTAATAGTTGAAACCAATTCAACATAAAAGACCTTTTTCTTACGAGTGTATTTGAGAATTTGAAGGGGATTTATGCTTTTGGGATTTTAAAATGTATTCATTCAGCTTCTAATAAAAAATAAAATTACTCCTGAAATAAATCATTTTTTGATAAAGTCATGTTCAATGAATTTCTAATGAAATAACTGCTGTTTTACTTCTTGCAAAACTTGAAATGAAATCATTGCCATTGAATGCAGATTTTGAGGGCAGTGATCTAATTATTCCTACATATCCCAGAGAACATTTTAAAACTTTAATAACTAAAGTCAGAAGAAGCAATCAAGCTATTGAAGGAAATATTTTGAGGCTATTACTGGTAAGTGAGGTAAAAATAGATGAAACTTGTAATTGTTAATAATATTATTTTTCAGATAGGTAAACTTTAAACAGAGAAACCTTAAATTAGAAAACTTATCTGAGGGGTGCCGGGGTGGCTCAGTTGGTTAGGCGACTGACTCTTGATTTTGGCTCAGGTCGTGATCTTGGGGTCATGGGATTGAGCCCCATGTCAGGCTCTGCACTCAGTGGGGAGTCTGCTTGGGATTCTCTCTCTCTCCTTTTCCCTCTGTCCCTTCCCCCACTCACTCTTTTTTTTCTCTCTCCCTCTCTCAAATAAATAAATAAATCTTTAAAAAGAAAAAGAAAACTGTCATCTGAACATATCTGAAATGGAGACTGATCTATTGGTCTAAGGATTATAAAATAATGATAAAATTAGCTCATCTTGAATAAAATGCTAATTTTGAACCACTGGATGAAATTGAAATGTGTGCCTTTAATAGCATTCTTTTTTTCTCATTTTTTTTTCCTTAGTGTTTTATGAATGTCAAAATACACATTAAGAATCATGATGCCTCCCCCATATTTCTGAAATCGTTATCTTGGATATTATTGCACAAATTCAAACATTTGAAATGCTGACATTGATTGACAAAGTTATTGATAATGCATGCCTATTATGGATTTAATTACTTTGGGGTTAAATGAAGAAGCATTTAAATGGTATGCTCTAATATAGTTCAATTATTGAAAACAAATCAAACAAGAAATATACTTCAAAGAATAAAGATGATAAAAGAATATCATTTCTGTGAAAAATTTTATTTTTAAATGCAGAATATTTATAAATTAGTGGCACACAGAAAGGATGAATTCCTTGTCCTTTCTCTTTAAATATCAGCATCATCAAATATTAAGCCTGCAAATACCACTCTAATTGGTCTCATGCTTTTCTTTGACCTTGATAAATAGGGTGGATGCTTCCCTGAAGAGTTAAATACCCGCTGCCTTGCTGGCTGATTTCTTCCTGTTGCTAAATCACTTGTTCCCAAAACTCTGTTCCCTCTAGGATTTAACCTCTCTTTTTCAAAAGTTTCTGTCTATGCCACAGTCTATCATGCTAATGCTGTCTGCAAGACTTGTCGGTAAAACAAGCCTGCAGTAATGGTACTGCTGCAGGTTTCACTGCAGCTCCAAGAATAATACAGTCAGCTCTTGTCGGGAAATGATGTAAGGTAAAGTTTGAGGGCTGTGATGAAGGGGTCTTGAAATCTAAATAGCTTCTGCAAGGCAAATGGTTCTGTGTTCTCAGGTAACTGTAGTCCCTGAAATTAAACCACCTCTCAAGGTGTTCAATGACATGGTTATCAAATGTTTTAAATGATTTCTTGAGCATCAGAGTTGAAAAGAATGGCAGGTTTAGATTTGTTTGAAATTCATATTTGTCATTCAGCCTCTGAACCAGCTTATTCCTATCATTTGGAATGAGGTTATACAAATGGCAACCACTTGAATGCCTTTTTTTTTCTCCCCAGAGACTGCTGTCCTAGAATTATAGCAGCATATTAAAGAAAATAAATTATACCCTTCAAAAATAAATTTCCCAGTTCCCATAAGACGTTATCTTGGGAAAACTTGAAACTTCATTTTTTAAAAAAAGAGCTCGTGCACAACAATATCTCATTAAGGGGTTTAGAGTAGAAGATTCCTTTGGTGAATCTTATATGTTTGTGGTTAGAATTTTAAATTTATTTTGCTTAACTATTTCAAGTAAGTTAAATTATATTATTAATAAGAGCAATTCTACTCTAAGATGTTTTTCCAACAATAAACAGATGTTTTGGTCTTGAGGACTATCATGCAAAGAATGTGGATCTGACCTAAACCATTAGTGAGAGAAATAACAAATTATACCTAGGAGTTAATTTCTTTTTAAAAACTTGCCTCGGATGACTATTTGCTTTACTCTCTAATGTTGGTGCTTAACCTATTTTAATAAAGATTTCTGTTTTTTTAAAAATCATAAAATGGATAATTGAGAAAGTATGCTAATTTCTTTCTCAGTTAACCACACATATGGGGAACATGACTGTTTAAATCAAAAGAGCATATCCAAGACAGTACCACTGACATAGCATCAGTGTCTCCTAATTATAGGCAGAATACATTAGAAATGAACAGAAATGCATGTAAGCTTTTCCTCTTTTGTACTCTTTCCTATCATGGCACTTACTGCCATGTAGTTGTAGTTGTTGGTTTTGTAGTTGTTGGTTTATGGGCATGCCTCTTGCTTTGACTGTGTGCTTCTAAAGGGTAAAGACCCCATCTTTCATCTTCATAACCTCTCACTTAGCACAGTGACTATCATAATATTAGATGCTGAAAATAGGTCTGCTGATTTACTGAACATCCTGTGTTATAAGACCCATGAGAACAGTGATTCTGTTGAGTTCATTTTTATATCTTATCACCTAGGACACTTCCTGGCTAAATGATAGCTTTATATTTTGGGAATAACTGTTACATACATCATCTCATTTCAGCTCTTCATAAGCTTCATGGACTAATAGATAGGGTAGACTATTATTATCCTCATTTTATAGATGAGGAGATAAAGATCCAGAGCAATGCATTAACTTACTAATATTAACTTACTAAAACATACTATTTAGTGAGAGAGCGGGCAAGGGAGCTCATCTATGAGTCACTAGATGCCCTTAAGAATAGGTCTTGAGGAGGTCTGTTCCCACTGCCACACAGAGAAAAGAACGTTGCTATGACTGTGTATGGTTATTGGCAAGTACTTATTCTTCAGAGGTATTTGAGTGTGTGTGTGTGTAGATATTCTTTTAGCTCCTTCAAAGATGAATTATTTATGTATTATCTAATGTTTAATCATTTCTTTTACACAATCTTGGTAATGTGCCAACTAATGTAAATAAGATAATTGATACAATTCCCTGAAACAAGACCATTTTCTCCTTTATAGTTGTGGAATCCTTCTATAACATTTCCAAACATAACTTTTGGTGCAATGGATCAACAGTAGACAATCTCAATGGCAGTGTGATTATTGAACTTATACTCTGGGGCTGAAAACTATACCAATAAGTTTGATGAAAAATTAGTGTCAACATTCTTGGAAAAATATTTTAGTTCATGTTAAAGTTGACTAGAACTCAGTATTTTCAGAAAAGCAAAGCTTTGTGAAGTTATTATAACTTTTTCCACTTACTGCTGAAGGATTCTAAAGTACACTTTTCCTAAAGTAGTCCATACTTTGCTTCATCCTTACTTGTAATGGTTTCCCAATAATACAGTAGCTTGATGTTCTCATTTTAAGTGGAAATCTTCTCTAATAAAATCTTAAGTTGTTACTCCAGTGTTTGATAAACTCCAGACATTTGTGACTGATGCTCTTTTTTCATTGATTGAAAATCTCCTAGCAGGTCACACAATCTTACCCTTTCCATCAATGAAAAAGCTTTTGGGTCATTGCCAATGTGAGGGAGGAAAGAGAAATGGATGTGATGTCCTGTCAAAATTAGTGAGCTTTATATGCAGAGGAACTGGTGGGTAGATGGAAATATTTTGCTACCTTCTGAGCACTTTTTTTTTTTGAATAGATTTTGAAAATGTCACATGAAGATGCTCTTTATTTCAGAGTCTTCCTAAGATCTTTCTCAAACTGGGTGGCCTGGGTGGCTCAGTCAGCTGGGCATCCAACTCTTGATTTTGGGTCAGGTTGTGATCTCAGGTTGGTATTGAGCCCTGCACTGGGCTCCACACTGAGTGTGGAGCCTACTTGGGATTCTCTCTCTCCCTCTCCCTCTGTCCCTCCTGCATGCATGTTCTTTCTCTCTCTCGAAGAAAAAAAGGACCTTTCTCAAATTGAGTACAGTTCCTAGAGCCATAAATCTATCTTGCTTAGCCTAGAGCCGACTTGTTTCTAGGACTCAATCTCTTTCTTGGGGATGGGAGATGGAAAAGTAAACAGCTGTTTCTTTCTTCCTTCCCTTCATTCTTCTATCCTTTCATCTTTTCTACCTTCTTTCACTCTCTTCCTTTCTCGTTCCCCCTTCTCTTTTTCTTTCTTTCTTTCTTTCTTTCTTTCTTTCTTTCTTTCTTTCTTTCTTTCTTTCTTTCTTTCTTCTTTCTTTCTTTCTCTTTCTTTCTTTCTTTCTTTCTTTCTTTCTTTCTTTCTTTCTTTCTTTCTTTCTTTCTTTCTTCCTTTCCTCTCTCTTTCTAATAGGGACATTCCTAGAGAAAACACACATACCAAAACCACTAAAAAAACCCCCAAAATCCAAACAAGACCTGTCCAAGTCTTTGTTGGTAATGTCTGGAGTTACCCTAGAGGTCAAGGGTGGATAGAAATTTATACTTGCTGTCAAATTGATGAGTGATTACTCCTGGAGAGGAAGCGGTTTCTTGAGAATGTAGTCAGGGAGATGGCAGTACTACTGTTGGGAGGAGGTATATGCTGTGGACTGATAAAAAAGATCTATGGGGGCGCCTGGGTGGCTCAGTTGGTTAAGCGACTGCCTTCGGCTCAGGTCATGATCCTGGAGTCCCTGGATCGAGTCCCGCATCGGGCTCCCTGCTCGGCAGGGAGTCTGCTTCTCCCTCTGACCCTCCCCCCTCTCATGTGCTCTCTCTCATTCTCTCTCTCTCAAATAAATAAATAAAATCTTTAAAAAAAAAAA
>NC_138385.1:43373098-43399796 GCF_054177405.1 Leptonychotes weddellii
CCATGGTCTGACCTTGAGAGGACCAGTGAGGATGCCCTGAGGTAAATGCTAGTCATTGGAGGCATGGAGAAAACATTGTTGAAAAGCAGGTCTGCCATCCTGCTTCCTACCATATACACTATAGAGCACTGGCACCTGGCAGATGGCAGAAAACCAGAATTCAATGGTATCATTGGGTAGTAGAATAATCAGTAATGATGGTGACCACTAGATATTAAGCATTAGACACTTCTCTCATTTTCCTGTGACTCAGTAACCTCTGAGATTCCTATAGGATCTGATAGGGGAGGAAGCTCCAGTAATAACTAATAGTAAATGTTCTATCAGCTAGAAATGTGAGGGCACAAAACAAAGTTAAATTTAATTTAAAAAACAAAAGGAACAAAATATACTACTTATTGTACCCAAGCAGTCTGAAACAAATTCATGCCCATCACAAATACAACAAAATGGAAGAATACATCAAGACTCTGTGAAGGGGAATGGGGGCCAGAGGAACTTTCACCTTTCACTTAAAATGTGTGTGCACATGTGTGCGTATCTGGGGGAAGGGAGAATAATCTTTTCCTTTCAAAACAAAAACAAAAATAATTTTGGTTTGAGAAGAGGATTTGGAGAAGCGTGGCAATTTCCAGCTTCATCTGGACCAGCCCTAAGCCTGATGCATATTCCTAGGATTGCTTGAGAGCCTGGTTAGATACAGACATAGCTTTGAAGGGGATAAACTAGGAATACAAAAGTGTATGAACTTTTCTACTCATTACCTAATTTCACAAAGAATGATTGTAAATATAAATAGTTTACATTATTTCATAAACTGAAATTGTATGAACAATAAAATATGACTTATTTATTCATTCATCCTTTAATGGACATTTATTGATAGCCAATTGTGTGTCAGGCACTTTTCTAGGCATTTAAGATATAAAGGACAAAAATAAATAAAATGATCCTGCCCCTTTTTCTCATTTTAAATGACCACCTTTTTGTACCTCCACACTGTTGGTATGGGACATACAATTCTATTATAACATTTATCACATTGTATTAAAGTAATCAGTTTATGCAATTTGGGTTTTATAATATAAAGGCAGAAAACGTGAGAAAACAAGAACAATAGATTTGAGTACCTAGTAGTTAGAAACCACACAGAAAGAAAAATGAAACATCAGGGAATGATAAAGTAAAAAAATATTTGCAACATATATGACACACAAGTTTTCTATCTGTAATATATAAAGAGTTCTTCCAGGACACTAAGCAACAGATCAAAAACCAGTTGAAAAATCTCCAAAGGACACAAACAAAAAATATACTAAAGAAATGCAATGGTTAATATATACATATTGTTAATTTTTTATTTAAATTCAATTAGCCAACATATAGTACATCATTAGTTTCAGATGTAGAGTTCAATAATTAACACCCTTTGCTAATCACATCAGGTGCCCCACAAATGCCCATCACCCATTTACCCCATCCCCTCACCTGCCTCCCCTCCAGCAACCTTCAGTTTTTTTCCTATAGTTAGGAGTCTCTCATGGCTTATCTCCCTCTATGATGACTTCTCCTTCCCTCCTTTACCCAATCCTCTGCACTGTTTCTTATATTCCACATGAGTGACACCATGTGATAATTGTCTTTCTCTGATTGACTTATTTCACTTAGCATAATACCCTCCAGTTCCATCCATGTCTAAGTAAATGGTAGGTATTCATCCTTTCTGATGGCTGAGTAATATATATATTATATCTTTATCCATTCATCAGCCGATGGACATCATCTTGGCCCTTTCCATAGTTTGGCTATTGTGGCCACTGCTGCTATAAACATTGGGGTGCATGTTTGCCCCTTCAGATCACTACATTTGTATCTTTGGGGTAAATCCCTAGTAGTGCAATTGCTGGGTTGTAGGGTATCTATTTTTAACTTCTTGAAGAACCTCCATACTATTTTTCAGAGTGGCTGTACCAGCTTGCATTCCCACAAACAGTGTAAGAGGGTTCCCCTTTCTCCATATCCTTGCCAACGTTTGTTGTTTCCTGTCTTGTTAATTTTAGTTAATTGTGGTTTTGTGTGTCTTCTTTGGAGAAGTGTCTGTTCATGTCTTCTGACCATTTCTTGACTGGATTATTTGTTTTGTGAGTGTTGAGTTTGAGAAGTTCTTTATAGATCTTGGATACCAGCCCTTTATCTGATATGTCATTTGCAAATATCTTCTCCCATTCCGTAGGTTGCCTTTAGTTTTGTTGACTGTTTCCTTTGCTGTGCAGAAGCTTTTTATCTTGATGAAGTCCCAATAGTTCATTTTTGCTTTTGTCTCCCTTGCTTTGGAGACATGTCTAGCAAGAAGTTATGTGGCCGAGGTTGAAGAGGTTACTAGGATTTTGATGGATTCCTGTCTCACATTTAGGTCTTCCAACCATTTTGAGTTTATCTTTGTGTATGGTGTAAGAGAATGGTCCTGTTTCATTCATCAGCATGTGGCTGTCCAATTTTCCCAGCACCATTTATTATTTATTTATTTATTTATTAACATATAATGTATTATTTGTTTCAGGGGTACAGGTCTGTGATTCATCAGTCTCACACAATTCACAATGCTCACCATAGCACATACCCTTCCCAGTGTCCATCACCCAGCCACCCCATCCCTCCCACCCCCCTCCACTCCAGCAACCCTCAGTTTGTTTCCTGAGATTAAGAGTCTCTTATACTTTGTCTCCCTCTCAGGTTTCATCTTGTTTCATTTTTCCCTCCCTTCCCCTATGATCCTCTGTTTTGTTTCTCAAATTCCTCATATCAGTGAGATCATATGATACTTGTCTTTCTCTGATTGACTTATTTCACTTAGCATAATACCCTCTAGTTCCATCCACGTCGTTGCAAATGGCAAGATTTCATTTTTTGATGGCTGCATAATATTCCATTATATATATATATATATATATATATATATATATATATATATATACACACACACACACACACACACATATATATATATACACACACACACACCACTTCTTTACTCATTCATATGTTGATGGACATCTAGGTTCTTTCCATAGTTTGGCTATTGTGGACATCCCAGCACCATTTATTGAAGTGACTGTCTTCTTTCCATTGGATATTCTTTCCTGATTTGTCAAAGATTAGTTGACCGTAGATTTGAGGGCCCATTTCTGGAGTCTCTAGTCTGTTCCATTGATCTATGTGTCTGTTTTTATGCCAGTAACATACAGTCTTGATGATTACAGCTTTGTAATAGAGCTTAAAGTCTGGCATTGTGATGCCACCAGCTTTGGTTTTCTTTTTCAACTTTCCTCTGGCTATTTGGGTACATTTTACTTTCATACAAATTTTAGGATTGTTTGTTCCAGCCCTGTGAAAAATGTCAATGGTATTTTGATAGGGATTGCATTGAATGTGTAGATTGCTCTGTGTAGCATAGACATTTTAACAATATTTACTCTTCCAATTCATGAGCAGGGAATGTTTCTTCACCTCTTTGTGTCTTCCTCAGTTCTTTCATAAGTATTCTGTAGTTTTTAGAATATAGATCCTTTACCTCTTTGGTTAGGTTTATTCCTAGGTATCTTATGGTTTTGGGTGCAATTGTAAATAGGATTGACTCCTTAATTTCTCTTTCTTCTGTCTCATTGTTAGTGTATACAAATGCAACTGATTTCTGTGCATTGATTTTATATCCTGTCGTGTTGCTGAATTGCTGTATGAGTTCTAGAAATTTGGGGGGTGGAGTCTTTTGGGTTTTCCACATAAAGTGTCATGTCATCTGCAAAGAGAGAGTTTGATTTCTTTCCCAATTTGAATGCATTTTATTTCTTTTTGTTGTCTGTTGCTGATGCTAGGACTTCTAGTTCTATGTTAACAGCAGTGGTGAGAGTGGGCATCCCTGTCATGTTCCTGACCTTAGGGGAAAAGCTCTCAGTTTTTCCCCATTGAGAATGATATTTGCTGTGGGCTTTTCATAGATGGCTTTTATGATATTGAGGTATGTTCCCTCTATTCCTATATTTTGAAGAGTTCTAATCAGGAAAGGATGCTGTATTTTGTCAAATGCTTTTTCTACATCAATTGAGAGGATCATATGGTTCTTGTCTTTTATTTATTAATGTGCTCTATCACGTTGATTGATTTGTGAATGTTGAACCACCCTTGCAGCCCAGGAATAAATCCCACTTGGTCATGGTGAATAATTCTTTTAATGTACTGTTGGATCTTATTGGCTAGGATATTGGTGAGAATTTTGGCATCCATGTTCATCAGGGATATTGGTCTGTAATTCTTTTTGATGGGGTCTTTGTCTGGTTTTGGGATCAAGGTAGTGCTGGCCTCATAGAATGGGTTTGGAAGTTTTCCTTCCATTTCTGTTTTTTGAAACAACTTCAGTAGAATAAGTATTATTTCTTCTTTAAATGTTTGGTAGAATTCCCCTTGGGAGCCATGTGGCCCTTGACTCTTATTTTTTGGGGGGGTTTTGATTACTGCTTCAATTTCCTTTCTGATTATGGGTTGTTCAGGTTTTCTATTTCTTCCTGTTTCAATTTTGGTAGTTTATAAGTTTCCAGGAATGCATCCATATCTTACAGATTGCCTAATTTGTTGGCATATACTTGCTCATAATATGTTCTTAAAACTGTATAAAACTGTTTGTATTTCCTTGGTGTTGGTCGTGATCTCTCTTCCTTTCATTCATGATTTCATGAACTTGGGTCCTTTCTTTTTTCTTTTGCGTAAGTCTGGCTAGAGGTTTATCAATCTTATTAATTCTTTCAAAGAACCAGCTTCTAGTTTCATTGATCTGTTCTACTGTTCTTCTGGTTTCTATTTCATTGATTTCTGCTCTAATCTTTATTATTTCTCTTCTCCTGCTTGGAATAGGCGTTATCTACTGTTCTTTCTCCAGCTCCTTTAGGTGTAAAGTTAGCTTGTGTATTTGAGATTTTTCTAATTTTTTGAGAGAGGCTTGTATTGCAATGTACTTCCCTCTTAGGACTGCCTTTACTATATCCCAAAGGTTTTGAATAGTTATTTTTTTTCATTTTCATTGGTTTCAATGAATTTTTCTAATTCCTCCTTAATTTTCTCATTGACCAATTCATTCTTTAATAGGATGCTCTTTAACCTCTAGGTTTTTGAGTTCCTTCCAAATTTCCTCTTGTGATGGAGTTCAAGTTTCAAAGTATTGTTGTCTGAAAATATGCTGGCAATAATCTCAATCTTTTGGTATTGGTTGAAACCTGAGTTGTGACCCTGTATGTGATCTATTCTGGAGAATATTCCATGTGCACTTGAGAAGAATGTGTATTCTGTTGCTTTAGGATGGAATGCTCTGTATATATCTGTGAAGTCCATCTGGTCCAGTGTGTCATTCAAAGCCCTTGTTTCTTTGTTGATCTTCTGCTTAGATGATTTGCTGTGAGTGGGGTGTTAAAGTCCCCTCCTATGATTGTATTATTATCAATGTGTTTCTTATTTTGGTTATAAATTGGATGATATAATTGGCTGCTCCCAAATTAGGAACATATATATTTATAATTGTTAGATCTTCTTGTTGAGTAGACCCTTTAAGTATGATATAGTGTCCCCTTTCATCTTTTACTACAGTCTTTGGTTTAAAATCTAATTTGTCTGATATGAGAATTGCTACCCCAGCTTTCTTTTGAGGCCCATTAGCATGATAAATTGTTCACTGTCCCCTCATTTTCAGTCTGGAGGTGTCTTTAGGTCTAAAATGAGTCTCTTGTAGGCAGCATATGGATGGGTCCTGCTTTTTTGTCCCATCTGATACCCTCTCTTTTGATTGGAGCATTTAGCCCATTTACATTCAGAGGAACTATTGAAAGATATGAATTTAGTGCCATTGTATTACCTGTAAATTCCCTGTTTCTGTAGATTGTCTCTGTTTCTTTCTGGTTTATGTTACTCTTTGCTTGTAGGATCCCCCTTAATATTTCTTGTATGGCTGCCTTGGTGGTCACATATTCTTTCAGTTTCTATCTGTCCTGGAAGCTCTTTATCTCTCCTTCCATTCTGAATGACGTCCTTGCTGGATAAAGTATTCTTGGCTACATGTTTTTCTCATTTAGTACCCTGAATACATCATGCTAGCCCTTTCTGGCCTGCCAGGTCTCTGTGGATAGGTCTGATGTCAGTCTGATATTCCTCCCTCTGAAGGTTAGGAAGCTCTTGTCTTGAGCTGCTTTCAGGATTTTCTCTTTATCTCTGAAATTTGCAAGCTTCATTGTTATATGTTGGGGTGTTGGTCTATTTTTATTGATTTTGGGAGGGGTCCTCTCTACTTCTTGGACATAAATGTCTGTTTCCTTCCCCAGATTAGGGAAGTTCTCAGCTATTATTTGCTCAAATATACCTTCTGGCCCTCTATGTCTTCATCCTCAGCCGCCCCAATAATTCTGATGTTGGTTTGTTTTATGGCATCACTGAATTCTTGAAGCCTCTCCTCATGGTCTATTAGTTGTTTTTCTCTCTTTTCTCGCCTTCCTTCCTTTCCATCAACTTGTCTTCTATGTCAGTTTCTCTCTCTTCTGCCTCTTTTACCCTAGCTTTTAGAGCATCCAATTTAGACTGCATCTCGGAGCATTTTTAATTTCAGCCTGATTAGATCTCATTTCTGCACTAAGAGATTCTCTAGTGGCTTTTATGCTTTTTTTTCAAGTCCTGTTAGTAACTTTATAATTGTTATCCTGAAGTCTAGCTCTGACATTTTACTTATAATCATATCATTTAAATCTGTGGCAGAGAGTATTATCTCAGGTTCTGTCTTTTGCTGTGAATTCCTCCTTGTAGTCATTTTGCCCAGAGAAGAATGAATGAGTGAGTGAGCAGAATAAAAAATATGAACCACCACCCAAGCAAAATACACACTAGACAAATCTGAAGAGCTCAGAAACCAAAAAAAAAAAGCAACTGAGAACGCAAAAGAAGAAAAAAAGAGGGGGTGGGGGAGGAGAGAGGATATAATCTTACAGTGTGGACAAATCAGTGTGATCCGGTTGGTCCTGAGTGTATTTTGATCTGTATGTTAGAAGACACTAAATCCCAAAAGTGTTAAGAAAACAAATCATATATATATATAATTGAATAGAGTGAAAGGATGCCAAAAATGAAGAATATATCTATAAAATGTAAATGTAAAAAATGAAAGTTAAAAATAGACTTAAAAACAAAGAGTTGACAAAATAAAAAACTAGTTGAAAGGGAAAAAAGGAAAGAAAAGATGGAAAATGTTAAACTGAAAGATAAACAATTCATGAGAAAAAAAAAATTGAATTCTATATACTATTTTCCCCTAGCGCTGGAGTTTTATAGTCTTGTGCAGTCTGTAAACTTACTGTGCAGCTGTTCTTCTAGTTGGTCTACTGGGGGAAGGGCCTGCTGGGCTGATTCTCAGGTGTCTTTGCCTGGGCAGAGTTGTACCACCTCTTGCCAGGAGGCAGGGCTCAGTATAAGCTGGTCCTCTGTGGGGCTTTTGTTCCCTAAAGGCTTTCCACGCCTCTTTAGAGCATCAAAATAAAAATGGCCACGTGATCTCCAGCCCCAGAGTTGAAGGATCATGGTCCCCTCTCTTCAGTAATCCCTCAGGGATAAACAGTCTTCTCTTTGGTGTGTGCCAAACTCTGCAGACTCCTACAATGCTTGCCCACACTGATCCTCCCAGGGGGAGGGGAGGGTCCTGAGTTACTGCACTTTGTAGGGCCTTGTCATGGAGAGAAGTTGCTTCATGGTGCACTCACCCATTCTGTCCCTCCTAGGGGAAGGCAGAGTCGCCCCACATTTCTATCCTTTGTATGGTCCCCATGTGGAGCGTGGTCACCTGCTGGAGGCCCCACTTGCTGTTTATGGTGAACCTAGCTGAGAGCCTCCTCCCGGACTCACTGACTGTAACCAGTTTCACCTCTCCAGTTTCACCACTCTACTGGCTCAGGCACCCACATTATTTCTGTGACTCCGGGGATCCTGGGACCACACTATAGCACCTAGAAATCTGCCCCTTTTCGTCACCTGAGCACTTTTCAGGCAGGGATGTCTCTCACTGGAGCAGATTTCTAAGGGTTCCGATTTTGCCCTCCAGGGCTATATCACTTTCTGTTAGCTTGCTTACTGAGGTTCTCTCCCTCTGCAGTTTATCTTTTGATATATCCCCTCAGATTCACTTCTGTGCACCTCCTACCTTGCAGAACATGGTCACTTTTCTACTTATAGAGCTCTAGATATTCTTTTCTCACATCTCAGGTTGAATTCATGGGTGTTCAGAATGATTTGATAGTTATCTAGCTAAATTCAAGGGACCAGATGAAACGAAGTCCCCTACTCTTCCAACATCTTGCCTAGAAACTGTCTTTAATAGTTTATATATTTAAATGTACAAGCTCATTAGAATTCAAGAAAATTTAAATTTAAGCAACAAGATACCATCTATGGTTATCAAATTAGCAAAGACTAAAAATTTAAAATCTCCAATTCTAATTCTCTAACCAGAGTTTCTTAACCTTGGCACTATTGACATTTTGGGGAGGATAATTCTTTGATGTGGGGGGCAGTTCTGTGCATTGTAGGATGTTTAGTAGCATTCCTGACCTCTACCCACTAGATGCCAGTAGCATTCCTTTCCTGTTGTGATAACCAAACATGTCTCTAGACATTGCCAAATGTCCTGTGAGGGGCAAAATTATTCTGAGTTGAGAACCACTTGGCATTCTTCCAATTCATCATGATGGCTCTTACTTCAGATATTTGCATATTCTTACTCCAGTGCATTACCTTTCATACTCTTATCATCCTTCTTGTTGCTGCTGGGGCTTTTGAGAAACTTTTCATGACTCTTCAAAATGGGTTCCCATAGCACCCTGCCTTTATCCTTATCTCATCACTTTTTACACTGTAGTATATTTTATTTAATTATTTGCCAATATTTTTTGTCAAGTTTTTATTGAAATTCCAGTTAGTCAACATACAGTGTAATATTAGTTTCAGGTGTAGAATTTAGTGATTCATCACTTACATACAACACCCAGTGCTCATCACAAGAGCCCTCCTTAATTCCCATCACCCATTTAACCCATCCCCCCACCCACCTCTTCTCCAATAATCCTGTTTGTTCTCTATAATTAAGAGTTTCTTTCCTGATTTGCCCCTCTCTTTCTTTTTCCCATGTTTATTGTTTTG
This sequence comes from Leptonychotes weddellii, assembly GCF_054177405.1. NCBI lineage: Eukaryota > Metazoa > Chordata > Mammalia > Carnivora > Phocidae > Leptonychotes > Leptonychotes weddellii. The sequence goes on from NC_138385.1 coordinate 43,382,312, forward strand.
TTTCTTAAATTACACATATGAGTGAAATCATATGGTATTTGTCTTTGAATTGTTTTACTTAATATAATACTCTCTAGCTCCATCCATGTCATTGCAAATGTCAAGATTTCATTCATTTTGATGGAATATATATATCATGCCAGTACTTCTTTGTCTATTCATCAGTTGATGGACATTTGGGCCCTTTCCATAGTTTGTCTATTGTTGAATGCTGCTATAAACATCAGGGTGCATGTATCCTTTTAAAACAGTACTTTTGTATCTTTTAGGTAAATACCTAGTAGTGCAATTGCTGGATCATAGGGTAATTCTATTTTTAACTTTCTGAGGAACATCCATACTGTTTTCCAGAGTGGCTGCACCAGTTTGCATTCCTACCAACAGTGTAAGAGGGTTCCCCTTCACATCCTCTCCAACACCTGTTATTTCCTGTTGTTAATTTTATCCATTCTGACTGGTATGAGGTGATATCTCATTGTAGTTTTGATTTGTATTTACCTGATGATGAGTGATGTTGAGCATCTTTTCATGTGTCTGTTGGCCGTCTGTATGTCTTCTTGGGAAAAATGTCTATTCATGTCTTCTGCCCATTTTTTAACGGGGTTATTTTTTTTGGGGGGGGTGTTGAGCTTGTTAAGTTCTTTATAGATTTTGAATACTAACCCTTTATCAGATATGCCATTTGCAAATATTTTCTCCCATTCCATAGGTTGCCTTTTAGTTTTGTTGATTGTTTCCTTCACTGTGCAGGAGCTTTTTATTTTGATGATGTCTCAATAGCTTATTTTTGCCCCAATAATTTATTTTTGCTTTTGTTTCCTTTGCCTCAGTTTCATTCTTTTGCATGTTGCTGTTCACTTTTCTCATCACCATGTGTTGAAGAGACCGTCTTTTTTCCTTTGGATATTCTTTCCTGCTTTGTTGAAGATTAACTGACCATATAGTTTTGAGTTCATTTCTGTCTTTTCTATTCTGTTCCATTGATTTATGTGTCTGTTTTTGTGCCAGTACGATACTGTCTTGATCAGTACAGCTTTGTAATATAACTTAAAGTCCAGAACTGTGATGCTTCCAGCTTTACTTTTCTTTTTCAAGATAGCTTTGGCTATTTGGCATCTTTTGTGATTCCATACAATTTTAAGATTGTTCTACCTTGGTGAAAAAAGCTGGTGGTATTTTGATAGGGATTGCATTAAATATGAAGATTAAATTGGGTAGTACAGACATTTTAACAGTGTCTGTTTTTACAATTCATGAGCATGGAATGTTTTCCATTTCATTGTGTCCTCTTCAATTTCTTTCATAAGTGTTCTATAGTTTTCAGAATATAGATCTTTTACTTCTTTAGTTAGGTTTATTCCTAGGTATTTTATGGTTTTGTTGCAATTGTAAATGGGATTGATTCCTTGATTTCTCTGCTGCTGCTTCATTATCGGTGTATAGAAATGTAACAGATTTCTATACATTGATTTGGTAGGATGAAACTTTACTGAATCTGTGTATCAGTTCTAGCAATTTTTTTGCTGGAGTCTTTTTAGTTCTCTATATAGAATATCATGTCATCTGCAAATAGTGAAAATTTGACTTCTTTGCTGATTTGGATGCCTTTTATTTCTTTTTGTTATCTGATTGCTGAAGCTAGGACTTCCAGTACTATGTTAAGTAACACTAGTGAGAATTTTGAAATCAGAATAATGCTGGCCTCATAGAATGGGTTTGGAAGTTTTCCATTTCTATACTTTGGAATAGTTTGAGAAGAATAGGTATTAACTGTTCTTTCAATGTTTAGTAGAATTCACTTATGAAGCCATGTAGCCCTGGGCTTTTGTTTGGAGATTTTTGATTACTGATTCAATTTCTTTGATGGTTATTGGTCTGTTCAAGTTTTTTATTTCTTCCTGTTTCAGTTTTGGTAGTTTATATGCTCCTAGGAACTTATCCATTTTTTTCCAGATTGATTTGGTGGCATATACTTTTTCATAACATTGTCTTATAATTTTATTTCTGTGGTATTGGTTGTGATTTCTCTTCTCTCGTTTGTGATTTTGTTTATTTGGGTCCTTTCTCTTTTCTTTTTGATAAGTCTGGCTAGGGGTTTATCAATTTTATTAATTTTTTCAAAGAACCAGCTCCAGAATCAATTTTTTCATTGATTTGCTCTACTATTTTTTGTTTGTTTGTTTCTATATTATTTATTTCTGCTCTCTTCTTTATTTCTCTTCTTCTATTGGATTTAGGTTTCTTTCTTTTTTTTTTTTTCTAGCTACTTTCGGTGTAATGTTAGGTTGTTTATTTGAGATTTTCCCTCTTCTTAAAATAGGCCTGTATTGCTATGTAATTCCCTCTTAGGTCCACTTTTGCTGCATCCCAAAGGTTTTGGACTGCAACATTTTCATTCTCATTTGTTTGCACGTATTTTTTAAATTTCTTCTTTAATTTCCTGGTTGACCCATTCATTCTTTAGTATCATGTTTTTTAAATTCCATGTATATGTGATCTTTCCAAATTTTTTTGTGGTTGACTTCAAGTTTCATACTGTTGTGGTCAGAACAGATTCTTGGTATGATTTCAATATTTTTGTACTTTCTGAGGCCTGATTTGTGACCTAGTGTGTGATCTATTCTGGAGAATGTCCCATGTGCACTTGAAAAGTATGTGCATTCCGCTGCTTTAAGATGAATTGTCTGAATATATCCGTGAAGTCCATCTGGTTCAGTGTGTTATTCAAAGCCATTGTTTCCTTGTTGATGTTCTGCTTAGATGATATGTCCATTGATTTAATTGAGGTGTTAAAGTCTCCTACTATTATTGTATTATTATCAATTAGTTCCTTTATGTTTGTTATTGTTTTATATATTTGGGTGCTCCCAAGTTGGAGGCATAAACATTTACAATTGTTAGAAATTCTTGTTGGATAGACCCTTTGTTATGATATAGTGCTCTCTTTATCTCTTGTTTTAGTCTTTGGTTTAAAATCTAGTTTGTTTGATATATGTATTACTATTCTGGTTTTCTTTTGACATCCATTTGCATGATAAATGTTTCTCCATCCACTCACTTTCAATCTGCAGGTGTTTTTAGATCTAAAAAGAGTCTCTTGTAGGCGGCATATAGATGGGTCTTGTGTTTTCATTGGCGTGTTTAGGCCATTTACATTCATAGTAATTATCGATAGTAATGTATTAAGTGCCATTTTGTTACTTGATTTGTCATTGTTTCTGGAGACTTTTTCTGTTCCTCTTTAGTCTTTTTCACTCTTGGTCTTCCCTTCCCACTCAAAGAGTCCCCTTTAATATTTCTTGCAGGGCTGGTTTAGTGTTCATGAACTTCTTTAGTTTTTGTTTGGGAAACACTTTATCTCTCCTTGTATTCTGCATCATAGTCTTGCTGGATAGAGTATTCTTGGCTGCAGATTTTTCCCTTTGAACACTGCTGAATATATCATGCCACTCCCTTCTGGCTTGCCAAGTTTTTGTTGAGATAGTGGCAGCTAGCCTTTTTTTGTTTTTCCTTATAAATTAGGGATTTCTTTTGTCTTGCTCTTTTTAGGATTTTTTCTTCATCACTATATTTTGTAAATTTAACTATACTATGTCTTGGTGTTGGTCTGCCTTTGTTGATTTTGATGGCAGTTTTCTGTGCCTCCTGGATTTGGATGTCTGTTTCCTTCCCCAGATTAGGAAAATTTTCAACTATTGTTTTCTCAAATAAACCTTCTGCCCCCATTTCTCTTCTTTTTCTGGGAGTCCTATGATATGAATTTTATTACATTTGATGGAGTCACTGAGATTCCTAAGTCTATTCTTTTTTTTTTAAAGATTTTATTTATTTATTTGAGAGAGAGAATGAGAGAGAGCAGGGTCAGAGGGAGAAGCAGACTCCCCGCAGAGCAGGGAGCCCGATGCAGGACTCGATCCTGGGACTCCAGGATCATGACCTGAGCCGAAGGCAGTCGCTCAACCAACTGAGCCACCCAGGCGCCCCCTAAGTCTATTCTTGTGATCCATCATTCTTCTTTCTCTCTTTTGTTCAGTTTCATTATTTTCCATAATTGTATCTTTTATATCACTTATTCATTTCTCTGCTTCTTCCATTTTTGTGGTCATTACATCCAGTCAGTTTCAAATCTCAGTTATTGCATTTTTCATTTCTGACTGATTTTTTTAGCATTTTTATTTATTTATTTATTTATTTATTTATTTATTTTTTAAAGATTTTATTTATTTATTTGAGAGAGAGAGCACATGAGAGGGGGGAGGGTCAGAGAGAGAAGCAGACTCCCTGCCGAGCAGGGAGCCCGATGTGGGACTCGATCCCGGGACTCCAGGATCATGACCTGAGCCGAAGGCAGTCGCTTAACCAACTGAGCCACCCAGGCGCCCCAGCATTTTTATTTTTGTGGTAAGGATCTCTCTTATGTCTTCCATACTTTTCTCTAGCCCAGCTAGTATCTTTATGATTGTTGCTTTAAATTCTCCATCAGTTATATTACTTATATCTGTTTTGCTTAGATTTCTGGCTGTGACCTTTTCTTCTTCTTTCTTTTGGGATGAATTCCTTCATCTTGGCATTTTGTCTAGGTCTCTGTCTTCTTCTGTGTATTAGAAAATCCTGTTATGTTTCCTTCTCCTGAGAGTAATGGCTTGATGAAGAGGTCATATAGCATCCAGGTAGTGTTTCTGGTATGTGCTGTGTGCACTCTGATGTGTTTTGGCTGCTCTATTCCTAGGTCTGTTATCTGCAGAGTTTCTCCTTGCCTGCAATGGGCAATGTTTGGACCTTAGACAAAGTGTGGTGAATTTTTATTAGGGGTGGTCTGGTCTGCTTGTTAAATGAGACATGATGCTACTTCCACTAGAACTGAAGCTTTTCAGAATGCTATGGTCAGTAAATGTGGCACATGTGTGGGTTCCTCCTGGTCTTCAGGGGATGGGGCCTGCTGCACTCATCCTTAGGCACACTTGCTTGAGAAAAGCAGTATCAGCAGAGTGCAGAGTGGTGGGACTTGGTGTAAACAGGTTAGGCAGTCAGTGTTGACATTGCACTCTTTACTGAAGTTGGTTTATGATGAGGGGTGGGGGTGGGAGATGGTGCCAGCCAGCTCCTTTGTCCCCAGAGAAGGGAGTTTGTGCTTGCTGCTCTCAGGAAAGTACTCCCAGAAGAGAGAATAATTTCCCTTCATGTATCCCAGGCATTTTTCAAATGACTGTTTTCACACTGTCTGTCTCTGGGTTGCTTGCCTTCCTGGAGCAGCATGGTGCACTTTTGCTGTATCTCAGCCATGCCTGCTGACTTTTAAAACTCCAAACTTTAGGGCCTGGTGTGTCAGGGACCTATGCTGGTCTTCTGGGAGAGAGTCTCACCATGCTGCGACTGATGGAGGTTTGACTGAGAAGGGCAGTTGCACCAGAGCGCAGGGGTGTGGGATTTGGAGCAAGGCCAGCTAACAGCCAATGTCTGATTTAGCTGCCCTCAGCAGGTAATTCTGTGCTTATGCTGAGGAGCAGGGGAGGGAAATGACCTCTGCCAGTTCTTTTGTCCCTGGAAACATGACTCTGAGAATGCCACCTCTCACATATGCACTCCAAGAAGAGTGAACATTCTCTCCCTGTGTACCTTAGGCAATCTTTATTTATTTTTATTTATTTTTAAAGATTTTATTTATTTATTTGACACACAGAGAGAGACAGCGAGAGAGGGAACACAAGCAGGGGGAGTGGGAGAGGGAGAAGCAGGCTCCATGCTGAGCAGGGAGCCCCATGCGGGGCTCGATCCCAGGACCCTGGGATCATGACCTGAACCAAAGTCAGACGCTTAACGACTGAGCCACCCAGGTGCCCCTAAGCAATCTTTAGATCACGCCATCTGACCAGGGTTCCTTGCCTACCTTCTCTCCAGGAGTAGGGCAGCACCCTCAGATCCCTATCCCAGCCAAGCCTGCCAACCTCTAGAACTCCAGTCTTTGAACCCCACTGGTTGCAGAAACTCAAGAAAAGCAGCCCCTCTCATTTTCCCAGCCAAAGACTTTGGGGAATTATTCTCCTTTTATATTCCCCTGTGCACTCCCCCCCCTCTCTCTCACCTTTCTCCATGACCAGGGCTCCCTCCCCTCCAGAGTACCTGTGATCCCTTTCTCCCCCAAACCACATCTCTGCACTTCCTAACTTCCTCTATGTGGCCTCTTCTCTCCCTCTAGTTGTGCAGTTTGTTCCCTCAGTCTTCAGTTTGATTTCTTGGGTATTTAGAATGAGTTGATAGTTATCTAGTTGTGTTCAAGGGATGAGTCAAGCCTAGGGTCCTCCTATTATGCTGCCATCTTAGCTCTCCTATCTATTTACCAGTGTTTTCTTATAGAGTGTGAATTCCACACAGACAGGCTTTATGACTTTCATGAACCCTAACAATTTTTGCTTTCATGGGCTTCTTTCTTCATAAAAATACAAAAATTATATTTTATGGTTGCATTGACATTAATGCAATCAAGTCAGGATTATATTCACTTTTATTCTTCTTATTTTAAAAGATATTAAAACATGGACCCCTGAAGAATATTGTGGGCCTAGGCACTGTGTTTACCATGCCTAATGAGTATGTTGGCCCTGGCTTCAAAAAGACAGGGACAGTGCTGTCTTGGCCACCACTGTATGCTCAATATCTAGGATTGAGTAGATGTTTAATAATAGTTCTCAAATGAATAAATAGATTAAAATTTTGCTAAACAAGAAGTATTTTTAAAAATTTGAGCCACAAGAGACTTTAAAATAATTTTAACTGAGTCAAGATATACTTATTTCATTAAATTTCTTCATTGTTACTTGTGCTCTAGTTTTGATGTACTTGAAAAATATTCTACATTCTCTCATGATATTTATTATTTAAATATTACTGATATGATTTAAAAAAATAAATAGATCCTTGATCATCTAGCCTTCTACTTCATTCTGATATCCAATACTTGTGATCAAACTGAAGATATAGCCCCATGCTATATATCAGATTATTTCATTGTTTTTTTTTTCAGTAATTTTCTACTGGTTTTCTTTTATTTTGGAAAATAAGGATACAATAGGTAAATTTGCAGGTCTAGTAAGATGTGTAAGAGTTGACTGGCAAGAGTCAGTTTTTCTTTGCTGGTACTTAAGATTATGATTTGGACAATGTTGTGAGTTTTCAATTTTGCCAGTTTACCTAAGGAGTCATCAAGCACTGCCATATTGATCTATGCTAACCATATAGTCCTTGCCTTCAAGGAGTCAAAAGATTAGTGCTATCCTTAAAACAATTTCTTTTCTGGGATTAAGATGTGTGATTATATTAGTAATCAAATAGCTACTAGTTAATTATGGAATAAGAGCAAAATAATTGGTAGTTTTGGGAGAAGAGTGCATCTTAGTCATGTTTGAGCCAAGCAAACTACTCCTGTTCTACTCCATAATACATCTTTCTTTTTGTTTGTTTGTTTCAAATTTTTATTTAAATTGTAGTTGTTTAACCCATAGAGTAACATTGGTTTCAGGAGTAGAATTCAGTGATTCATCACTTACATATAACACCCAGTGCTCATAACAACACCTGCCTTCTTTAATACCCATCACCCATTTATCATGTCCCCTGCCCACCACTCCTCCATCAACCCTCAGGATGTTACAGAATATTTATGTCTTCCTGCTCCTTTAGGCACTGTTCAAAATGTTATTTTCTACAATGAAGATTCATGACATTATTCTTCTTGAAATTTTATACTTTGTCATATTGCAATTCTCATGAGACCAGATATTATTCACTTATAGCATTTTAGGTTGTGTAATTCATGATGACATGGCCAAAAGCTCCTTTATTTCATTAATAACATTTCTCCATTTGTAGGATGCCATAATCTCTGAGCAGGTTTCCCAACATATATTATCCAGCTAAAGAATGCATATTATTGTTTGATTCCACAAAAGATGTGGCTTAATTTGGTTTCAAATTGGAGTCAAATCTCACCTCAATTAAGCCTCCCCTAATCCTTGTTGGTCAGAATCAATCATTTCTTTCCCTGAGCTCTCCCAATATGGCATTTCTATCTCTACTTAGTACTTACTTATTCTGCTTTGGTTATTTGCCTAATTGTCTTATCTTTTTTAGGAGAAAGAAGGAGTCATTCTATTATTCATCTTTGTGCTCCCTTAAGCACCTAGCATATGCCTTGCACATAGTAGATCACTGCATTAAGAATAATTTCAATTAATTTGTAATGTCCATGATATCCTCAGGCTTTAGTGTATGGTTTTAGAAAGTATACATATTAAAAGTATATATGTGTGAGTGTATTTGATGGAACTCTTAATGTGAAATCTGCTTAGATTTTTTTTTCAAAAAGGATTTCCATCAGCCTGACAGATTTTAGTGTTTGCAACCTTATCATTACCAGCAGTAAATTTCTTTGAAAATGCCAAGTGAGGGTCATCAAGCTAATGGATTTTTCCACTATGATATTCTAGGAAATTATGCCATCCAACTTGCCAGAAGTTGCTTCAAAGTCAAACACTGAAATATATAAGTAAAGTACAAGAGTGCCTAGAAGATTATTTTTTTAAGTCTTTCCTATTTTTGTATCTGTATTTCCAATTCTGATTACATATTTCTACTGTCCAATATTTAGATGTCCTTTACCACTTTTAAAATTTACAGTTAGGATCCAGCATTTATTTGAATTCTCAGCTCACTGGATATGTCAGAAAATGTGACCCTGTTAGCAAGTATTTCTTTGAGTCTAAGAAACAAGGAATAAAATCAGGAAGATTAAATAGTAACACTTCATTTGGAAACGGCTTTCTATAGAGCAAGTGAACTCTGATCAAGAGTTAGAATATTATCACACAGGTGCACTGAATAGGCTGAACAACCTCTCTTCTCACTTATTCATGTGTAATGATTGGGAGATGTTGGATATCTTGCTAGAAAGTAAGAACATAGAGCTCCCTCTCAGTCAGACTTTCTGAAAACATTATTCCTCCCTGGCCACTTCTTGTCCAGTTACTCACTCAAGACAGGTCTTCAATCACCTGGCCAATTATAAAACACAACACTTATTCCCTGGTTACTCTCTGGTTTCCTATTTACTTTGACAGATCTCTAATCATTGAATTCATTAAAAGAAAAACTACCATCCTGAAAATATATTAAGTATATGACAAAGACCCTAGCTTGAGCCTAAGCTGTGCTCAGGTATGTTTCAAAATGCCCCAATAGACAGTATATATATTCCTTGAAGGCAGGTGCCATCTCTCTCATATTTTTTGAGCTGCACCTCTGTCTTCATTGTCACTTCTGAGCTTCTGGTTTGACATTTATCCTGTTTGATTTTTTAATTTCACATCTGATTTTGGCTTGGTTTGATTCCACTTGCCCTCCTTGAACATGTCAGTGGCACTTAGGGGACTCAAGGAAGAAGAGTGCTATATAGAAGGGTGGGAAGATGAAGGGCTGCAAAATGGGGGGGGAAGATCAGCAGGTTTCAGACATATGATGATCAGAGAATTGAGAAATAAGGAGGCCATATTTTGGCTTCTCCAGTCAACAACCCACACCCCAGGAGTCCTTAGATTTTAGGAAATGTATTGGATCTCTCATTGTGTGAATAATGTGATTTACATAATTTTACAGTTGGATATTACATGAAAGAGTGGCTTCAGAAGACTGGAGAATTTGACAACATTTGGGTATTCTAGCAATTGTTTTTTATATATACAGCTGTCTTTGTTAAAAATCCTGGGTTGGATTTTTAACCTGCTTGAAGAGGAAGATCAAAGAGGAGGGCAGAGAAATCTTCCTTTACCTCTGTGCCAAGGGAGTATATGAGAATTTTAACTCAAGATGTAGCAGTGGATATGATTCAGGAGAATGCCAGAGAAGGCTCTAATTGAGTTCCTATAAAGAAATAAGTTCTTTGATTCAATGTCATCTCTTACTAACCACAAAGAACATGCCAATGCAATATGCCAATAAAGTAGATTTCTATTATGCTTACCTTGAAGTGCTGTGTGTAATGAAGTCATTGGCAAGCTCTATTTATTTTTAAAGGCAAGCAAGAGAAAAATAGTAAAACTCAAATCTCTACATTTCTATTGGTCACATAATGGAAATGTTATTTATTGTGTCTTTATCTGTTAAGAAATGGGAATATATAACTTAAAAAATGTTAAAATTTTGATTTAGTTTTCTTCTCTTCCTCTCCAGTAGTTCTCTGTGTCTTTTAAAAGGTGAAAAGACTAAAAAACTTATCCTTTGATGTCTGGATACTATTTGGTTAGAATAATAGCAAACATTTTGATTTTGAAGTTTTATTTATTTGACAGAGAGAGAGACCGCGAGAGCAGGAACACAAGCAGGGGAGTGGGAGAGGGAGAAGCAGGCTTCCTGCGGAGCAGGGAGCCCAATGTGGGGCTCAATCCCAGGACCCTGGGATCATGACCTGAACCAAAGGCAGATGCTTAACAACTGAGCCACCCAGGCACCCCCAAACGTTTTGATTTTGAAGAAGTAAAACAGAATATTATGTCAATGCTAAGATAAAGTATACAGTGCAAATAAGAAAATGTTAAATAGTCTTCAGACACTAATACTTTGAATTTGTAATAAGTTTTCATTAAACACATTTCTTGGGCTAAGTGATAAATTATAAGAACTAGATTTGATTGTGACCTGTAACATGTTCAACAACAAAATAAATATGTTTATAAAATTAAATGGTTTAATTCTGTATAATTTCTCAGTATGTTACAGTTACACGTATTTCTGTGTAGGAAGAAGTATTAGAGCAAAACATAATCTGTTAGTAAACTAAATATGAGAAATCCTAAAGGTTTTACATCAATATATTCTTTATTTTCAAAGTGAAAGGGATGTTGCACCTCTTAGTTGGTAAGGTTTGGTCCTTGTTTCTTGTTTTATGTCTGGGGGACTAGTTATAACTAAAGCTTGCTTTGAGAACTGGAGGAAACAAAGATGCCTGAGTATATACTATTAAGTCATTACATTTTTTTCTCAGCTAGTTTTTTCTGTTTAATTGAAGTATAATGAACATACAACGTTATACTAGTTTCAGGTATACAATATAATGTTGCAACATTTCTATACATTATTAAGTGCTCATCACAATTATATTCTTAATCTCCTTTCTCTATTTTAGCCATTTCCTCACCCACCTCCCCTCTGGCAACCACCAGTTTGTTCTCTGTATTTAAGGGTCTGGGTTTTTTGTTTATCTCATTTTTTCTTTGTTTGCTCATTTGTTTTGTTTCTTAAATTCCATATATAAGTGAAATCATATGATATTTGTCTTTCTCTGGCTTATTTCACTTAGCATTATACCCCATAGGTCCATCCATATTTTTGCAAATGGCAAGATCTCATTCTTTTTCATGGCTGATACATATATATCTCACAACTTCTTGATCTATTCATCTATCAATGGACACTTGAGTTTCTTCCATATCTTGGGTTTCTTCCATATCTTGGGTTTTGTACACATCTTGGCTATTGTAAATAATGCTGCAATAAACATAAGGGTGCATATATCTTTTTGAATTAGTATTTTCATTTTCTCTGGGTAAATACCCAGCAGTGGAATTACTGGATCATATTGTAATTTTCTTTTTAAATTTTTGAGGAAATTCTATACTGTTTTCCATAGTAGCTGCACCAATTTGCATTCCCAACAGTGCACAAAGTTTCCTTTTTCTCCACATCCTCTCCAACAACTTATGTTTCTTGTCTTTTCAATTCTAACCATTCTGACAGGTGTAAGGTGATACCTTTTTTTTTGTCAGGTGATATCTGATTGTGTTTTGATTTATATTTCCCTGATGATTAGTGATGTTGAGCATATTTTCATGTGTTTGTTGGCCATCTGCATGTATTCTTTGGAAAAATGTCTATTCAGGTCCTCTGCCCATTTTTTTTTAAATGAAACACAGCCAATTTTATTCAAATTCCCCAAAATTTATACTCCATATGTTAATTGTTCCTAAAATGTAGGTCACCCTTTATATAATGGTTTTATTATTTCATCTTTATTTTATAGTTTTTTCATCTTGTCTTTATACAGTTCTTCAGTAGAAGCCAGAGTCCTGAATTGCCCAGTTAGGAGCCTCTGACCTACTATTCTGATTAAGTTTCTTCTCAATATTCATGGCCAACATCTGGCTTCTAAATGAAAGGCTTTTGGTCTTTTCAATCACTTGCTGATAGGGTGAAACTGCATTGTTACCCATAACCACATGACCTAATTTGGAATCAGTCTTGGCATCCAGCCTTGCATTTCTAATCAAATTTACAACTCATCTTTCAGCTTCTTCTGGAGTCACGTTCAGTTTGTCTGCCAACATGTTAATGCTGATACACTGGTGGATGTGACAAAAAGTCTCAAATATGAAGAGATGATTTTAATTAATTATTTGAGGGTTTTTTGGTGTTGAGTTGTATAAGTTCTTTATACGTTTTGGATATAATCCTCTTAATGGATATAAATTTGCAGAGATTTCTCCCATTCATTAGGTTGCATTTTTGCATTGTGGGTGGTTTCTTTCACTGTGCAAAAGCTCTTTATGTTGGTGTAGACTCAATAGTTTAAGTTTGCTTTTGTTTCCTTTAACTGGGGAGATCTACCTAGAAAAATGTTTGTATTATTGATGTCAAAGAAATTATTGCCTATGTTTTCTTCTAGGAGTTTTATGGTTTCAGGTCTCACATTTCCGTCTTTAATCCATTTTGAGTTTATTTTTGTGTATGTTATAAGAAAGTAGTCCATTTTCATTCTTTTGCATGTAGCTGTCCAGTTTTCCCAACACCAAGTTGAAGAGACTGTCTTTTCCCCATTGTATATTCTTGCCTCCTTCATCGTAGTCATAGATTAATTGACCATAAAAATGTGGATTTATTTCTGAAATTTTTATTTTTTTCTATTGGTCTATGTGTCTATTTTTCTGCCAGCACCATACTGTTTTGACTACTATAGCTTTGTAGAATATTTTTAAATCTGAGATAGTGATATCTCCATCTTTGTTCTTTTTTAACATGGCTTTGGTTATTCAGGGTCTTTTGTGGTTCCATACAAATTTTAGTATTACTTATTTTATTTTTTAAAAAGATTTTATTTATTTATCTGACAGAGAGAGAGATAGGGAGAGTAGGAACACAAGCAGGGGGTAGTGGGAGAGGGAGAAGCAGGCTTCCCGCTGAGCAGAGAGCCTGATGAGGGGCTGGATCCCAGGACCGTGGGATCATGACCTGAGCTGAAGGCAGATGCTTAATGACTGAACCACCCAGGTGCCCTAGTATTACTTATTTTAGTTCTGTGAAAAATGCTGTTTGTATTTTGATAGGGTTTGGATTAAATCTGTAGACTGTTTTGTGTAGTATGGACATTTTACCAATATTGGTTCTTCCACTCCATGAGCATGGAATATATTTCCATTTGTGTCATCTTCAATTTCTTTCATCAATGTTTTTTAAATCTTTCAGAGTACAGGTCTTTTAGCTCCTTGGTTAAATTCATTCCTAGGTATTTTATTATTTTTGGTGCAATTATCAATGTGATTATTTTCTTAATTTCTATTTCTTCTACTTCATTATTAGTGTATAGAAATGAAAAAGCTATCTGTATATTAATTTTGTATCCTGTGACTTAACTGAATTCATTTATCAGTTATAGTAGTGTTTTGGTGGAGTCTTTTGGGTTTTCTGTATATAGTAACAAGTCATCTGCAAATAGTGAAAATTTTACTTCTTCCTCACCAATTTGGATGTCTTTTATTCCTTTTTCTTGTCTGATTGCTATAGCTAGGACTTCTAGCCCTATGTTGAATAAAGCCAGCATATAGAACATTATTGGTTTCAGATGTAGAGTTCAGTAATTCATCAGTTGCATATACTACCCAGTGCTCATCAGATCATGTGCCCTCATTAATGCCCATCATCCAGTTATGTCATCCCCTCCCACACCTCCCCTCCAGCAACCCTCATTTTCTTTCCCATAGTTAAGAGTCTCTCATGATTTGTCTCCCTCTTTGATGTCTTCCCATTCAGGTTTTCCCTCCCTTCCCCCACGATCCTCTGTGCAGTTTCTTATATTCCTCATATGAGTGAAACCATATGATAATGGTCTTTCTCTGATTGACTTATTTTGCTCAGCAAAATACCCTCCAGTTCCACTCACGTCAATATAAATGGTAAGATTTCATCCTTTCTGATGGCTGAATAATATTCTATTCTCTCTATATACCATATCTTTATCCATTCATCTTTTGGTGGACATCTCAGCTCTTTCCACAGTTTGGCTACTGTGGACATTGCTGCTATAAACATTGGGGTGCATGTGCCCCCTCAAATCACTATGTTTGTGTCCTTTGGATAAATCCCTAATAGTCCAATTGCTGGGTCATAGGGAAGCTCTATTTTTAGCTTCTTTTTTTTTTTAAGATTTTATTTATTTGACAGAGAGAGAGGGAACACAAGCAGGGGAGTGGGAGAGGGAAAAGCAGGCTTCCTGTGAAGCAGGGAGCCCAATGAGGGGCTTGATCCCAGGACCCTGGGATCATGACCTGAGCCGAAGGCAGATGCTTAACGACTGAGCAACCCAGGTGCCCCCAGCTTTGGTTTTCTATTTCAACACTGCCCTGGCTATTTGGGTTCTTTTCTGGTTCCACACAAATTTTAGGACTATTTGTTCCAGCTCTGTGAAAAATGTCAATGGTATTTTGATAAGGATTACATTGAATGTATAAATTGCTCTGGGTAGCATAGACATTTTAACAATATTTATTCTTCCAATCCATGAGCATGGAATGTTCTTCCATTTCTTTGTGTCTTCCTCAGTTCTTTCATAAGTATTGTGTAGTTTTCAGAATACAGATCCTTTACCTCTTTGGTTAGGTGTATTTCCAAGTATCTTATGGTTTTTGGTGTAATTGTAAATGGAATGATTCCTTGATTTTTCTTTCTTCCATCTCATTGTTAGTGTATAAAAATGCAACCAATTTCTGTGCATTGATTTTATATCCTGCCATGTTGCTGAGTTGCTGTATGAGTTCTAGTAATTAGGGGGTGGAGTCTTTTGGGTTTTCCACATAAAGTATCATGTCATCTGCAAAGAGTGAGAGTTTGATTTCTTTCCCAATTTGAATGCCTTTTATTTCTTTTTGTTGCTGTTGCTGATGCTAGAACTTCTAGTTCTATGTTCAACAGCCGTGGTGAGAGTGGGCATCCCTGTCATGTTCCTGACCTTAGGGGAAAAGCTCTCAGTTTTTCCCCATTGAGAATGATATTCAGTGTGGGCTTTTCATGGATGGCTTTTATGATATTGAGGTATGTTCCCTATATCCCTACACTGTGGAGAGTTTTAATCAAGAAAGGATGCTCTATTTTGTGAAGTGCTTTTTCTGCATCAATTGAGAGGAACATATTTCTTGTCCCTTTTTTTTTTTTATTAACGTAATGTTTCACGTTGATTGATTTGTGGATGTTGAAGCACCCTTGCAGCCTGGGAATAAATCCCACTTGGTCATGATGAATAATCCTTTTAATGTACTGTTGGATCCTATTGGCTAGTATCTTGGTGAGAATTTTGGCATCCATGTTCATCAGGGATATTGGTCTGTAATTCTCCTTTTTGATGGGGTCTTTGGTTTTGGGATCAAGGTGATGCTGGCCTCATAGAATGAGTTAGGAAGTTTTCCTTCCATTTCTATTTTTTGAAACAGCTTCAGAAGAATAGGTGTTAGTTCTTCTTTAAATGTTTGTTGGAATTCCCTTGGAAGCCATCTGGCCCTGGACTCTTCTTTGTTGGCAGATTTTTTTTTTAAGATTTTATTTATTTGACAGAGAGAGCACAAACAGGGGGAGTGGCAGAGGAAGAAGCAGAGTCCCTGCTGAGCAGGGAGCCTGATGCGGGGCTCAATCCCAGGACTCCAGGATCATGACCTGAGCAGAAGGCAGACAATTAACCAACTGAGCCACCCATGTGCCCCATTGTGAAATTTTTGATTACTGATTTAATGTCTTTGCTGGTTATGGGTCTGTTCAGGTTTTCTATTTCTTCCTATTTCAGTTTTGGTAGTTTATGTGTTTAGGAATGCATCCATTTCTTCCAGATTGTCTAATTTCTTGGGATATATTTGGTCATAATATGTTCTTATAATTGTTTGTATTTCCTGGTGTTCATCATGATCTCTCCTTTTTCATTCATGATTTTATTAATTTGGGTACTTTCTTTTTTCTTTTTGATGTGTCTGGCTATGGGTTTATCAATCTTATTAATTCTTTCAAAGAATCGGCATTAATCTGTTCTATGGTTCTTTTGGTTTCTATTTCACTGATGTTTTACTCTGATATTCATTATTTCTTGTCTCCTGCTTGCTTTAGGCTTTATTTGCTATTCTTTCTCCAGCTCCTTTAGGTGTATGGTTAGGTTATGTAGTTGAGACTTTTCTTGTTTCCTGAGGAAAGCTTGTCTTACTATCTATTTCTCTCTTAGGACTGCCTTTGCAGCATCCCAAAGCTTTTGAACAGTTGTGTTTTACTTTTCATTTGTTTCCAATAATTCTTTTTTAAATTTTATTTTATTATGTTATGTTAGTCACCATACAATACATCATTAGTTTTTGATGTGGTGATCCACGATTCACTGTTTTTGTATCATACCCAGTGCTCCATGCAGTATGTGCCCTCCTTAATACGCATCACTGGGCTAACCCATCCCCCCACCCCCTTCCCTCTAAAACCCTCAGTTTGTTTCTCAGAGTCCATAGGGTCTCATGGTTCATCTCTCCCTCCGATTTCCCCCCCTTCATTTTTCCTTCCTTCTCCTAATGTCCTCCATGCTATTCTTTATGTTCCACAAACAAGTGAAACCATATAATTGACTTTCTCTGCTTGACTTATTTCACTTAGCATAATCTCCTCCAGTCCCATCCATGTTGATGTAAAATTTGGCTATTCATACTTTCTGATGGCTGAGTAATATTCCATTGTATGTATGGACCACATCTTCTTTATCCATTCATCTGTTGAAGGGCATCTCGGCTCTTTCCACAGTTTGGCTATTGCGGACATTGCTTCTATGAACTTTGGGGTACATATGGCCCTTCTTTTCACTACATCTGTGTCTTTGGGGTAAATACCCAGGAGTGCAATTGCTGGGTCAGAGGGTAGCTGTATATTTAATTTTTTGAGGCACCTCCACACTGTTTTCCAAAGTGGCTGTACCAACTTGCATTCCCACCAACAGTGTAAGAGGGTTCCCCTTTCTCCACAACCTCTCCAACATTTGTTGTTTCTTTCCCTGTCCATTTTTGCCATTCTAACTGGTGTAAGGTGGTATCTTAATGTGGTTTTGATTTGAATTTCCCTGATGGCTAATGATGATGAACATTTTTTCATGTGTCTGTTAGCCATTTGTATGTCATCTTTAGAGAAGTGTCTGTTCATGTCTTCTGCCCATTTT
>NC_138385.1:43400296-43424565 GCF_054177405.1 Leptonychotes weddellii
AGGCTCCCTCCCCCTATGGTTTATCTTCTGATATATCCCCTTAAGTTCCCGTCTCCACACCTCCTACCTTGCAAAAAGTGGTCAGTTTTGTATTTGTAGAATTGTAGAAATTCTTTTCTTAGTTCTCAGTTTGAATTTACAGGTGTTCTGAATGATTTTATAGATTTCTAGCTGGATTCAAGGGACACAAGCAGGGGGAGTGGCAGGCAGAGGGAGAAGCAGGCTCCCAAGGAGCAGGGAGCCCAATGCGGGACTTGATCCCAGGACCCTGGGATCATGACCTGAGCCGAAGGCAGCCACTTAACCGACTGAGCCACCCAGGCGCCCCTCCATGCCTTCACTTTTGATCTGCATGGATCTTTAGGTCTGAAGTGAGTGTCATGTATGCAGGATAAATGTGTCTTGCTTTTTTTCTCCATTCCGTCACCCTTGTCTTTTGATTGAGGCATTTAGTCCACTTTCATTTAAAGTAATTATTGTTAGGTATGCACTCATTGCCATTTTGTTACTTGTTTTATGGTTGTTTTTGTAGTTCATTTCTGTTACTTTCTTCTCTTGCTCACTTCTCCTGTGGTTTGATGGTTTTCTTTTGTGTTATGCTTGGATTTCTTTCTCTTTATTTTTTGTGTATCTATTATAGGTTTTTGATATGTAATTACCATTAGGTTTATATATAACATCTTATGCATATAGCAGTCTATATTAAGTTGATGATTGCTTAAGTTTGAACCCATTCTAAAAGCACTAAACTTTTACTCTCCTCCCCCACATTTTATATATATGATGTCAGTTTATATTCTCTTATTTTGTGAATCCCTTGATTGATTTTTGTGGATATAATTTATTTTACTGTTCTTGTGCTTTAACCTCCATATTGGGTTTTTTTAAAAGATTTTATTTATTTATTTAACAGAGAGGGACACAGCAAGAGAGGTAACACAAGCGGGGGGAGTGGGGGAGGGAGTAGCAGGCTTCCCACAGAGCAGGGATTCTGATGCATGGTTCAATCCCAGGACTGTGGGATCATGACCTGAACTGGCAGATGCTTAATGACTGAGCCACCCAGGTGCCCCTCCATATTTGTTTTATAAGTGATTAATCTACTATCTTTATTATATTTTTGCATTTACATGTGAAATTTTTCCTTTCATAATTATCTTACTCCTGGTTATGACTTTTCTTTCTGCTCAAAGAATTTTCTCTTTAAAGTTTCTTGTGGGGCGCCTGGGTGGCTCAGTCATTAAGCATCTGCCTTCGGCTGGGGTCATGATCCCAGGGTCCTGGGATCGAGCCCCGCATCGGGCTCCCTGCTCCGCGGGAAGCCTGCTTCTCCCTCTCCCACTCCCGCTGCTTGTGTTCCCTCTCTCGCTGTATCTCTCTCTGTCAAATAAATAAAATCTTTAAAAAAAAAAGTTTCTTGTAAGGCTGGTTTAGTGGTAATGAACCCCTTTAACTTTTGTTTATCTGGGAAACTTTACTTCTCTTTCCATTCTGAATGATAGCCTTGCTGGATAGTATATTCTTGGTTGCAGGTTTCCTTTCATCACTTCAAATATATCATGCATTTTGGCCTGCAAAGTTTTTGCTGAAAAGTCAGTGGATAGCTTTATAGTATTTCCCTGTATGTAATGTTTTTATTTCTCTTGCTGCTTTTAAAATTCCCTCTTTATTGGTACTTTTTGCCATTTTATTATGTGTCTTGATGTATACCTCCTTGGGTTAATTTTGTTGGGAGCTGTCTGTGATTCCTTGTTCTGGATGTCTGTTTCTTTCCCCAGATTAGGGAAGTTTTTAGCTATTATTTCTTCAAATAAATTTTCTTTCCCTTCTCTTTCTCTTCCCCTCTTGGAATCCCTATAATGCCAATGTTATCTTGCTTGATAATGTTGCTGAGTTCCCTTAACCCATTTTTATTTTTTATTATTCTTTTCTCTTTTTGCAGTTCAGCTTCATGCTTTCTATTATCCTGTGTTCCAGGTTGCTGATGCATTCTTCTCCCCACTCTAATATGCTATTAATTTCCTCTGGTATATTTTTTAAATTTCAATTATTGATTTTTTCATCTCTGACTGGTTCTTCTTTATATTTTCTATCTCTTTATTGAGGGTCTCATTGAGATCCTCCACTCTTCTCAAGTCAGTGAGTATCTTTATGACCATTACTTTGAATTATGTATCAGGCATATTGCTTATCTCCATTTCATTTAGCTCTTTTGCTGTGGTTTTGTTCTGCTCTTTCATATCCATCTGTCTCCTCATTTTTGTCTAACTCCCTGTTTTTTTTTCTAGGTATTAGGAAACTCATCTACATCTCCTGATTTGAAAGTAGTGGCCTTATAAAGAAAAGGCTCTGTGGTATCCTGTAGTGCAATGTTCCCTGTCCACCAGAATCAGTCACTCAAGAGGTGTCTCCTATGTGGGCTGCATGCACTCTATTGTTATGGCTGAGCCATGTTTGCTTTCTCTTCAGTTGACTGCAATGGCCCACTTTGCCTGTTGTGCGCACACCAGGCAGGATTTGGTCCCTGTGCTATTAATGTGCCTGTCTGAAGCTGCTGTGAGCTTGTTAGGTGGTCAGCAGTCAGACCAAATGTCTGCCCTCAGTCCATCTGCAGGGGCTGCAGTTGAATTGATCAGCTGGTAACTCTTTCTGTACTGCCAGGTATAAAGTTTGGCTGCTGGGATTGTGAGCACACTGGCATGTGTGGTTATTTTCCCACCTCCCCAAGGACAGGAGTCACTTTAGCAGAGCACCAGTTTTTCCCAGTGTTGCTTGCAGGATGTGTCAGTGTAATAGCTGCTTTGGAGGGATATCTGCTGTGTGGGGCCAATTGGATGGAGTGGATCCATAGGAGAATGTAGGGATGGGGCATGCAGTGCTAGCAAGATAGGTGGTGAATGTTCTTGCTGATTTCTGCAAGTGTCTGGTTATCTAGGTTTGTGTGTGTGTTGGGGGTGGGCATGTGGGGAGAAAGGGCACCTGTCAGCAATTTTGTTTTTGGAGAAATACCCTAAAGATCACTACCCCTTCAGAACACATTCTGAGATTAGTAAATACATCTCCTTCACATATACCCCAGATACTTTTCAAACTGCTGCTTTTATGCTGTATTTCAGTGGGGTTATTTATTATGTTGGCACCCTTAAATAGACTCAGTTTTCTATTGCCCTTCAGCTCTCCTGGAGATAAACCTTTGATTTTTAAAGTACCTGGATTTAAGCCCCACTGACTGTAAAAACTCATGAAGTTAAGCCCCACTGGTTTTCAATTTTTAAATTTTTAAAAAATTTATGTTATGTTAGTCTCCATACAATACATCTTTAGTTTTTGATGTAGTGATCCATGATTCATTGTTTTTGTATAACACCCAGTGCTCCATGAAGAATGTGCTCTCCTTAATACCCATCACCAGGCTAACCCACCCCCCAGCCCCCCCCAAAGCCTCAGTTTGTTTCTCAGAGTCCATAGTCTCTCATGGTTTGTCTCTCCCTCCAATTTCACCCCTTCATTTTTCCCTTCCTTCTCCCAATGTCCTCCATGCTATTCCTTATGTTCCCCAAATAAGTGAAACCATATGATAATTGACTTTCTCCCCACTGGTTTTCAAAGCCAAATGTTATAAGGACTAGTTTTCCCAGTGAAGGTCCCCTGTGCCTGATATGTCTGGTATGGGATCTGCTCCTCTCCCTTCTTCATGCTTGTGGTGTCCGTTCTGTTTGTGGTAAGTCCCCTTGGGATGTTTGGTTCCTGACAGCATCTCTGCCCTTCTTACCCTTTTTGATGTGGCCTTCTCTCTATGTTCTTCCAGTCTTCAGGTTGTTTTTAGAGTTAGTTGCACAGATTAGCAGTTATCTTAGTTTTTCTGTGGGATAAAGTGAGCTCAGGATCCTCCTACTCCACTGTTTTTGCAGAAGTCCAGTGTCTTCAGGGAGGAAAGAATAATTACTGTGATAATCTGATAAGTTTCTTGTCAATGCAAGTCTAAGTAATTTGGAGAACACTGCACATCAGTCACTGTTTTATGTCTAGAAGCTTCATTAATGAGCAAGTACCTATATATTCAGGGAAAAGAACAGAGGCATGATCTCAGACAATTATATAAACCCAATCCTCCATGTGCTGAAAAAAATCAAAGGCCCACATAGAATTAGAGATATAATTTTCTTCTTTTCATAGGAAAGGGGAATGTAAGGCAATTTATTAAAATAAACTATAAAATGTCCTCAAGCAATTGAAAGTTGTCATTAGCTTTTTTGTAATAGGGAAATTATTTTTCTATCTGTATTATAGTGTCAAAATTATCTTTCATCAGGAGGATTTTGTAATTTTACATTGATCTAGAGACTGTTACTTATTTTCAAAACTAGTGTATGCAAATTATGATTAAATTCTTGAGTGTTTAATCATCTGAATATCATTTAAAAAATAAGAATGAGGGTAGAAGAAGATGATAATTAACTCATGGTGAATAATTTATTTTATAGCTTGAAACCCTGCACAAAGCAAAGTTGATGTTGCCTAAATTTTCAAGCAGATTCCAGTTGAGATACCAGTGCATTTAAGCTATGTGCATAGTATTATATATTAAGTGAGAAATCTCAGTATAAAAGCCATGCATTTAATGTTTTTTAGTTTATAATATTCATTCTAAAATTCTCAGCTTGGGACACTAAGGGAATTATAATATCCAAATAATGTTGTTATAGTAAACATATTTTAATTTTTTTAGCTTTCCTGCAAAAAAGGCAACAAAATCTACTTTGACTTTAGGTAGCCTTTATACTTTAGAAGTTTATAGCAATTATAATTAATCTTTTTAAAGCTGGTGAGTGAATACAACCATATTTTGATTACAGATTATAAATAATGGAACCATTAGACATCATAGGTTTTGCCAAGATCAAACAGCGTGTTATTCATAGATTATATTGAATTCTCAGGTCAAGGAGGAACTCCTTGATCCACTAATTATCTATTTATCTTATAATTTTTCATTTTAACTAATTAGCACTTATTATGTGCAAGCTAAGTAGTTACAATAATCCTATGAAGCAAGCACTATTATGAACCTCATTTTATTGAGGAGGAATGTGGTATAGTACAAATAGTATGAATTTTAGCATCACACAGACTTGCTTAAATCATGAATTCACCACTTACTAATACTATGTGGGCATTTAATATGTACTGATATCTCTGAACCTCACAAAGTTATTATAAATATTAAATAAGAATATTGGAAACACCTGGCAGTTTCTGGCATATAATAACTTCTCAATACAATTTAGTATTTTCCCCATTTCCTTTAGCCTTGTGTTAGTCAAAACTCTTAGTTACAAGTGATGGAAAACCACATCAAACAAGTTTTAAAAAAAGGAATATGTTCATTCATTTAACTGGAAATTCAAGGGGTTCCATCCATGGCATTAGAATATGTTTCTTTCTTTTGGCACTGCTTACCACTGTTTTGCTTATTTTCAGGCACACTATCAATCCAATTGTTTTAAAATCTTAATCAGCTTTTTGCCAATTTACACCTGGTCAGTTTCCTGGGCTAGTAACCTAAGACACATATATCTTTGAATCATAGTCCTTGAATCTGGATCTCAGAGTTTCTGCCTTTAAGCAACAGATCAAACTGTTTTGCTCATTGACACAGCCTTTAGTTAAATGGCATCTCAATCTTGCTCTTTCTTGGGACAAGTAGTAGTAGGTTTGTTGTGTGGTGGAGGTACAGTTGATTTTGGACTCTTTAAAATGCAGGCACTTGTGCCCTTTGTCACACAGGGAATGCACAGACTAAAGTCTTTGGTAGAGAACTAGGAAATAAGTATCAGTCTTATCTCCTGCTATATCTGGTGTTCCCCAAGTTTGTTCACACTAAGTTTAGTTTGGAGTAGAATGTACAACAATTCCAACTTGGTAAGCTTCACGATTATCTGCCCATCAGCCATTTTGTATTGATGCCCATAAGCAGAAAGTATTTTTATTTTCTTCCCTCTCTCCTGTCATACACACCAACTTGGACCAGTTTTTATCCACCTGATAGGTCCTTATTCAAGGTCAAAAACAATAGTCAATGAAATTGAATATCCTGAGGTATTTATATCAAGTCCCTAAACTTTGGTCAGACCAAAGTTTGAGTCCTAAGATAAAATAGGAGCAGTTTAATAAGCTAGTGCAAAATAGAGCTTGCCTTTCAGGCTGGGGGAAAGAGTATCTAGTGTTCCACATTCCAACTGCAATCAATCAGTTCCACTTTTGGGATTGGTTACTCTCCAATATCCTTCTTCTAGATATCAAGATCAATTTTCTGAGCAGAATTTGGGTTTAAAGATACATAAAACATTTCATATTTGTTTGCATTTATTGACTCACATAACAAAGATGTTCTGGAATGGCTGAATTTAAAGTTTCAAATCATAAGATTGTGGTCCCTCTCTAAGAAAATGAGGAATTAGAGTACAGAATGATGGAGTTAAACACAGGGTGCTATGCTAGAGCAGAAATGATAACAATGAAAAGCAAAATAAAATTTCCCCTTCCCTTAAAAATTTCCTGGTATAGTGGGAGATCAGTTTAGATAACATTCAAAATCTTAAGGAAGAAGAGCATGATAAGTGGTCTTTGAAAAGGAAGATAAATAAAGAAGCTAAGCTTTCTTGGAAACATATGCAGTTGAAGAGAGAAGTAGTAAGTAGAATTATCTATAGTTCATATGTAATTCAGTTGTACAGACATATGCTATCAGTGTGTATTTGTATACAGATATAGATTTATACACATTTGAGGCAAAGTATCCTCGCCAACACTTGTTGTTTCCTGTCTTGTTAATTTTTGCCATTCTAACTGGTGTAAGGTGGTATCTCATTGTGGTTGTGATTTGTATTTCCCTGATGGCTAGTGATGTTGAGCATTTTTTTATGTGTCTATTAGCCATTTGTATGTCTTCTTTCTCAGCCCATTTTTTGACAGGATTATTTGTCTTTTGGGTGTTGAGTTTGAGAAGTTCTTTATAGATCTTGGATACAAGCCTTTTATCCAAAATGTCATTTGCAAATATCTTTTCCCATTCCGTGGATTGCCTCTTAGTTTTGTTGACTGTTTCCTTTGCTGTGTAAAAGCTTTTTATCTTGATGAAGTCCCAATAGTTCATTTTTTGCCCTCGCTTCCCTTGCCTTTGGTGATGTGATCTTATTAATTCTTATTAGAATTATTAATTATTATTAGAATTATTAATTCTTTCAAAGAACCAGTTTCTAGTTTCGTTAATCTGTTCTACTATTTTTCTGGTTTCTGTTTCATTGATTTCTTCTGTAATCTTTATTATTTCTCTTCTCCTGCTTGGTTTAGGCCTTATTTGCTATTCTTTCTCCAGGTCCTCTAGGTGCAAGGTTAGTCTGTGCATTTGGGATTTTTCTAATTTTTTGAGAGAGGCTTGGGTGGCTATGTATTTCCCTCTTAGGACCGCCTGTGCAGTATCCCATCAGTTTTGGACTGATGTGTTTTCATTCTCATTGGTTTCAGTGAATTATTTGAGTTCATCTTTAATTTCCTGGTTGACCCAATCATTCTTTAGCAGGATGCTCTTTAATTTCTAAGTGTTTGAGTTCTTTCCAAATTTTTTCTTGTGGTTGAGTTACAGTTTCAAAGCACTGTGGTCTGAAAATATGCATGGGATAATCTCTATCTTTTGGTATTGGCTGAGATCTGATTTGTGACCCAGTATGTGGTCTATTCTGGAGAAAGTTCCATGTGGACTTGAGGAGAATGAATATTCTGTTGTTTCAGGATGGAATGTTCTGTGTATATCTATGAAGTCCATCTGGTCCAATGTGTCCTTCAAAGCTTTTGTTTCTTTGTTGATCTTCTGCTTGGATGATCTGTCCATTGCTGTGAGTGGATTGTTGAGGTCTCCTACTATTAATGTATCATTATTCATATGTTTCTTTATTTTGGTTATTCATTGGTTTATATAATTGGCTGCTCCCATGTTGGGGGCATAGATATTTACATTTGTTAGATCTTGTTGGGTAGACACTTTAAGTATGATATAGTGTCCCTCTACATCTCTTACTACAGTCTTTGGCTTAAAATATAATTTGTCTGATATGAGAATTGCTATCCCAGCTTTCTTTTGTGGACTGTTGGCATGGTAAATGGTTCTCCATCCCCTCACTTTCAATCTGGAAGTGTCTTTAGGTTCAAAATGAGTCTCTTGTAGACAGCATATGGATGGGTCCTGCTTTTTTATCCAATCTGAAACCCTATGTCTCTTGATGGTAGCATTCAGCCCATTCACACTGAGAGTAACTATTGCAAGATACAAATTTAGTGCTGTTGTATTGCCTGTAAAGTCCCTGTTTCTGTAGGTTTTCTGTTTTTTTTTTTTCTTTCTGGTGTATGTGACTCTGAGGGTTTTTCTTGCTTACAGAATCCCCCTTAATGTTTCTTCCAGGGCTGGCTTGGTGGTCACATATTCTTTCAGTTTCTGCTGGTCCTGAAAGTTCTTTAATCTCTCTGTCCATTCTGAATGAGAGTCTTGCTGGGGAAAGTATTCTGGGATGCATGTTCTTTTCATTTAGTACCCTGAATATGCTGCCAGCCCTTTCTGGCTTGCCAAGTCTCTGTAGACAAGTTTGATATTATTCTGATGTTCCTCCCTCTGTATGTAAGAAATCTCTTCCCCCTAGCTGCTCTCAGGATAGCTTCCTTGGCTCTAAGATTTGTAAGCTTCACTATTACATGTCAGGATGTTGATCTATTTTTATTGATTTTGGGGGGGATCCTCTCTGCCTCTTGGACAGAAATGCTTGTTTCCTTCCACAGATTAGGGAAGTTCTCAGCTATGATTTGCTCAAATATTCCTTCTAGTCCTCTCTCTTTCTCTCTCAATCCCCCTGGGGATCCCAATAATTCTGACATTTGAATGTTTCATGGTGTCATTGATCTCTCTAAGTCTCTTCTTGTGAGCTTCTAGCTGCCTATCCCTATCCTCCTAGGCTTCCTTCCTTTCAGTCAACTTATCTTCTAGGTCACTAATTCATTCTTCTGCCTCATTTACCCTGGCTGTTACAGTATCCAGTTTAGACTCCATCTCATTCATAGCACTTTTAAGTATGGCCTGATAAGAACTCATTTCTGCCCTTAGAGATTCTATATTGTCACTAATGCTTTTGTCAATCCTAGCTATTAACTTTATGATCGCTATCCTGATGTCTATCTATGTCATCTTGCTTATATCCATATCCATTATTTCTGTGACAGAGGCCATTGTCTCTGGTTCTTTTCTTTTTGGGAGTTCCTCCTCCCAGTCATTCTGTTGAAGGATGGTTGAGGGAATGGACAGAGTCCAAAATATCAACCATGACCCAAGCTAGATGCACCCTAGCAAAATCCAGAGTGATCAGATGCCACCACCAAAAAAATAAATCCCAAATGAAACACAAGACTAAAATTAAAAAATTGTAAAAATAAAAAAGTTTAAAAAAAATAAAAAAGAGGGGAGGGGAAGGAGGGCTATAAGCTCTCAGTGTGGACAAAGCAGGGTTTTTTAGTTGTTCCTGGGTGTATTTTGGTCTGTGTGTTAGAGGATACCATGTCCCCAAATTACTAGGAATGTAAATATTGTATATATAAAAAGGAAAAACTGAGTAGAATGAAACACAGGCTAAAATAAAGCATATATCTATAAAAAATGCTGGTGTGTAAAAATACAGGTTCAATAAGCAACTATGAAAAATGAATTGGTATAATAGACATCTAGTTGAAATGAGAAGGTATAAAGAAAAATACAGCAGGGGAAAATGGCATGAGAGAAGGAAAAAAGGAAAGAAAGAAAGAAAAGAAAAGGAGAATTATATCTGAAAAATAAACAGGTCATGAGGCCACACCTGGAGCTCAATATACAATTTCCCCCTGGTGTTGAGATTTTACAGTCTTATAGGACCCAAAGGATTGTCATCTGCCTGTTCTTCCAGCCTGTCTTCTGGGGGAGGTGCCTGCCACACTGTTTCTCAGGTAACCGTGCTTGTGCAGAGTTGCCCCATCCCCTCTCAGGGGGATGGGCTCAGTGGAAACCAGACCTCTTTTTGGTTTTGTTCCCAGGGCCTTTCTGTGCCTCTTTAGGGGATCAGAGCAAAAATGGCCACAGCTAAACCTTAGCCCAGTGCAGAAAATTCACAGTCTACCCTCTTTAATAAACTCACCAGGACAAATAGTCTCCCATTCTGCTTGTGCCTCTGAAAACCACAGCCTCCCACTGTGCTTGCCCACGGCTACTGTCGTCTCAGAAGTGTTTTCAGGTGCCCAGGAGAGCCTCTGCACTTTGTGCTTCTAAAACCGTGAGTGGATGCAGGCTCGAGTGCGCACCTGAAGCTCTGCAATCAGGTCTGTGTTCTACCCTAAAGCCCTTTCCCTGGCACTACCTCCCGAATGTCGCACTACTGCTCTGCGAGTTTTTGCCCAGTGGCGAGTGCAGGTTTCAGATGTTTTTCAGGCTGTTGAAGGAAAGATTGGATATTGACCCATCAGGTTCATGGTTTCTGATGATCTGAGCTGAAGGTCTCTTCCTGGGCTCACTGATCATAGCCTGCTTCCTGGTTCCAATGCTCGGGCCCTCTACCATTTCAGGAATCTCCTTTTGCTCTGTGGTCCCTGTAACCTGAGACCACAATGCCCTACCTAGAATTCTGCCTTTTCATTTCCAGAGCCCCTTTTCAGAGAGGGATGTCTCTCCCTAGAGGAGATTTCTAAGGGTTCCAATTTTGCGCTCTGTTGTTATATCACTTTCCAGGCGCCAGCTTATGAAGGCTCCCTCCCCCTTTTGTTTATCTTCCAATATCTCCCTGCAGTTTCATGACTCCGCATGGTTTACCTTGCCAAAGGCAGTCGTTTTTCTGCTTGTAGAGATCCAGCTATATATTCTTTTCCCCCCCTATTTATTTATTTATTTGATGTAGTGTTCCATGATTCATTGTTTGCATATAACACTCAGTCCTCCATTCAATGCCTGCTGTCTTTAATACCCATCACCAGGCTAACCCATCCCCCCAGCCCCCTCCCCTCTAGAACCCTCAGTTTGTTTCTCAGAGTCCATAGTCTCTCATGGTTAGCCTCCCCCTCCGATTTCCCCCCCTTCATTTTTCTCTTCCTACTATCTTTTTTTTTTTTTTAACATATAATGTATTATTTGTTTCAGAGGTACAGGTCTGTGATTCATCAGTCTTACAAAATTCACAGCGCTCACCATAGCACATACCCTCCCCAATGTCTGTCACCCAGCCACCCCATCCCTTCCACCCCCCACCACTCCAGCAACCCTCAGTTTGTTTCCTGAGATTAAGAATTCCTCATATATTCTTACATCTCAGGCTGATTTTGTGGGTATTCAAAATGGTTTGATAAAGATCCAGCTAAATTCAGGGGACCAGTTGAAATGGGGTCCCCTTCTCCTCTGCCATCTTGCCTTCCTCTCTCAGACCCTCCTTTGAATTCTTATAGCTGTTATTGCCATCACACTCGTTTGATAATAGGGGTACTGTCATATGTTGCACATTTTGTGTGTATCTCATCTCCTCAACCAGATCGTAAGTCCTTCATGGGTAAGGCCTTATACTTTACAACTCCAACAATTCTTTGTGTAGGTGGTGCTAATTTAGAGCTTTACTGCAATGTGCATAACACAGAAATTTTATTTTAAGTAATTTTACTGCTTGTAATACCTGAAAAATGATGAAAGAGTGCCTGGGTAATGTGACTCTATGAACCTAAGCATTATTTAAAATCAAAGGTACAAAAATGAAATATTAGTGACTATTTTAGGTTTGACATAAATTTTTTTTTGGTGTTTAATTTTGATAACGGTGTGGTTTTGATAATCTCACAATGAAAAAGCTAAATATAAAGCACCTGTCTTCATAGATAACTATTCTTGTATATGTTACCAATATTTTCATTTATAATCTTTGAAAAACTGCCACAGTCAAATTGCATTGGAAAGGAAAATCATGGAAATGTCATGTTTTATTTTAATCTGTTTACTGAATTTTAGAGTTGCCTTTTTTTTTTTTTAACCTGGGTTGTCAAAGAAATCACATTTGGCACTGTGTTCTGTTCTTGCTCTAGGTTATTTGACCACACTAACACAAGGCCATTTTACTTGTCTATATAATTTTTTATATAATTTTATAACTTTTATAATTTCTTTTTTTTAATTTTATAATTTCTGACAAGTAAATTCACCTACTTATTTGAGACAGTGTGAAAGAAACAAATTCTGCAATGTGACACAAAATAATCTAAATTAGAATCACAATGTTCAGTTTGTAGACTCTATCATGACATTTATATGCTGGAGTTAAGCAATGTGATCTGCTAACAAGTAAACATTAATACTTTCACTGCCATTTTCTTTTGTCTCATAAGTATAAATGCTATCTGAACCTCAAGGAATTATACAGGCAACTTTCTGTCCAAGGAATTATACAGGCAACTTTCTGTCTTCCTTGTATGTTGGATTCGTAAACTATTAGATTAACAAAGGAAACAGTTATGACCTGCTGACCTGATTTTTAGTAAAGCTTCAGCCTTCTAAAATTTACAGGGATCTTTAGCTCCTCTACATTTACATGACAAAGCTGATGTTGTATACAAGCAAGATGTTTATGAGCCCTTAGTTTGCTAATAGCTTTGTAATTATCCCTTGATCTTCATGGGGTGGGGGGGTGGGAATAGGGTGGTTCTTTTCAATTATAACACTTTAATAATTCCAACAGTTACAGGAAATAGTTGAGCTGCTTTCAGCTGGTTACTGTAGTCAAATGGCAAGATCCCCACTAAGTACCTGTGTAGCCACACAAAATGAAAAACACTTGGTCCACACAAACTGCTCCTGGTGAATAGGCATAGTGAGCATCTGTGTTTTTGTACATTCCCTCTGTTCTAATCTGAAATGCCCTTTGGACCCTCTCTCCATGTGTTAAGCACCTTGTACTGCTCAAAACATGGGTCAAAAATCACTTACCCCATAAAATCATGTGCAGGTGTTCCAGAGGGATAGGAGCTTTGTCCATGTTTCCCATTTTTTCGGGTCTCACCAGCCTGTGAATATGACATAAATAATAATACCTCAAACAATTTGTTCATGCCTCCATCTGTATAATACATGACTTCAGGTTTCTTTAAAGGTCCTCCCCTAAGTGTTTCTGAAAGGTTGCAAAAGATCCGTCAGTGTATTCCTAATTAAGTTGGCTTCCACTGAGTGCAACGGCACTTCCATCAGACTACTTGCTGCTATTCCTTCTTATTTGTCTCTAGTACTACTGTCTGTTGGTAGGGGAACACATGCAATGATGCCTACACCACCCAATGACTTAAGAGCTTAGGACTTAACTGTGAGTCAAGTTGGGGCTGGGATCAGGTACAGATGCAGCCACTCTGCTCTACTCAATATCACTGCACACCTTAGAGGACTAAAACTATACTCCTGGATCCTTCTTCTCTCCAGAGTAGTGCTTCCAAGAAGTTCTCCAGAACTCATGCACTTTTATTGGGATTATTTGACCAGTGTGCTAGATATGGCTGTTCATGTATGAAGCATACATACACTCAAATTGAGACTCCTATAATTTTTTTTTAAAGATTTTATTTATTTATTTGACAGAGAGAGACACAGCGAGAGAAGGAACACAAGCAGGGGGAGTGGGAGAGGGAGAAGCAGGCTTCCCGCCGAGCAGGAAGCCTGATGTGGGGCTCGATCCCAGGACTCTGGGATCATGACCCGAGCGGAAGGCAGACGCTTAACGACTGAGCCACCCAGCCGCCCCGAGACTCCTATAATTTTATTTTCAAATGACAATCAGCATCTTTAAGAAGCTTTAATATAAAACCTGGTAAGTGTAAGGTCCACTGAAAGAGAAACAAAATTATTTGCTGCAATTATATTGCCTAGTGATTCCTGTCTTATGTTATCTTGGTTGTTTCTCTTGGTTCATTTATACTGACCCCCCTACTCCCATCCCCACCCAATCCAACTGCTTGTACTAACTCAGTCCATGGCAACTCCCAGAAATCATCCCATATAAAACTTGATTTTTGCCCTCTGTGACCTTGATTCATGCATCAAATAGTGATCCTCAATGCCTTTTTCTCAATTTACCTACCCAGCTTCTATCTTATGGAATACAACCATCATAGCAACTTATTCCATTATATTGTAATTATTCAATACTGTCAACTCTGTCCCCAATTCAAATATTTTTGGTAATGGGGGCTGCCAGGGGCTCTTTTCATGAGTGGTTTCCCCAGGTATATAGCCACCTTCTTAGCTCTCTCAGGCTGACAAGGATTGTTAGAGAAATGGCCCTCAAACATGGTGATGAAAAACTTGTTTTGCTTGAAAGACATTAAGGAAATAGGAAATGTATATAAGCTTCATTTTTATATTTTGCTAAGAAATTATCCTTTTATTTTATAGATTTATTGAGATAAAATTCACATACCACGAATTTATTGTCTCTATAGATTTGCCTATTCTGAATGCTTCATATGAATGAAATAATATAATATGTGGTCTTTTGTGACTGGCTTTTTTCACTTAGTATAATGTTTGAATATTTTAGATAATGCATATAAGTGGAAACATACAGTATTTGTCTTTTCATGACTGAAGTAAGAAATTATATCCTTTAAATCAGAATATCAGCAATTAAATTTAGACATTGAAAACAGTTTCTCCATTACTAAAGAGTTTCATTTTTCTGATTAACATATCAGAGCATAAGAATCTCCTAGTCTTTTTTTAAAGTTATTTTTCTCATTTTTAGCCTGTGGTTAAACTCTAGTCAAATTTATTTTTCTGTCCTCAACTCTCTCAAGACCCTCCCTATGTTACCTAAAGGTTTTATTATATAAAACATGTGTTCGAATGTGAAGTGTTATAATTAAATATTGCAGTGGAGGGGGATTTAGAATACTAAGTGACTTTCTTTACCACAACCAAAGTATAAAATACATTAGAATGGAACCAACATTTTTGTTGTAAGATGTACTCAAAATAGAAACACAGAGAAGCTCGTTTTTATACTTGGGTCTTTTTCTTCTTCACCTTGAAATGTGTCATGTACCTTGTGTCTAAGGTCTCTAGTGTCACACCTTTGGCAGTGGCTTGTCCCTGTTTCTAACTCAACCCTTTTGAGAGAAGCAGCTTCTCTAATCTGAGGAAGCAATAATGCCAAGGAAGACTTTCTTAATACACCTATGGAAATGAATAGAATTACTGCTCAGTAAGTTAATCATTCAAGATTCCTATTTGAAATTAGATCATAGACAATACTTCAAAGCTGTTCTACTGCATGCAGTGTGAGAGTTTCTTACTATTGTTCCAATACTTGGAGAAGTAAAGCCCTCATGGACTTGTCAGGAAAAGGCCACAGGACTTTGATCAGTGAATTATCTCTGGCTTCACACAAGAAGAGACTCATCTCATAAAGGTATACAGAACTTTTTGCTTTAAGTAGAAGTGGAAGCATGGATGTTTTGAGCAACAAGGTGTACCCAAGAATACATTATGTTGAATGTATCAGGAATGCTTTTAGTTGCAGATAACATAAAACCTAATTAAGAGTAGATAAAGCAAATTAAAGTTATTTTTCTCACATAAGTCTAAGTGTGGTCCTCAAAGTGTGGTCCATGAACCTCTGTGGGTTCCTGAGACCCTTTCAGTTTTCTCCAAGGTAAAAAACATTTTAATAATAATACTAAGATATTATTTGCCTTTTTCATTGTGTTGATATTTGTACTGTTGGTGCTAAAGCAATGGAAGTTCAACTGCTGGTTTCTTAGCACAAATCAACAGAGTAGCACCATATTGTAGTAGTAGTGGTCATTGTATTCTTCATTGCCATGCAGTTGAAGAAAAATAAAACCTGTTTCACTTTAGAATACTCTTGAAGAAGCAGTAAAAAATGTGAATTTTATTAAATCTCAACCTTTGAGTATACATCTTAATAATCTATGGGGTGAAGTGGAGAGTTTGCATAAGTTCTGCTACATACTGGTGTTTAATGGTTGTCTCCAGAAAAAGAGTTTGTGCAATTGAGTAGTAGCTGAATTGGTTACTTTTTTCAAGAAATATCATTTTTTACTTGAAAGAATGACTGACCAGCAAAGTATGGTTACACAGACTTGGGTATTTGGCAGATATTTTCTTGAAAAAGAACAAAATGAGCCTGTCATATTAAGGAAAACAACTCAAAGTATTTGTTACCAAACGACTCAAAGTATTTGTTACCAATAATAACATTTGCACTTTCCATGGAGTTTTGGAAAACTTATATCTGCTATCCTGAGCTTATCAGCTTCCCAACTTAAAGAATTTTCTGATGAAATCAATAGTGGTATTAACAAAAACTGTGATTTTTTTTCATATTGTATAATGAAATTTGTCATCAATTGGAAGTCCTTCATAAAATTCAGTGAACCTGTATTTCCAAATGACAAATGAATATACCATGTTACAAAATCATGAGTGGGTAAAAGATCCATTCAAAATGCAAGATAGGAAAATAGATTTTAATATACCAGAGCATGAAAAGCTCATTGATACAGTTTCTGATTTCATGGTGCAACTAAGTTTTTTTTTTTTTAAACTACCATTTCTTGAATTTCAGTTAAATATCGAAGAGAAGTATCTACAATTATCTGGAATGGCCATTGGAACACTACTTTTTCAAACTAAATACCTATGTGAGGCTAGATTTTCTTCATTTAATTGAACCAGAAACTACATATCACAACAGATTAAATGCAGAAGATGAGAATCTAGCTGTTTTCTATCATACCAGACTTTAAAGAAATTTGCAGAAATGTAAAACACCACTACTCTTCTCACTGACTTTATTTTTGTTTTGGAAAAGATAATGTTCATGAAAATATGTTATTTACATTAACACAAAAATAGTTATTTTTTAGTGTTTAAATGAATTGATAAAATATATTTTAAATATTTCTATTTTCATTTATAATATGGTAAATATCAATAGATATATTTCATATAAGTGAAAGCTTTTGGAAGGTCCTCAATTTTTTTAACTTTTTACTTTGAAATAATTTTAGATTTATAGAAGAGCTGCAGAGATAAGAATTCCTATATATCCTTTATCCAGTTTCCCTTAATATTAACATCTTACATAACCATAGCACATTTATCAAAAGTAACAAATTAACATTCCTCAATAATAAGTATGATTGTAAAGATATCAATAAGTTTGAGATCTGCTGGTCTATAGGTAAGCAGTTGCTAGTTTGGTTCAGCTGCACAACAGTGGCATCAAAGTCCCCAACTCTGTTTTTTTAATTATTATTGAGATATAATTGACATATAACATTGTGTATATTTAAGGTATACAACATACTGATTTGATACATTTATATTGCAATAAGATTGCTGTTGTAGTCTTAGTTACATTTCTGTCATGTAACGTAATTATCATTTCTTCTAGTGGTGGGAACAATTAAGATCTAGTCTCCTAGCAAGTTTTATGTCTGTAATACTGTTTTGTTGTCTATAATCACTGTACTATGTCTTAGAGCTCCAGGATGTATTTATCTATTAGTTGCAAGTATGTACTTTAAACAACATCTCTCCCATCGCCCACCCCCCCCATTCCCTGGTAACCATCATTCCACTCTGTTTTTTTAAGTTCAGTTTTTTTTTAGATTCTACTTATAAGAGATATACAGTATTTGTCTTTCCTTGCCGGACTTTTCATTCCTGTTCTATTGGCTTTTTATTCTCATGATTGTCATCTCATGATTCTAAGATGGCTGACAGAGTTGTGGGCTTTTCTTTTTCATTTAAGCCTGGAAGAAGGGAGAAGGGACAGTGTCAGCAAGCCATCCTCTTATGTTCTGTCTCATCTACCAGCAGGCAAAATGTTTCTTAGAAACAGCCCTCCTTTTATATCTTGCATGGTCTTCAGAATTCCCTCAGCTCTGGGCCTAATCCTAGACAAATTATTTGTGGAGGAAAACAGAATTCAAATGACTGGAGCTATTAGTTTATCCTCTGGGGCTGGGCTAGGGATTTACCTTACTTTGAGATTAAGGGATCTCTGTCTACTTCCTGAAAAAGTCAAGTTCTATTATTCAGGAAGAAGAGTGGAGAGAATGGCATGCTAACTCTCAGATTGGAATTTCTATAAAAGACTGTAGAAATTAAGGAAGTGAACAAACTAAAGGTTGCCTGAAGAGAGGGAGGTGAGGAGGTTGGGCAAAATGGGTGAAGGGGGGGCAGATGGTGGCTACACTCGTGGTGAACATAGCATAAACTTGTTAAATCACTAAGTTGTACACCTGAAACTAATGTAACATTGTGTGCCAGCTATATTCAAATAAAAAAAGAAATGAATTGGCTACTGGAATTACCCAGATTTGACAGGTGTGGAGGAAGTGGGGTGGTGTTATTTGGGATTATCTAGCCACTTTAAACACCTGGCACTCAAATGTCAGCAGTAGGCTGTGAATTGCTATTTACCAGCACTACTCATGTACATTTCATAAAAAATTTATAAGAAGATAGAAGCAAATAAAAAAGTAACTCCCAATTCCAATTTATTCTCCCTTACAATTATTCCAGGAAATCCCAAAATGCAAATCAAAATTACTTTCATTTGAGAGACTTTCCAGGATTGAGGGTAGAAGGAGAGGCTGAAGAGGAAATTTTGGGCAAAGACCAAGGTGTTTCTCTATTTGCATAGGATGTGGAGTGAACACAAAAGGAGCAGTGTGTCATAATGTTGAATGACTCAATGCCATTCTGGGAATAATCTGGTGCGAGCCAAGCTACTCATGCTGTTTGACAAAGTCCAAGTATGGGGGACGATCCTGAAAACAGGAGACTCCACAGCTGGCTCCTGCTATTCTCTTTCATTTTGTTTATGGCAATCTTTATAATTGTGGGAATATTTCTGGGCTGGCTCCTGCTATTCTCTTTCATTTTGTTTATGGCAATCTTTATAATTGTGGGAATATTTCTGGGGTTTCATGATAGTGACTACTCATCTTAGTTATGCCTATCTAAGCAATCATAATGAAACTAATTCCACGAAGAATTAGTTTCTATAGAACAAAATAACAAGACGGTCATGCTCTGTCTAGCACCTTTCTCTTTGCGTATTGTTTTTTAGTTTTAGCGAAAGCCAATAAGCAGAAATCAATAAAGGTCATGTTAATCATTACAAAGGAAAAATGAAAGAAGGCTATGGCTGTAATCCAGAAAATGATCTAAGATTTGGAAAAACAAAAATATCCTAACATATAAATAAAGTTCCCCCGAGGCTGTCAAGAGGAGATGCTTGCAACCTGATCCTGTGTCTGTGTCTCCTTATTCGCCAACGCCGTCCTTTCCTATCAGAGACCCACCCCGGCTGGAGCTGGACTCCGGCAATAATCTAGGAGGAATGCTGTTCTAGAGAATCACAATCAAAGAACTCTTTGGAGAATAGGATCATTACTGTAGTCATATAAGTAAGAAATCTGAAAAGATTCCAACATATTAATTTGCCTTTAATCTGTACACTAGACTACACAGAAGCCCAAATATAAAGTTTTTTGGACTGTTTGGTAGGAAGATAGTGTTTTATCATCCTAAATTTATGAAAGGAATATTATCATATTTGATCCATGGAAATTGCAAAGGGTTTTTATACAGAATAAATTCAAGGGTTTCTTGAATTTATTTTGAGATAAAACTTTGGTTTATGCCTTTTCCTATTGTAGTGACCTGGACACATGTGAGCCTGGGTTTCTTTTGAATTTCTTTTGAATTGAGAATTAAGAATTTTGAATTTTGAATTAAGAAAAAATGTTTGCTTAAGCTTCAACATAAGCAGTTTGTTCTATACCTTCTATTCCTTGGAGTTTTCTTACAAAGTAAGAACTAGTACAGATCTCCCTTTTAGCTTAATATATGTAAAAAGTGTTAAATCCAGACGTGAACTTTATGATTGCTGCATATTATAACAAAGTACAGTCTTGTCCACTTTATCATTCTATAACTAAAAACATTCATGGCATCAATTCCTACCCCATCCAGAGGCAGAATGCATAAATTTGCCTTCGAGGTTCCAATATATTAATGGGAAAGAATTATTTAACCCGTTATTTTAAGCCTATCCTGTAACAAAAATTCATTTGTTTCATTGAATCTTATTGGGAGTTGCTTCCATGTACTAGGTTCCTCTACTCCCTCAAAAGAATAGGGTGGCCTGCAGTAGTAACAGACCACTTTCAAAGCAGTCTTTTACCTTGTATGGTGCCAATCTCCCATGCTTCTTTATGTATCTGTGCAAGATTCTAAGGAATTTTTATCCCTGGGGCACAAGGGCTGTTGATTCTTATTCTGGAATTCTGTGCTAACAACTGATTTGTTTACATTGACTGATGACTACAAAAAATGGAGAAACTTAATCACATAGCCTTGGTTCGTCATATGATACTTTAACTAAAACACACCCTCTCTATTTTATTTTCCTCATTACCCAATATTCTTCCTAGTACTTCCCTTGGATCTGTCCATGTTGCTATCTACCTAAGACCACAGTAAGCCTGTGTTTCAGGGTGATAGAAAAGACCCTCTCCAATCTTGGAATCACAATGTTCCTAAGGCAGATAAGAGATAGGGAAATGCCTGCACTTTTACTATACTTAAGGGGAAGACTGCAATTAATGGCAGAATTTTGACTTACTTTAAATGGGACTTTTAAATCACAATTTCTGTTAAAATCCTGAAGCCGAAGATAGTGTGAAATCCCACCCCCTCCCCATTGTAAAGAAACCAACAAATTGCTTCAAGGTCACTCAAAGCCACTCTAAGGCTTGCTAAAAAATACTTAAACTGGCTCTGTTAACCACATGCCTAACATGCTCCCCAGCCAAGCTGTTTGAGTGCAGTATGTTGAATTAGATGAATTCATAGGAGTGAGTGGTGAAGAGAAAGAGGCACTCCCCACAGTCTTGATATTCCCCTTAGCTTGGAGAGGGAAGAAATGCAAAGGAAGAAGTATGTAAATTATAAGAACAAGGAAGACAGGGGTCCTTCACCCTAATGCTTTGCAGTGTTGATGATGAGATCTCATGACTTGAGAGAGGAAATGGCTGTAGTATGTTTTATCAAATATGGGACCATAAACAACCCCATAAATTATACTCATGCTCCAAATGTGGCATAGAAGCAATAGAAAGATTATCATGGCCTAAGTAGTCACTAAAGAACAATTCTCTTGACTCCATGGGCGACCATGGACCACCAGACAGGGACAGTAGCAACTAACAGTTGTAATCTATGTACACTGATAGGCAAGAATGAGATGGCTCCACCTTTCTCTTTCCCCCATGCCTTGGTATTGCATGAGACTTACTTGATGGAGTATCAATACTTCTCCATCTTTCTAAGAAGGGCTCATTATTGGGCAGAGACAGACTCTTAAAAGAAACAACATAAGCCATGTTCAGGGATAATGGAGATGTGAAGAATATAGCAGAAACATCAGGCATATTTTGAATATTTCCAGAGGTGGTAGGACTACAAAACAAGGAATCCAGGGGCACCTGGGTGGCACAGTTGGTTAAGTGACCAACTCTTGGTTTTGGCTCAGGTCATGATCACAGGGTTGTGAGATTGAGCCCTGCATCAGGCTCCGTGCTCAGCATGGAGTCTGCGTGAGATCCTCTCCCTTTCCCTCTGCCCTTCCCCCTACTCCCCCCCTATCTATCTCAAATTAAAAAAATGAAATCTTTAAAACAAGGGATCCATTTATATTACACTAGCATCTAAGGATTCTTCTGAGAAAGAATTATAGAAGAAGAATCAAGATAAACAAGTTCAATCTTGGAAATAAACCAGTGCTTGTGGACAGAGTCTAGGTATAACATGGTGAATATTAGATTGTATTCTGGGCCAGGCCCAAGACACTAAAGTCTGAATCATTTGGCAAGGAGGCTACAGTTAAAAGAGTAACTCTTAAGACATTCAAAGCCAAAGAATTATCAGTGCTGGTGTCAACCGTTTTGGCAGTAATGTGGGATCTTTGGTGCAGTGATAGTGTATTAGTTTCCTAGGGTACCATAACAAATTACCACAAACTTCATGACTCTTCCAGCTTCTGGTGGCTCCTAGTGCTTCCTAGTTTGTAGTAGCATAACTCTGATCTCTGCTATTTTAAAATAAGATCACATTGTGAGGTTTTGGGAAGATAAAAATTTGGGGAGACTATTATTCAACACATTACAATCAGTAATCTCAGTGTAGATATCTGCAGCATTGTCACAAGGAGAGACCCTGCATCTCTAACATTGCCTTGGTCCAGCAAAGACTTCAAGCACTGGTGTTCTTTGTGAATGTATTAGCATCCTGAAGCCAGCTGTGGATGTCTTAAGGTAGTTGGGGACAGAAAATGGCTGAGATCTTACTGAAGGAAATTGTTACAAGGGCTGCAAGCTGGGTAAATAGGAAGTTCACATTAAAATCCTGATTAGCTGTCCCCAGTGCATCCCAACTACTTTCATCATATTGGCTAAGGCAAACAAAAGACAAAAATGATAAAATGGCTACTGACTGGACAATTGCAAGGGAGGGCACCAAGAAAGAAGGATGGGCTTTGGAGTGACAGGAAGAGAAAAGATAGATTAGCTAGAGGTAATAAAACCTCATATGAGATTCTAAAGGTGACCACAGGATTTATTCAGATTTATGAATGGGATTTGTTGTGTATCTAGCTTTACTGCCATTGAAACTACTACCACGTGGAGATAAACATTAACTCCATACATTGCCTCTGGTTAACAAAAATATAGAGGAAAGTGATAAAAAAGCCAATCAATTAATAAGT
The DNA here is from genome assembly GCF_054177405.1 of Leptonychotes weddellii. NCBI lineage: Eukaryota > Metazoa > Chordata > Mammalia > Carnivora > Phocidae > Leptonychotes > Leptonychotes weddellii. Next base: position 43,423,186 of record NC_138385.1, read on the forward strand.
GTAAACAATGTCAGATTATTTCAAAGTTAAAGAGCAGAGAAAACTGAGACTTAAAGGAAAATAGAAAGGGATTTGACCAAAGGGCATTTTTACCATGCCTATGAGGAAAAAGAGACCAAGAAAATGATATGCTTTCATCATTACTGTGTTGCCTAGCATTACTTTAAGCTGAGTGTAAGTGCTCAGAAACATTGGTGGATTTCCACTTTAGAAAGAGAGTCTATGGACAAATATCAACTTTGCTCATTTTCTAGGTTGGTGATACTTTTAGCTCCACAAGGCTAGAATTTAACAGAAATAATATTAGTAAGAATCTAAAACTGACACTCTTTTGCGTGACGGCTACAAAAAATGTTTTAAATTAAAAGGTCTTTTTTCTCATGCACTGTTTTCATTGACATTATTGCTGCACAACACAATCCATGTGTTTTTGTTTTTTTTTTATGGCCTGGCCAAAGATATATAGAAATGGAATATTTCTATTCAAGTAAGAAATTGGGACACATAATTTATCAATATTCTTTTTTTTTTCTTTTTGTTTTTAAAGATTTTATTTATTTATTTGACAGAGAGAGAGATAGCGAGAGCAGGAACACAAGCAGGGGGAGTGGGAGAGGGAGAAGCAGGCTTCCCGCCAAGCAGGGAGCCCGATGTGGGGCTCGATCCCAGGACCCTGGGATCATGACCTGAGCCGAAGGCAGACGCTTAATGACTGAGCCACCCAAGTGCCCCCAATATTATTTTTTCTGATTTGTTAATGCATTGTAAACATTCTTACAAAAGAGTAAGAGTTAAACTACCCTTAGTTGTACATTCAAATTTCCTTTATTGAAAATAAAATAACATGTAATTGGAGCTGTCCTACAAATTCTGGGGAATATTTATTTCTTACTTGTATAATTATCATTTTGATAGTTATTTCAACTACATTTTAACTAGCACCTGGGATCCCTCATCCCCTTTGACCTTACACTCTATCTGCCTTGCCGATATACAGCACTGGATAAGCCCAAACATCTGTTTTGTTTGCTTATGTTGAGTTCTGTTACAGAAAGTTGGAGAACAGTGCCAACTGGCTCCACTACAAGTTTATGCCATTTAATCTCAATTGGGCCTTCAATATTACTTGGCAATTCTTTTTTTTTTATGTTTTTTTTTTTTTTTCAATTTTTTTTTTATTTTTATGTTAATCCCCATACATTACATCATTAGTTCTAGATGAAGTGTTCCATGATTCATTGTTCGTGCACAACACCCAGTGCTCCATGCAGAACGTGCCCTCCTCAATACCCACCACCAGGCCAACCCATCCTCCCACCCCCCTCCCCTCTAGAACCCTCAGTTTGTTTTTCAGAGTCCATCTTCTCTCATGGTTCGTCC
>NC_138385.1:43425065-43446585 GCF_054177405.1 Leptonychotes weddellii
CATTCTGTTGATGGGTGTTTGAGGGAATGTATAGAGTCCAAATTATTGACCAGAACCCAAGCAAGATGCACCTGTTTTCTTGGGACCTTAGGGTTGCTGGCCTCTTGTTTTCCCAGCCTGTCTTCTGCAGGAGTTACTGCGGGGGCCTGCTGCTGCGGGAGTTACTGCGGAGGCCTGCTGTGCTGTTACTCAGGCAACCCTGTTTGGGCGGAGTTGCCCTACACCCCTGTGGTGGGGGATGGGCTCAATGTGAATCAGTCTTTGGAGCTTTTGTTCTCTGGCGCCTTTCCCTGGCAGCTTTCCATGTCTCTTCCACGAGTCAGAGCAGAAGAGACCATTTCCAACCCTCTGCCTCAGAGTAGAGAGACTGCAATCTGTTCTTCAGTGAGCCCTCCATCCCACACTGTCTCCATTTCTGTCCATGCTGCTATAAACTGCAGCGTCCTGGGTTGTGCGCTCCTCTGGAGCACCCCCAGTCCTGCCTCCAGGTCGGGGCACCTCTCTGCCCTTTGTGCTTCTAAAACCGCCAGCCTTCCCAGTTCACGCGCATGCACAACTCTGCCGCTCTGGGTTTCCCTCCCAGGGACTGCAGTTCACATGAGCGGGACTCCGCCGCTTCGGGTTTCCACCCCGGGGGCTGCAGTTCACCGGCGCCACCCCGGTGATCCGGGTTTCTGTCCCTGGGACTGCAGTACACGTGTGCGTGACTCCGCTGCTCTGGGTTTCCCTCCGGGGGGCTGCAGTTCACCTGCGCACCACCCTGCCGACCCCAGCACTCTGGTTTTCCATCCCGGGGGCTGCCCTACAGTCCTCTCCCCGACGCTACTGGTCTGCGAGTCTGTGTCCCATCCAAAGCACGCGAGGCTGTCACTCACCGGCAGTGTAGGATCCCCACGGCCAGGCACCCTCCTGCCTCCATTTATCCTCTGATATCTGCCCGCAGAATCACGACTCTCCACTTCGTACCTCAAAACCAACTGCCTGCGATATTCTGTTTGTAGAGATCCAGATCTTCTTACATCTTAGGCTGGTTTCGTGGTGCTCAGAGTGGTCTGGTAGATATCCAGCTCAATTCTGGGGACCAGCTGTAATAGAGTCCCCTACTCCTCTGCCATCTTTACCCCTGTTCTGTAGTTTCTAGAGTATAGATTCTCTATCTCTTTGGTTAGGTTTATTCCTAGGTATCTTATGGTTTTTGGTGCAACTGTAAATGGAATTGTTTCCTTAATTTCTCTTTCTACAGTTACATTGTTAGTATATAGAAAAGCAACTGATTTCTGTGTATTGATTTTGTATCCTGCCACGTTGCTGAATTGCTGTATGAGTTCTAATAATTTGGGGGTGGAATCTTTTGGGTTTTCCACATAAAGTATCAAATCATCTGTGAAGAGAGAGAGTTTGACTTCTTTGCCAATTTGGGTGCCTTTTATTTCTTTTTGTTGTCTGATTGTTGATGCTAGGACTTCTAGCACTATGTTGAACAATAGTGGTGAGAGTGGGCATCCCTGTCATGTTCCTGACCTTAAGGGAAAAGCTCTCAGCTTTTCCCCATTGAGAATGATATTCACCATGGGCTTGTGGGCTTTTCATAGATTGCTTTTATGATATTGAGGTATGTTCCTTCTATCTCTATACTTTGAAGAGTTTTAATCAGGAAACGATGCTGTGTTTTGTCAAATGCTTTTTCTGCATCAATTGAGAGGATCATATTTCTTGTCTTGTCTTTTATTAATGTGCTCTATCACATTGATAGATTTCTGAATGTCAAACTACCCTTGCATCCCAGGAATAAATCCCACCTGGTCCTGGTGAATAATCCTTTTAATGTACTGTTGGATCTTATTGGCTAGGATCTAGTTGAGTATTTTGGCATCCATGTTCATCAGGAATATTGGTCTGTAATTTTCCTTTTTGATGGGGTCTTTGCCTGGTTTTGGGATAAGGGTGATGTTGGCCTCATAGAATGAGTTTGGAAGTTTTCCTTCTATTTCTATTTTTTGGAACAGCTTCAGTAGAAAAGGTATGATTTCTTCTTTACATGTTTGATAAAATTCCCTTGGGAAGCCATCTGGCCTTGGACTCTTGTTTTTTGGGAGGTTTATGATTACTGCTTCAATTTCATTTCTGTTATGGGTTGTTCAAGTTTTCTATCTTCCCGTGGTCTGGAGTGGTCTGAAGCCACCACTGAAAAAGGAAGACAAAATTAAACACAAGAATGAAATTTTAAAAATTAATAAATTAAAAAAAATTTTAAAAAGGGGGGCAGGTTGAGGGGGGCTATAATCTTTCAGTGTGGACAAAATAGGGTGTTTCAGTTGTTCCTAGGTGTATTTTGGTCTTTGTGTTAGAGGACACTACATCCCAAAAGTATAAGGAAAGTAAAACTTGTATATATATAAAGGTAAAATTGAATAGTTAAAAAAGGACCACAATAAAGTATATATGTATAAAAAAATATAGGTGTGAAAAATACAATTTAAACAGCTACTATGAAATAGTAGTTGATATGATAAACATCTAGTTGAAATGAGAAGGTAAAAAAAACCAGAAAAATCATAAGAAAAAGAAAAAAAGAAAAAGAGAAGAAGAATTTTATCTGAAAAATAAGTCGCAAGGCCACACCTGGAGCTCAAAATAAAAATTTCCCCCCGTGTTGGGATTTTAGAGGGTTATTTGATGATCCACAAGATTGTCATCCACCTGTTCTTCCCACCTGTTTTCTGGGGGAGGGGCCTGCCTCAGTGCTTCTCAGGAATCCCTGCCTGTGTGGAGTTGCCCCACCCCCTGTCAGGGGGTTGGGCTCAGTGGAAACTGGTCTCTTTTGTGGCTTTTCTTCCCTGGGGGCTTTCTGTTCTTCTTCAGAGGATCAGAGCAAAAATGGCCGCAGCACCCAAACCTCTGGCCCAGAGCAGAAAATTAAGAGTCTGCTCTTTAATATACCCTCCAGGACAGACAGTTTCCACTTCTGTATGGGGCGCGGAAAACCACAGCCTCCCGTGGTGTGCGCCCACAGCAGCTCTGTCAGAGGTGGTCCCAGGGGCCCAGGAGTGCCACAGCCCTTTGTGATTCTAAAACTTCAAGCAGCTGTGGGCTCTCATGCACACTCGAAGCTCCTGGATCATGTCTCGGCACCACTCTAAAGCCCTTTCTGGGCCGCTACCGCTCTGTGAGTTTTTGCCCAGTCAGGGGCCCAGGTTTCAGATTGTTTTCAGGCTGCCCATTAGAAGAATGATTATTGACCGGCCTGGCTTGCAGTTTATGGTGATTCGAGCTGAACCCCTTCCTGGGCTTACTGACCATAACCAGCTTCCTGGCTCCACTACTCAGGTACTCTACTGGTTTAGGGATCCCCTTTCGCTCTGCAGTTCCTCATATCCCGAGACCACCATGCCCTACCTAGAATTCTGCCTTTTCATTTCCAGAGCCCCTTTCAGAGAGAGACGTCTCTCCCTAGAGCAGATTTATAAGGGTTCTGATTTTGCGCTCCGGTGTTATATCACTTTCCAGGCTCCAACTGATGGAGGCTCCCTCTCCCTTCTGTTTATCTTCCGATATCTCCCTGCAGATTCATGACTCTGCACATCCTACCTTGCAAAAAGCAGGCGCTTTTCTGCTTATAGAGATCCAGATATATACTCTTACATCTCAGGCTGATTTCATTTGTGTTCAAAATGGTTTGGTAGATATCCAGCTAAATTCTAGGGACCAGTTGAAATGGGGTCCCCTACTTGTCTGCCATCTTGGCCTCCAAAATAAACCTTAAGTATGAGATTGCAGGAGTCTTCCCCTTAGGAAAAGAGCACTGTAATTTTTTCCTTCTCGCATAATAGATATGCTGGGTTAAGTTGAGTGTACCATCCAGAGAGTCTCTGCAATGCATTCGTGAGATATTTTTCTAGCACACCTAGGTAGACATAACCAGAGATTGTTCTTTAAATAGCCGGGAAAGCATTGACCTCCTATATAATGCAGTACTCAACTAGGAAGTATGTTAAACCAGAATTCACTTTCAGATATATTTTGGGGCCAGATTTTTACCCTGGTTTTTAACAAGACACCTTAAGAAATAATTTTTATACTCAATATATGGTTAGCAATGACATTTCTAGAAAAATATTGAATGCAAAAATGCTTCCTAGTAGAAAAAAATTCTCTGGATTGAAAATGCTTTCTGTTGGTTTTCATTATTAATATTTCAAGTCCCATCCTCCTGCTACCATGAGAAAAGTCATGACATAACTGAACACACCTTGATTTCTTTCTCTTGGTGACTTCCAAATGCCATCCTATGGGAGTATAATACTCAGAAAATTGTAACACAATTCCCAATTCCCTCCAAATACTAAGATCATTGTAATAAATTTAATTTACATTTGAGGTCTTGCCCATCTGTATAAAGTCTTCAGCTTCCAATTCAGCTTCCAATTCTTCTGTGGCTGCTTTCACCCAGAAGTTAGGGGCAGGGGTTCTAAAACTCACTGGCACTTCTGTCAAAAAGCTAGTAGTAGTCCATTCTTGAACATCTTTGCCTCTAAAAATTTTTTATTTATTTGTTTGAGAGAGAGAGAGCATGCAGGAGCAGGCAGAGGGGCAGAGGGAGAAGCAGACTCCCCACTGAGCAGGGAGCCTGACAGGGGGCTAGATCCCAGGACAATGGGACCATGACCTGAGCTGAAGGCAGATGCTTAACTGAGCCATCCAGGCACCTCTCAACATCTTTTTCTCTATATTGTAGACCTTGTACATCATGGTTGGTTAGCTACTTCCTGCATGTATTTCTATTCATTTCAAGATCTGTTCAATATTTTCTCACTTTCTAGAATTCCCTGCCCTCTCCTAGCTGCCTTCATTCCTTTCCACTGTGAAGTTTCTGGTTGCTTGTCCATGAACTAGATTCCCTGGCTATACAGTTGTCCATTTTCCTTTCCACTAAGATAGTAGATTTGTTATCTATTGTAGTTGAACTTTCCAACCTACTGACAGACTTTTTCTTTACTAACCACTGTATTTGGAGTTCCTTGCCCACTTTAGTTGCCCACTTTCTCTTTCATTGACCCAGGATTATTAGTATTAGCCATTAGTCTGGAGTCTCCTGCCCATTCTGAGATAAAACTTATACCATATCTTTCTATTATAACTTGCCTCTATCATGCCTGGTATTTTCTTCACATTAGGAGACTGTCTCATTCTCCTAAATATTATTCTTCACCACAATTGCATTTCAGGAGAAAAACAGTGCCAGTCATGTCCACATAGTATTTCCAATAAACATATTGTTTTCCCTCTGTACTCCTTCAGAGACACTTTTATGGATCAGACAACACAACTACCTAGTCTAGAAACAAACATCTTCGAATGAGACAATAAATAACTCTTATTTTTTTCCAGCTGTGGGAAAAGTTTGTTGTGAATATTCAATTGTGAGTATTTTGAAATAATTGTAGATTCACATGCAGTTGTAAGAAATAATACAGAGAGATCTCATGTACACTTTACTCAGTTTCCCCAAATAGAACTAACATCTTGCAAAACTATAGTTTTCCAATATCACAGGCAGGATTTTGTCATCCCACAATCCACTGTTCTTATTCAAATTCCCCATTTCACTTATAGAGTGACTTAGAGAGTCATCCAGGTTGTTTTGTGTATCAATAGTTTTTTCCTTTTTATTGCTGATGGTATTCAACTGTATGGATGAATCAAAGTTTGTTTATCCAGTCACCCAGTGAAGAACATTTGGGTGGTTTCCACTTTTTGGCTATTATAAATTAAGCTATGAACATTTGTGTATAGGCTCTGTGTATGAAAATAAGTTTTCAGTGATTGCTGGTTGTAACATTTTTAGTTTTATAAGAAACTGCCATATTCTTTTCTAGTGAACAGCACTTTAAACTAACCACATGTTAATCTTTGGGGATAACGCTCCAGTTTAACAAAGATGTTGAGACCATAGTTCTAGAATATTTAAAAACATTATGCAGAATCTAACTTGAGAGTCTTCAGTTTTCTTTACATAATACCCTAACCTCAAACACACAAGAACTGATGAGAACCTGTACAGATGTATGGATTTATTAATTTTACAAATGTTATATGCTTGTACTTTATGTTTGGACAGAGGATTTATTCAGAAAATCACCATGCGAAGTGTTCCATTGTTTTTAAGGACAATAATATTGAAATTTAAGGGATACTGAAGAAAAAGAATTGAATATAAGCAATTGTTTTCCATTAATTCCAGGGTCTTTGTCATTTTATCACACAACCCTTTGTTATCACTAAGAGTAACAGAAATAGGATTCACTTTTTTTGACTGACAAAGCTTAATGAAATGCCACAGAATATGAGCAGTTTAGTATATAATAAAAGGAGAAAAGGCAATTAAAAAATCAGTTTCAAATGAGTAATGACCACACTAATAAAAACTCAGCAAAAATGAGTTTTCCTATGGTACCATGTATTTTCTTGAACAGTTACAATGATCTAAAGCTTTTTCTTATAATTAAATGAGGTTTCTCTAATTTTATATTTGAAGATCTTGTACACTTTAATATGTATTCTACAATTTTATTCAACAAATCACTGATGAATGTATGCTGAACAGAGTTTAAATCATATTCAGATAAAAGCAATAAAAATAAATATTTTTAAATAAGAGAATGGTTCTCCAGTTGGAAATATTTTTAAATTTTAATTCCAGTATAATTAACATACAGTATTATATTAGTTTCAGGTGTACAATATAGTGATTCAACAATTATGTACATTACTCAGTGCTTATCACAGTAAGTGTACTCTTAATCTCATTCACCTGTTGGAAGTATTTTTAAAGTACAATAATATTAGAGAATCTTGGGTTACTAGTACTGTAAAAGTGATTTTTCAGTGTATATTCATGGATTGGATACCATTTTTGACTAAGTGTAAATGTCATTTTGCATTCAGTTGAGGGCAATTTCAATGTAGTTTGGGTATTAGATGAGATGAAATCTTGCTGAAATGGAAGGATGAAGATCATCAATTTAAGAAAAGCAGGTGCTAAGCAGTGTAATACTATTTTGGTAAAAAATATATAAGTCCATATATTGTGTTTGTGTGTGTGTATATATATATATATATATATATATATATATATATATATATCTCCTTAAAGAAAGTCGAGAAACATATGCACTAGAGTTAACATAGGGTATCTCTGGCGGTGGCAATGTGCAAACTTAGTTTTTAGCATTTTGCTTTTTTGTATTTTCTAATTTTCTATGATGCACATATACTACTTCTGTAATATTAAGTGGCATTTTTACACTGATTGCAAATAGAAATGTATGGAACATATTATGCTGCTCAGATGTCAGTTTGTTTTTTTAAAAATCAGACTTTATTTTTTTTAGTGCAGTTTTAAGTTCATAGCAAAATTGAGGGAAAGATACAGACATTTCCTATGTACTTCCCCGCTCCCACACATGCGAAGCTTTCCCTACTATCAACATTTCCCACCAGAGTGATACATTTGTTACAGTTGATGAGCCTATATTGACAAGGCATAATCACTCAATATGCATAGTTTACATTGGAGTTCACTCTTGGTGTTGTACCTTCCATGGGTGTGGACAAAGCATAATAACATGTGTTCCTCATTATAGTATCATAGAGCACTTTCACTCTCCTAAAATTCTTCTGTGCTCCTATTATCCCTCCCCCACAACCTTTGGCAACCAATGATTTTTTTTTTACTGTCTCCATAGTATTACCTTTTCTAGAATGTCACATAGTTGGAATCATACAATATGTAGCCTTTTCAAATTTCTTTTTTCACTTAGTAATATACACTTTGGTTCCTCCATGTATTTTCATGGCTTGATAGCTCAGATCTTTTTAATGCTGAAAAATACTCCATTGTCTAAATGAACCACAGCTTATTTATCCATTCAGCTACTGAAGGACATGATTTAGTTTTTTTACCAACAATGAAGAAATAAACACAAAATCTCATTTTTAAAAGATGGTTTTAGGAGTTTAGCAAATGTATCAGTTTTCATAAATTTTATGTTTTACTGCTAACATTGGGAACAGTCTATTTTAATTTGCTCATTTGCAGGGCAGACTTTTAGAAGTACTATTTTATTTTGACATTTTTGAGTGCTGGTTTACACTTTGTTCTGGATGATGGGTTTGCTTTGTGCATACCATAAGCTTGTTGAATAAGAATAGATTATACTAATACAGTTTGAATGTACCTATACTAGCTTAGAACAAACTAGGTGGGGGTTGGAGTGGGTTTTACCTGCTTGAACAAGTTATCATTGATTTAAATTATCTTTAAATATTGCTTTAAGTGCAACCACATAGATTTTCCCTAACTTGAAACCTGTTCATCAATATTCCACATGATAATCTCCTAATTCAACAAACATTTTGTGGTAAATTCTGTTCCCGCTCTCTTCTAGGTGCTTATATCAGTGTATAGACCAGACAAAAAGACTTGCCCTTGTGGAGTTAACATTCTAGTGGAGGGAGACACACAGTAAACAGAAAACATTAGTAAATTTTATTGTATGTTCTAAGGCTAAGGACTTTAGAAAAAAGGAATAAAGCAGGGTAAGGGCATTTGATCTATAGGGGAGTGAAGGTCTGATTTTAAATAGGGTGGTCAGGATATACCTCATTGAGGTGACATACAAGAAAAGACTCGAAGTTGGTGAGGAGTGAGCCATACAGGTATGGGAGAAAGAAAATTTCAGGCAGAGAAACAGTCCTTATGTGGAGAGTATTCCTCGTGAGTTAGAGGACCAGCGCAGAAGCCAGTGTGGCTGGAGTGAGCATGGGAGGGATAGAGATTTAGAGGATGTGGTCAGAGAGACAATCCTGCAGAGACTTATCAACTATTTGTAAGGTCCTTGTCTTTTACTTAGAGTGAGAAGGGGAGCCATTAAAGTGAAGAGGGGAATGACATGATCTGACTTAGATTATTAATGGGATAACTCTGGCTGCTGAAAAGAGACCAAGGCAGAAGCAGGGAATCTAGTCATTGCAATAACCCAGAAGATCATTGGTGGTGGTGGCAGGAGTAGTGAGAAATGGTCAGATTTGGGAATATTTTGAAGATAAAGTCAATAAGATTAATTGAGATCAGAAAGACTGAAGGTGAAGCAAGTTTGAGGAATAAAAGAGTGCTGCTATGGACTTGATAAGTGGGATTTGTCCATTAGATATTAAATCTAATTCTTATTTCCATCATCAGTACCAATGATCTGTAAGCACTGGCTGTGGGGCAGGAGGTAGTAGGTACAAGAACTGTAGAAAACATTTCTTTATAGCCAGTGTACTTGCAAACTAAGAGGATCGGAGTGCACACATATAATTAACCTTTTATAACATTCAACATTTATTTACTCACAGATTGGACAAATATTTAATGAGTCACTATAAGATGCTCAATATGGGTGCTAAGGAAATTGGGGATCAACTGCTTAGTTTTGAATCCTGGATTCACTACTTACTAGTCACTTAATCCCACCATGCCTTGGGTTACCATCTGGAAAAATAAAGACAATAATAATACCTACCTCACAGCAATGTTGGGAGGATTAAATGGGGTAATCATGTGTAAAGCATTTAAAATAACATGTGATAAACACTCTATGTTACTAATTATTTTTATCAAGGCCTCCCTTTTCCTTCCCATTGTACCTCTTCCCTTAGCTAATCCTAACATAAATAGAAAAGAATATCTGCAAAATTCATGATGAGCACAGTTAGCATATATATAATATACCAAGATCAAAATGTGGATAGTCTAGAACCTCAGGCTAGTTCCTACTGCTGTGCCTGATCAACACACTATCTAGATATCTAGAATTTTTCGGATTCACATACACATGCAAAAATATCTAAGGAGGCTTTTAGAACTCTTAAGACTCCTTATTGATCAAGAATCTCTTCTGTATTCAACAGCACCTAGAGAACACTGTCCCATTTACCCATACTGCATACTCTTACTAGTCCTTATTACTTGTATTTACAAAGATGTTAGAATTAGCACAGAAAGCAGGCCATCAAACAGGCACTTTTGTGTACTACCCCAGCTATGCTTTTGTGTGAACCACCTCATCTGCTCTCCTTTTCCTCAAATTCTGGCCTCAATTCTGCTGTTTCTTTGTTTTAACTCAGTTTGAACCTCAACACTCAAGTGCTGACCTGTGACAATCTGATTAGATTCACTATAGTTTATGCCTGCCCACCTGTAGAATCCTCTACTGTAGAATCCAAAGTTGGGTTGTATCATTCAATTTTTCCTGACACTACAAACTTGGGATTTGGCTTCTTTTTCAGGAAAATGAAAACCACAAGCACCTTTTCCTTTTGAACATTTCCTTTCCATGATCACTTTCTAAGTTTTGCATTTCTTTAGTTATTCTGCAAGGCTTATCTGTGAGAGTTGAGGGCATTAAGATATAATGTAGTTGTGGTTTGGGAAAGTGTGAGAGCACTCATAGTCTCCTGAATAATGTCTAGGTTCTTAGAAATAATTATAATATTATTAATAATAATCATAACCAACACTTATTTAGTGCTTACCATATATTGTGCTAATGTTGTGTTGCCTCCTTTACATTTGTTATTATCTCAATTACTATGGTAAATAATATATAAGGTAAATATTATTTTCCCCACTTTACAAATGAAGAAATGAGGTTTAAAGAATTGCATTAGTCTGAAAGTGACAGAGCTTACACTTAGTCTTTTCCGTGTCAAGCTGATACTTTTAACTACCAAAGTATATCACAGGACAATGAGCTTCTTAGGTCTGTTCTCCCCTGCAGTTTTTGTTGAGTATACAATGTATTACCTTACAGTTATTCTCCAACATATGATGAGTATGGGTGGACAAAAAGACCCCTTTGTGAATATTCAGCAATCCTTGCCCTTTACTAAAACAAAGACCTTACATTTGTATAGAGCTTCACAAATTCAAAATACTTTTACATCCTGTTAATTTTGATCCTCATAACACTTTGTGGTGAGCAAGACAGGGCTTGTTATCCCCTTTTCTATGTAAACCAAGGTTCAAAGAATTTAAGTGACTTGCACAAGTTCTCATGACTGGTAAACTGACTAAGCAGGTTATAATCAGGTTTCTTGACTATTAATTGCTTTCTGAAACTTCTAGCTAAAATTAGTGTTTGAAAACTATTGTTAAACTATATTATTCTTAATACAAATTGTACAGGCTTACAGCTTACTTTCTAAGAAAGCATTGATTATCAAGAGCAAGATATTAACAAAGTATCAGAGATCATCCTCTTTTTGTTCTTTACTTGAGAACTGTGACCTTAAGGTATGTGTATTAGTTTGCTAAGTCTAGTGTAACAAAATACCACAGACTGAGTTGTTTCAACAACAGATATTTACTTTCTCATGGTTCTGGAGGCTAGAAGTCCACGATCAAGGTGTCAGCAGGGTTCGTTCTCCTGAGGCCTTCTCCTTAGCTTGCAGATGCTGTCTTCTTGCCATCTTCCCATGGTCTTTTCTCTGTGAGTGCACATCTCTGTTGTCTCTTCCTCTTCTTATAAGGACATCAATCCTAACAGATTAGGGTCCTACCCTTATGACCTCAGTAACCTATTTACCTCTTGACAGGCCCTATTTCAAAACATAGTCACGGTCTGAGGTACTGGGGGTTAGAACTTCAACATAAGACATTTGGAGGGACACAATTCAGCCCACAACAGGGGGTTTCCTATTAAGCAAATATTCTTTCATCTGATGGATCTGAGAGCTGTCATCAAATTTACAAAGTTCTCAACATCAGTATGAAACCCTTATAAAAAACCCTGTATAAATTCCATGAAAATTTAAGCTTGAAACAATGTTTGAAATAAATATTCCTAATAAATATATAAACAGAGGCTTGGTCCTACATGCATTGCTAGAAGGAAAAAGAAGAAAGAAGGAAATAAATAGAAGTCCCAATCCTTCAAAATATGCAATATAAGTAATAGTAGAAAATGTCAAATACCCGAATTAATCTCTGAAGCAAGTTAATATGTGACTATATTTTTATTTCAAGGAAGTGCTTATATTTTGACTGATTGCTTGTTCAGAGTTATCACTTTTTAACAAACTATCATCCCAATTCATAATTAGAGTTTAGAATGGGTCAGACCAAGGTTGACTGGAACCCATATTTGACTGATTATTAGAAGGGCAGGATAGAAATATGAGATACGAGAATATAAACTGAGATGCAAGGACGTCTGCCACTAAGTTCTGACAGACAATATAGACATGAACAGCAGACAGTTGGCCTCAAGTAGGCCTTCAGTAGGCATCCTAAGCCAGCGATAGGAACTGGAATTTAAGATGGAGCCAAGGTTCTGCCAGGACTCAGTTATCGGTCATAATCTCAGACTTGGAAGAATGGTGTAGGAACCCAGGCAGAGTTTCAGGCAGAAGAACATGATCTAGTTATAGGAACTAGGCCACCTATCAGAATGTGATACACAAAAAACTAGGTGAGAACCCGAGTACAGGCCACCATAGGGGCACCAGCAGGGCACCTTGATTCAGAGCAAGTAAGCTACTGGCGGGCCTAGGGCTCCCTGTCTTCCTCCTGCCTAGGACCATAATTGATCTCAGAGTTTGGGGTAGCTTTAGAACTAGATTCAAGAGTTAAAAGGCTCAGAAGACTTAGGTGCAAGGGAGCTGGTATACCATTCCTCCCTATAGGATAGCAAATGTCATTGCCACCTGCTTTTTAAAAAAATTTAAGTTAATCAGGTCTAGCAGCAAAATATTCCAAAAATTCTTCCAAGAAAGCATTGTTCTTCAGTGTTGGATCAACTCATTTTCTTTTACAAGAGTGTAAAGCCTATAATAGAGCTTGTACTTTCCTTAAGACACTCCTATCCAATCCTGCTACTGTGACTGGTTATCTTTCCACAGTAGGGACAGCAATTTCATCCACCATCAAGATCAACATAAATATTAGAGGCTCACCAAATAACAGAAATTATGTGCTACTCACTTTTCCCCAGGACAGATTTAAGGAGAAGAAGGAAGGCAATTAAGAATTACCTACATTACCTAAGGGAGAAATTTTTTTAAAGTTGACTTCTGTAATATACATTACCCTGCAGCTAGATTGAAGCAATGTAGCTTCCCTGAGGCTTGGTTTGTCCACCACCTGGAAGTATCAGTTGGAACAGATTGTAACAGACTGTCTGCTTAAAGGCATTGACCACACAGAGCCTGTGACATCTATGGTTTTTGGTCTTTAATGACTGTGTACTTGATCCTAGTTCCAAGATGTGTATTTATTTATTCAGTGTGGGATTTGGAAGATACCTAAGTGATATTAAAGAAAGATAAGTAAATTGAATCTCCTTGCTTGCATTTACTGTGTACCACATTTAGTCAGTATTTTACAAATAATGTATTAAAGTTAGTAATATAGAATGCAATTGGATTTCTTTTTCAACTTTGAATAGAAAAGTTAAGGAAATATAGAACCTGAAGGGGCATCCAGATATCATTTTGCCCAGTGTTATGGGTTGAATTGTGTCCTGCAAAAGATATGTTGGAGCTTATTCCCTGATACCTGTAAATGTGACCTTCTTTGGAAACAGGGTTTTTGGAGATGTAACTAAGTTAAGATGAGGTCATAATGGATGAGGGTGGGTCCAATCCAATGTAATTGCTGTCACATTGTAATAGGAAAAACTTGGCATAGGCAGACACAAGGAAGATGGCCATGTGAAGACAGAGGCAGATATTGGAATTATGCTGCCATAAACCAAGGAAAGCCTGGGGCTACCAGAAGTTGGAAGAAGCAAGGAAGGATCCACCTGTAGAGGCTACAGAGGGAGCATGACCTTGGAAAGACTGTGATTTCAGATTTCCAGCCTCCAGAACTGTGAAAGAAGCCACTCAATTAGTGACAATTTTTTTTTTTTTTTAAAACAGCAGACCTTAGAAACGAATACACTGCTTTTATCTATGGTCAGGATTGTACTTAAACAGGGTCAATTAGATTTTAGAGCATGCCAGGCAGTTTTTAAGATATTTAGCTACTGGTGAGTTTTGGGGTTTGACTTATGGGAGTAGGGAAGCCACAGACAACTAAACTACCACATAGAGTCACATACAGGAAAACTGTACTTGAATAACTCAAAGCACCTCGTAATGTTTCTTGGGTGAATGCCTGGGGTTTTTTTTTTGGCACCACAGTTCTTTTTTAATGTCTTTTTTATGTATATCTCAGAAACATTTCAGGTGTCAAAAGAGGAAAGTCAGACTTTTCAGTCATTCTGGTTATGTTCATTATCAACCAATTTAAAATGTGAGAATAATGCTATGTGTGGAATTAGTTAGATGGTTTGCTTTTTAGCCAAATTTCAAACCATTTGTGGTAATCCAGGTCATATTTCTCTCCCAGGAAGATTTTTACCTATTAGCTATTATACATTTTAATACAGATTATGCTAAATATCTGAGTAGTAATAAATAAACATCATTATTTTCATCCATGATATATTAATTAGCAGACTGGTATCAGTGATCAATTGCTCACCATTCTTTTAGAAAGGTCAGTAATGGGAGGGTTTATAATAGCACTAAACAGTTGAGGTTCCTGTATCACAAATGCTAAGAAAGCTTAGGATAATAGTAGGGAATATGATAGTTAATCCCATAATTCTGTTTATTGGCAGACACAAAGAGAAAGAAACCTAAAACCTCATCCTACAGAAATATTATTTCCTTGCCATATCCTGACTTTCACACTTTTGCTCTGAAGTAGCAACAGTGTTTTGGAATAGAACACATATGGGGCTATTTTTTGCCATTTACTTCACTATGCTTTTCTGGCCATCATTGCTCATAACACTAGGTGTTCCCACAAACTTACACAGGTGGGCAGTTCACTCCTTCATAAATATTCAGAAAGTCAGGGGATGAGAATTTTCTGGAGATTTTCAGAAAGGTACTATAATTAGTTATGGAAGTTATGTAAGTAGCACATTTACATTTTCTTTTGTAAAGAATCAATTTATTCAATAAATATGGCTAAGAATTAAGGTAGATAATTTATTAGGATTTTACAAAAATAAATGAAAACTCTTTGTATTTTGGATGCTTGCAAATCTGATACTCCCAGATGTAGATACAGTTGATTCTTTTTTTTTTTAAAGATTTTATTTATTTATTTGAGAGAGAGAATGAGAGACCGAGAGCACGAGAGGGAAGAGGGTCAGAGGGAGAGGCAGACCCCCCGCTGAGCAGGGAGCCCGATGCAGGACTCGATCCCGGGACTCCAGGATCATGACCTGAGCCGAAGGCAGTCGCTTAACCAACTGAGCCACCCAGGCACCCGATACAGTTGATTCTTGAACAATACAGGGGGTGGGGTGATAAACCCCTACACAGTCAAAAATCTGCATATAACTTTTGACTCCCCCAAAACTTAACTACTAGTAGCTAAAGCCTTACCAATAACAAAGAGTCAATTAACACATATTTTGTATGTTATATATTATATACTGCATTTTTCTTGTAAAGTAAGCTAGAGATAAGAAAATGTTATGAAGAAAATCATAAGGAAGAAAATATACATTTACAGTACTGTGCTATATTTATTGAAAACAAATCTGCATATAAGTGGACCCATGCAGTTCAAACCCCTGTTGTTCAAGGGTCAAATGTATTTTCTGTTCAACAGTATTAGTAATTAGATAACAACACCTACATTTTCAAACTGCAATGGAAGATGCTACTGCAACTTAAACATTTCTGCATTTTTTGTTTTTTACTTAGAATGTTGCTGTAATAACTGAGTCTTGTTAGAGAAGATATGAGCTTATGAAATTTATATTTAGAGAAAAGTGAAAGCCAAGTGAGTTGGGGCAGTCAGAAGCCCAGGAGTGGGTATGAAATTATTTAAACTCTCTGAAAGCAAGAGAAAAGTAGTGGAAGAGGGACAAGAAATTCAGTGCACACGGTTTGACAGTATCTGTAAATAAAGGTATACATTCTCTTTCTGTTGTATTATTTAAAGCTGGCTAGTATTTTTTTAAGACTCTATTATTTGACAGAATGAGACACACAGCGAGAGAGGGAACACAAGCAGGGGGAGTGGGAGAGGGAGAAGCAGGCTTCCCACAGAGCAGGGAGCCCAATGTGGGGCTCGATCCCAGGACCCTGAGATCATGACCTGAGCCGAAGGCAGACACTTAACAACTGAGCCACCCAGGTGCCCCTAAAGCTGGCTAGTAGACAGGAGCTATAAAAACAGCTGGCCAGGACAACCTTTTTTTTTCACTTCTAAAAGCTTACTGAACATTTTTAATGCTAAGACCCAGGATATCAGTGGGTTTATACAAATAATGATTGTAGAAGGAACACAAACACACACACACACACACAAACACACACACACACTTAGTCTCCAGTGTTTTTCATCTAATTTGATGTAGAATATTGTGCTATGAGTTTGCATATAATTTTTTATTTAGCATATGGAAAAATAGGTCAGAGACATTATCCCCCAAGCAGGATTTACTCTCAAGTCCCATTTTGCCTATTTTAAAATCAACCAATTTAAACTTAGCCTACAATTACAGAGTATTAGACTTGGGTAGGACTGGAGAAACAATTTTTTAAATTTTATTTTATTATGTTATGTTAATCACCATACATTACATCATTAATTTTGGCCCTTTCTTTTTACATTTTCATTCATCCTTTGGGCAAATTATTAAATGCCTACTCCATATTAGGCTCATTAGTAGATGTTAGGGGATACAGTGGTGAATATGATAGTCTTTGTCCTCAAAAATCTCATAATCCAGGGAAGTGCCTCTCAAACTTTAATGTGTATACAGATCAGCTTGGAAATCCTATTAAAATGTAGACTTTAATCCATAATTCGGTAGGTCTAAGATGGGGCTTGAGATTCTGCATTTCTAACAAGTTCCTAGGTGATGCTCATGCTGCTGGTCCACAGACCACACTTTGAGACACAAGGTTTAAAGGGTGGATATATGAGAAGCAGGTCTAAAGAGGTCAAGTAATCTGTCCAATATTATAGACAAAAACTAATGATAGAGCCCATAACCCTGACTCTTAACCCAGTGCCGCTTCTATTCCTTCACATTACTCTGAAGATCAGAGTTTATTTATTATTTGGCTTAGGCATCACCCACACATTGCTTATAATTGTTGGACTTAAATGCTGATAATTTAGTGGTAAGTGTTGCAGATTTCTGTTTGCATTAGAAGATGTATTTAAAAGAGTATGCTTGGAAAGGTGGCACTTCCACAGAAATTCTAGAGCCCAGGGGAAAGATACTCAAATCCAAGAAACATGCACAGAGTGGCTAAACACAGTCCATTACTGCATGTACTCGTTTGTACAAGAAACATTTATTCATAGTCTACTCTATGCATAGACAATAATCTTTACTCACATCTATATCCATAATACATTGTACAATGCTAAGAATACAAAGAAATACCCGGTAAGTCCTTCTGGCTGAATAACAACACTGAAGTAGATACTATGGAAGATCAACTGCAGTGTTTGAACCCTCTCCTGAAGGAATTTGAGATCTCATTATAAGAACAAGCCTTATTTTTTACATCATTCCCAGAGAATAATTCCTACATATGAGCAAGATTATGATCTTGTGATATGAACTACTAAGTGCTGGAGCAATTCAAAGTTGTGGAAAGTTAAGTATTGACTGGGACTCATCGGATGTCTTGATAAAGTACATGAAAATTCAACTGAAGTATAAAGAGATTGGGGTGTTTGTGGTTTCTTTGGGAAGGCACCATGAGAATATTTAAAGTAGGGGGACTCTGTGCAAAAGTGCATAGATAGCATTGACAATGAGAAGTTTACCTGGCAGTAGTAGATTGACCTGGTAGTAGTAGATTGACCTGGTATGGTGGAATTGGAGTGTGGAGGTCCTAATATTAGGGAAAACTATTGTATAGATACAGGATAAACATCCTTTTTAAAAAAGATTTTATTATTTATTTATTTGACAGAAAGAGCGAGAGAGAGAGCAAGCACAAGCAGGGGGAGCGGCAGAGGGAGGGAGAAGCAGGCTCCCCACCGAGCAGGGAGCCTGATGTGGGGCTCGATCTCAGGACCCTGGGATCATGACCTGAGTGGAAGGCAGACGCCCAACCGACTGAGCCACCCAGGTGCCCCCAGGATAAACATCCTTAAGTAATGTTCTCTAAAAACACACAATAGAAATGTGTAACACAAGTGTTTTTTACTTTGTTCTGACTTCTTCTTAGATAAATATTCTGATGTTAACACATTATCATCACCCTATTAAGATTTATCATTCAACTTATTTATTTAGTTAGGAGTCCAGATTTATCTAACATTAAAATGTAAAATGTGGTATGAATTATATTGGAACTTAAAAATTATTTGTATATTTTACTGAGTTCAGAGAGTGTGGCTTTAAGTAAGCTCTCTAATATCCAGTTATCCAGCTTTTTTGGTAACAAAACAACCTTTAAAATGCATAGCAGCTACCAACACTGTCTTGTAATACATTAGGAGTCAGTGACAGCTATCTGGTATAATCTTAGATTTATAACTCCTTATAGAATAAATGCATTGAATATTCTATACATTATTTCTACAGTGTGTCTAAAGTTACTACTAAACACTTAATGATGGAAATATAATCAACATAGATTTACATTTTATTGTATAGTTTCTTAACATAAATCTCTGTAAATTTCCATTTAACATATATTTGGCCTATGAATGACTTAGAAGATTATAAGAAAGAGGAATGAGAGGATAAATGACTTGGCTAGGATAAATTGAGGCAAAAATAACCCATCAATAATAGTTGATGTCTTCTTAAATTCCTGAATATGCTTTCTAAATTTATCATGAACTTGACTCAAGTGCTTGTCAATCTTTAAGAGTATTAATTACTTGGAATTTTCCATGCTGCCTTTTTTGACTTTCCACTCATATATTCTTTCTTTTTTTTTTTATGAAATGCTTCACAAATTTGGTGTCATCTTTGTGCAGGGGCCATGCTAATCTTCTCTGTATCATTCTAATTTTAGTATATGCATTGCCAAAGCAAGCACTCATATATTCTATTTTCTTTTGCAAATGCATTTTTGAATCTTTCTGATCAAGCTCCTAATTTATTAACACATGTGTAAATTTGTTTTATCCCATCTAAATTAGCAACTAAGAAACTACTCTTTGGAAATCACTGTAATGAGTACTTTGCATATTATGGAATATATCCTCTTGTTTGTGTACAGACTGTGTTGATTATACAAGGCAACCCATTCTATTTCTTTTTATATTCCTCTACTTGAGAGGTTAGCGCCTATCTACATTTCCTCACTCTGAGCTTACAAGATAGAAATCCCTTGGGTCCTTCCACCCTGTGTTGCTTCCTTTAACTCTTGGCAGGTCCAGTTCTCTCTCTGGCAGCTGTTGGGGAAACCTCTTTTTTAACATTCCCTGACAGGCCCTGGGATAATTCTGGAAAGTGTTACTAACTTGCCCTTCTAAACCTCTAGTGCTTTCTTTCTTTTGCAGATGTTTTGCTGTGCTTTTCATAACTATAAATGTATTTCAGATGAACCACAGTAGTTTAAGTTGCTGCAGGTTTTCTCATGCTAAGGTTCCAAACAAGTTTTAGTAGCTAGCTCCTAAGAAGGCTGGCAAAAAGCCTTGATTGCTAATTCTGTACTAAACTGCTTTTCACAATGGGACATTTTATAATATTTGATACAGTCTTTAAAGCAAATAATTTCTATCTTATATTATTACTGCTTGTATCATACTCATTCTCAGCTTTAAAAAGATTCCATGTCTGTACTTTCATAAATGGGCTTGATTTTATTTAAAACTCTAAAGAGAAGTTAGAGGTTTCTAAGGTATAAGGATGTTATGATGGAGAAACAGGTGAAAGTGGTATCAGTAAGGTCAAGTGAATTGATACATAAATATAGTAAATTGTGCTTTCTGGAAACATTATCTCTATAAAGGTGAAAGTTTGTTTTCTTGGCTGTAATTTGTAAGTAGGTAGAAGGAATGCTACTTGGGTAAAATTTGAGCAGACAGACTCAGATGTTTTCAGTGTGTTTCCAGTGTCCTAGGATCAGGGGCTAGCTCAGCAGTCTGGTGTGAGGTGACAAAGATGGGCTCAGAATCTCACAAAAAAATCTACAGTGCAGTGAATCCAATGCCAGATAATGGAGAGTACATCACATGTGTGACAAGAACTGGAATGCCACATTAATGAGGAAATCCTTGAAAACAGAATCTGAACTGTAACTGCTGATGGTTACTTTACAAGTCACATCGATCTGCTAGTATTGTGTCCAATTATTTCCCACTTAGTTATCAAATAAAATTTTTTAACATTCTAACAGAACTGAGCTGTATTTTACTGTTTTATGACTCACAATTTGTCAACTAAGTTTTGTTGGTGGATTTCTTCTTATAAAGTTATTTAGATCATAAATAATGACACACTAATAAATTGAACAATTTATTGAGAAAACATGGAATCTCAATGTTTTTTGTTAGTTTTCATGAGTTATATGAGTTATAAACATGTAAGTTATTCAAATGAGTTATATCCCTCATTTTAAAATATATTCCAATATATCTATGATTTAAAAAAAATCTTTAAAAATAAAAATAAATAAAAAATCTTAATGAACTAAAAATGGAAAATAATTCAATAATATGATAAATGCCAACACCATATTTAACAGCAAAACATTGGAACATTATTTTCTAAATGTACTCATATTAACATACTCATTCTATAGTATGTTAATAGGTTTATGATAATGAAGGGTTTTGTGGTTAAATAAGTTTGGGAAATGCTGGGTTTCATAGTTAAATAAGTTTGGGAAATGCTGGTTTAAAGTTTTTCTTTTAATGTAGGACTACTCAGAAACTTTACTATGTTAATATTCACTGGGGCTATCTAAGATAAATAAATAATTTGGTTGTATCACAAATGTATTTGAGCACAGAAATTTTTTTCTAGAGCATCTCCAGCAAGCAGGACCCTGAGGACTGTGCCTTGGCAAACACTGACACAAATTTCAGCAGACACGAGTCAGTATGTACTAACCTTCTATCAGCAGTACTCTTGTCTAACTCACTACAGACAGGTGTCATGTTAGTGATATGGTTAGATGTTATTGTGCATTAGATTCAGCTGGAGATGTTTGTCAAAATTCAGATTCCTAGGCTCTACTTTCATTTAGCAGATATAGCCTGAGTTTCAGGGATCTACATTTTATCAAGCATCAAGTGAGTTTTCTGCTGTAGGTGTCTATAGTTTATACCTTGAAAGGCACCATATTAAAAAGCTTGGGTCAATGAATAAATAAGAAAAGATGAATGTATTATTATTATTTTTGTTATTATTATGTTATGTTAATCACCATACATTACATCATTAGTTTTTGATGTAGTGTTCCATGATTCATTGTTTGC
>NC_138385.1:43447085-43469010 GCF_054177405.1 Leptonychotes weddellii
TTATATAATTGGCTGCTCCCATGTTAGGGGCATAGATATTTACAATTGTTAGATCTTCTTGTTGGATAGACCCTTTTCATAGGATATAGTGTCCTTCCTCATCTCTTATTACACTCTGTGGTTTAAAATCTAATTTGTCTGATATAAGGATTGCCACCCCAGCTTTCTTTTGGTGTCCATTAGCATGGTAAATGGTTTTCCACCCCCTCACTTTCAATCTGGGGGTGTCTTAGGGTCTAAAATGAGTCTCTTGCAGACAGCATATCGATGGGTCTTGTTTTTTAATCCAGTCTGATAGCCTGTGTCTTTTGATTGGGGCATTTAGCCCATTTACTTTCAGGGTAACTATTGAACAATATGAATTTAGTGCCATTATACTGCCTGTAAGGTGACTTTTACTGTATATTGTTTGTGTTCTTTTCTGGTTGATGTTGCTTTTATGGTCTCTCTTTGCTTAGAGGACCCCTTTCAAGATTTCTTGTAGGGCTGGTTTCGTGTTTGCAAATTCCTTTAGTTTTTGTTTGTCCTGGAAGCTTTTTATCTGTCTTTCTATTTTCAATGACAGCCTAGCTGGATATAGTATTCTTGGCTGCATATTTTTCTCATTTAGTTCTCTGAATATATCCTGCCAGTCCTTTCTGGCCTGCCAGGTCTCTGTGGATAAGCCTGTGACCAATCTAATGTTTCTACCATTGTAGGTTACATATCTCTTGTCCCGAGGTGCTTTCAGGATTTTCTTTTTATCTCTCAGACTCGTAAGTTTTACTATTAGATGTCGGGGTGTTGACCTATTTTTATTGATTTTGAGAGGGGTTCTCTGTGCTTCCTGGATTTTGATGCTTGTTTCCTTCCCCAAATTAGGGAAGTTCTCTGCTATAATTTGCTCCAATATACCTTCTGCCCCTCTCTCTCTTTCTTCTTCTTCTGGGATCCCAGTTATTCTAATGTTGTTTCAAATTATGGTATCACTTATCTCTTGAATTCTGCCCTCGTGATCCAGTAGCTGTTTATCTCTCTTTTTCTCAGCTTCTTTATTTTCCATCATTTGGCCTTCTATATCACTATTTCTCTCTTCTGCTTCATTTATCCTAGCTGTTAGAGCCTACATTTTTTATTGCACTTCATTAATAGCCTTTTTAATTGCAACTTGGTTAGATTTTAGTTCTTTTATTTCTCCAGGAAGGGTTTCTCTAGTAACTTCCATGCTTTTTTCAAGCCCATCTAGTATCTTTAAAATCATCATTCTGAACTCTAGTTCTGACATTGTACTAATGTCCGTATTGATTAGGTCCCTGGCAGTCGGTATTGCCTCTTGTTCTTTTTGTTGCAGTGACTTTTTCCATCTTGTCATTTTGTCCAGAGGAGAATAGATGAATGAGAGAACAAAATGCTAACAGGGTAACAACGTCCCCAGAAAATATATACTAAACAAATCAGGAAAGACCTGAAACTGGGGGAAAAGAAAGGGAAAGAAAGAAAAAAGCACAAAAAAAAGAAAGAAAAAGATAAAGACTAACAAAAAACAAAAGAAAAGAAAAAAAACAGAATATGATCAAATATGATCAGGCTGGTGCATAGTCAGTGCCATACACGAAATTTTGGGAGTATTTTGGTCTGTTAGAAGGAAGTGCCTCCCAAAATTTTAAAGAAAAAAACTTATATATGTACAAAAATAAGGGTTAATAGGATGAAGGGATGGACTATGACTGTAAAGATGAAAATTATAAAAGATTTTATAAAAGGAATTGATAAGATAAGAAGTTGGATGACAAAAGAAAGAAGAGGATTTAAAAAAAAAAAGGGAGAGAATGTGATCAGGCAGGAGACTAGAACAAACCATACACTAGAGATTTAGGGTATATTTTGATCTGTTAGAAGAAACTGTATCTCAAAATTTTAAAGAGAGAACAACTTATATATATATATATATATATATATACCAAAAATAAGGGTAACTACTATGAAGGGATAGAATATGCCTCTAAAAATGAAAAATAAAAAATATTTTTTTAAAAAAGGGATTGATAAGATGTTGGTTGAAAAAGAGAAAACTAAAAATAAAAAAAAAGACAGTTAAAAAAAATTAACTTTGAAAGACTAATGAATCATGGTAAAAAAGCCATGAATTCTATGGAAGTATTCCCCTAGCACTGGAGTTCTGCCGTTCTCATTGATAGGTAAACTTGATCTTGGCTGGCTGTTCTTGCTGATCTTCTGGGGGAGAGGCCTGTTGCCATGGTTCCCAAATGTCTTTGCTGGAGCAGAATTGCCCTGTCCTTGCCCGGTCCGGGCTAAGTAATCTGCTTGGGTTTGCTCTCAGGAGCTTTTGTTCCCTGCAAACTTTCTGTGAAGCTTTGGAGGATGAGAGTGAAAATGGTGGCCTCCCAATCTCTGCCCCGGAGGAGCTGAGAACTCAGGACCCCACTCCTCAGTGAGCTCCCAGAGAAAAGCAATCAATCACTCCCGTCTCCCTGGTCTCTGGCTGCACTCTGTGCTCAACCTGGCCTGTGACCAAGCATTTCTATCTCTGGCACCCCACTCAGTGTGGAGTCTCCAAACCCAGCAGATTCCTGTGGTGTCCTCCCACACTTCTCCTCCCAGGGGAGGAAGGGGAGTCTCCCCAGATCTGCCACTTGTTGGGTCCCTGCTGGAGGAGCAGTGGCCCGACTGTGCCGCGGATCACAGTTTATGGCAACCCCAAGCTGAGAGCCCACTTCTTGGCTCCATCTCTGCAGCTGGCTTCCCTGCTCTGATACCTGGGAGCTCTGCCTCACTCAGGCACCCCCAGTCTTTCTGTGACCCTGAGGGTCCTGAGACCACACTGTCCCACGAGGGTTCCACCCCCCACTTAGCCACCGGAGCGACGTCCCTCAGCGGAGCAGACTTCTAAAAGTTCCGATTTTGTGCTCCGCTGCTCTATCACTTGCCAGAAGTGGCCGACGGAGGCCCCCTCCCCTGCCATCTATCCTCCCGCATATCGCCTCAGATTCACTTCTCCGCACATCCTACCTTCCAGAAAGTGGTCGCTTTTCTGTTCAGAGGGTTGTTGCTATTCCTTTCTTTGATCTCCTGTTGAGTTCATAGGTGTTCAGAATGGTTTGATCCCTATCCAGCTGAATTCCTGGGACCAGACAAAATCCAGGTCTCCTACTCCTCCACCATCTTGCTCTGTCCCCTTATTAATGTTTTCTAAAGTGCAGTATTAATGGAATGTCCTTAAATCATGGACATTATCTGACTAAACATTTGTTGAGAGCTAGACAGTTTAGAATTGTGCCTTTTTAAACCAATTTTTTCTTGTATCTGTGAACTCTTTTTATGTATTTGTCTTATTTCTTTACAAGGACTTAAAGGAGTGAGAGCATAGTTCCATTATCTTTTCTATTCCCCATGGGCTATGCCGTTGGTATACACATACTATGTACTTGAAAATGTTGTTTGCATGAATGAATAACCTGATGAATCTATGTTTTCTTTATGCATATTGGTGTCTGTTTTAATCAAGACAGGTAGTTGTCTTAAGGAAATCAGAAGATCAAGGCTTCCATGGTCTACTCTATTTGTTACTCTCCATATGGAAGGGTTCTTCCAATATCTTACTTCCAGTATCATTTTCTCTTATTCTTTTTGTTCTGAGATTTCTTTTTTATCCTTTTTCTTATGTTTGTACTTCATCATAAAATAAAAAAAATTTACATCTCTAAAAGGCATCCTCTAATTTCTTCTTATCCTTTCTAAATTTGGTTACCAAAATACTGCATGTTTTGCTATCATAAGGTAGTAATTTTATTTAAAAATGGCATTAGAGCACCTGGGTGACTCAGTCAGTTATGCGTCTGCCTTTGGCTCAGGTCATGATCACAGGGTCCTGGAATTGAGTCCTGCATCAGGCTCCCTGCTCAGCGGGGAGTCTGCTTCTCCCTCTGCCCCTTCCCCCTGCTTGTGCTCTCTCTTGAAAAAATAAACAAATAAAATCTTTAAAAATAGCATTAAATATATTTTTTGGCAACTGTCTTTAAACATTTTAGTAGCCTGCGACTATATTGAATGTGTGAGTTAATGAATGAGTGGATCTTGAATTTGACTTCTAAACATTAGGACAAGGTTTATGGAAGTGTCTGGCTGGCCTTCTACCTTAGAGGAATCCAAATGCTACATTATCCTTTTTCCTTTTTTCTAATTTAAGTAGAAAAAAAGACTTCTTTACTGTTTATTTTAGCTCCATGAAGGCAAAGACAATGGCTTTCATCTTCATTATCCAGAAGAGTGTTTTAAATATAATAGATCCTCAATGAATATTTTTAGAGGGGAACAAATGCAAATGAAGGTAACATGACCAAGTAACCACACTGACCTTCTAGTTGTTCCTCAAACCTGCTAATTAATTTCTCATCTCAGGCCTATTTCCTCTGCTCTGAATGCCCTAGATACCTATGAGATTAATTCCATCATTTTATTTAGGACTACGTTAAAATGTTGCTTATTTAGAAAAGTTTTCTCTCTACAGTTATTAAAACAGTCTACCCTCAACTATCTCAACCCAAGTGCTCTTATCCTGCTTCACTTTTTCTTACTATGAAAGATTTACTATTACTATGCACATATTACTATGCAATTGTATTATGTCATTATGTGTTTGATGTTTTGTCTCTCTTTTTTCCCCCTCATCCATTGCCACTATAGAATGTGAAATCCATTAGTCCTAGGACTATATCATTCCAGGGTCTCATCAAGAAACAGAAATCCTTGCAGATGGTTCAAATAAAGAGACTTTAAAGGTTTATTTCCAGCAGTGTGGGCAGAGTTATAAGGATAAACAAAGTATTTTTTTCTTTTATTTTAATTCCAGTATAGTTACCATACAGTGTTATATTAGTCATATTATTTTCAGGTGTACACTTCCATATATCACCCAGTGCTCATCATGACAAGTGCACTCTTTAATCCCCATCACCTCTATTTCACCCATCTCCTCACCCACCTCCCCTGTGGTAAACAAAGTATACTGAAACTAAACTTGAAAGAACAAGAGGAAGAAAGAATGTTAGTAAAGCCCAGTGAGATCTGGGTCTGGGAAGGAGGGATTGTTTGAAAGAAGATGTAGTCTTGGAGGAACTCAACTACTGACACAAAAAGACATAACCTTGGAAGTCAGGAGGAGCAGAGGAAGTTTCAAATTCTCTCTTTCCATACTCCAATCTCATATCAGTGCAGGTATTGTTAAAACTGGAGCAGAAGCCAACTGGCAAGGAGCCCACGTGGAACAGTTCTTAGAAGTCAGCCTCTTGGGGAACAGGGCAGACTAGAGAAGGGTGGAGAATGAATCCTGTAAGGGAAAAAGAAGAAATAGCACAGGTGTATTTGGCTCCCTGCTGTGTCTTCATACCCAGAACAGTTATAGTACACTTTAGGTACCCAATAATTTTTGTTGTTGTTGTTGTTTCTGTTTTCTAACATTTTTTTATTATGTTATGTTAATCACCATACATTACATAATTAGTTTTTGATGTAGTGTTTCATGATTCATTGTTTGCGTATAACACCCAGTGCTCCATTCAATGCATGCCCTCTTTAATACCCATCACCAGGCTAACCCATCCCCTCCCCCACTCCCCTCTAGAACCATCAGTTTGTTTCTCAGAGTCCATAGTCTCTCCTGGTTCGTCTCCCCCTCCGATTTCCCCCCCTTCATTTTTCCCTTCCTACTATCTTCTTTTTTTTTTTTTATCATATAATGTATTATTTGTTTCAGAGGTACAGGTCATTTTTATTAAATAAGATAATCAATGGTAGTGGAGGGTCAGGAGCAAAAAAAAAAAAACTGGCATTGATCCAGGATATTATCATATAGGGTCTTGAATCTTATTTTGGGGAGAGGGTAGTTGTCCAAGGCTTATGTTTGGAGAAATTCACAGGTAGCTACCCTGAAAGGAATGACATTCAGTGTCTTTTGTTTAACATCTCAATCTAGTAACCACTTAGGTTGTAATTATGGGTTAGATCTTAATATTCAAAGATCCTGGGAGAAATTTTCCAGTAAGACAGTTTGATAAGTAGATGTTTGTGTTCCTCAGAGTAAAAGACACTAGACAATAGCTATGGAATTATTTTATTATTATACAAGGTAAGCAAAAACGATATAATGACATCACTGATTAATTAGCTTTAACTTCTAGCTTGATTCATGTAGATCCATGGAGATGAGCAGCATAAATAGAGAACATAGGTGTATCTATGATCTCAGCTCTGGGTTGTGTATCTCTACTTTGTTCATTCTGTTTTATTACAAGATCATTCTGACACCAATGTGAGTGATAGGTTAGAAGAGGGTGTCATTTACTGAAATAGGGGAATCAGGAGAAGGATCAAGTATTAGAGGGAAGATGATGACTTTAGTTTGGACATGAGTCTGAGTCTGAGGTACCTATTGGACACCCAAGTGTCAGTATCTTGCTGCAATTAGAATACATGGGTCTGAATCTGAAGTAAAAAGACTAAAAATTATTTGTACACAGGTGGTAGTTGAAATCATGAGAGAGGATAATATCACCTAGGAAGGCCTTGCAACATGAGAAGAAACAAAAGCTCCTTGGATCTACTCCCTTCATCATTTCTGAACAAACCAGGAACCAGAATGCTGTGTACCTAGGTGTCTGCACTGAGTGTGTGGGTTTGGGATTAAGTGTTTTGCAGCCTGTAGAGCATGGAGCTCAAGGTGACCTGAGAAGCAGTATCAGAGGATGAAACTGAAATAGTAAGAGGGACTCAGTTAATACCAGCTAAAAGGTCAATCTGAAGGTGCTAGGCAAAGAGAGAGAATCTGAGCATGAGACAATAATTATGATGAACCCACAGCAGCAGATCAGAGTGTAGTAGTATAATGATAGAGTGTAGAGAGGTTTCCTGACTGCTGGAACATAGCTACCAGGGCCTTTACTAGGGCATCTGTAGTTAAAGTGGAGGGTGGTAAGGAAGCTGCTATGGTGCTGAGCTGACCTAAATAATGACTAAATGATGCAGAGATAGAGCAGTAAGATAATCATTGGTGGAGGATTTTGTCAGAACATTTTCATTGAAGCAGCAGGAGCAAAAGCAAACTATAGTAGATTGAGAAGTGATAAAATAGAAAAAAATGGAAGCAACAATTCCAGGTCAGGCTATTCTTTCAAGGACTTCACTTGTAAAGGGAAGAAGTGGCCAGTAACTACAGGAGGAGGCAGGTTCTGGTGAGGAGTTTTGTTTTGTTTGTTTTTAAGAAGAAGGATTCTTGAGTATATGTGTAGCCTCTGAGCAGTATCTTGAAAATGAGAGAAAGGGGGGAGATGGGGGAGTGGAGAGAGAGAAAAATGAGAATAACAAATATGGAAGGCCTTAAGAATATAAGAAATGGGGTCAAGAACATGGGTGGGAAGATTTGTCTTGAAGCTAAGAAGTGAGATCTTTTCTTCAGAGACTACATTAAAAAGAAGGTGAGGGTGATAGAGTAATAGGTTTTTGGGTATTCAGGTGGGAAGTTGAGGGAGTTGATATTTATTTCTCTTTAAAGAAAAAAGGCTGAGAGTTTTGGTGGTGGTGGTGTAATACACGTCACTTACCACACCAGTGGTAAAGGTCTAGAGTAGAAGGAGCACATGCAGATTGAGTAGAAGTTCAATGGCTCACATTGAAGAGGTAGAGAGAGACCCTGAGCCTCAATCATTAGGTACTCTTGCTCCCCACACCTGCCCATCCTCCTCATTGCTCAATGCAGTTCCAGAAGCGTCTCTGAGAAATCCTTAGGACTTCTTTGAGCATAGTTTTAAAACTATCAACCTCTTCATTTTGTAAATGAGAGAACAAACCCAGAAGAATGAATTGACTTGTCTGAAGTAGAGTAAGGACTAGAATCCACACCTCCTAATTCCTAGCCAGAACATTTTTTTACTGTATTATGCTATACCACTGCTTGTGGACCTTTAATCAATTGCATTGATAGAAGTCTTCAAGAATCTGGAGTTTAGGCTTTATTTTTCCAAAAACATTCACCCTTAGATGATTCCTTTCAAATGTACTTGAAATGTACTTCACATTTCTTATTTGTTAAAGATAAAAGGAAATGTCTTCTTCTACCTACCTTGCAACTAAGTGGGACATGCTTAGAGATCTTTGGAAGGAAGTTTGTTGCATATTCAATATATTACTTGTGAAAACTATAAAGGCTTTTCTGGGGACATTATCAACCAGAACTGGGAATGAAATTTTTTGGGACATTTAAAAATGCTAAATTACTACATGTAATTTTCAGTAACTTTTTTTTAAACCTGGAATTATGTTCCTAAGATTCATCATGTTATTGTATGTAGCTGTAATTCATTCCTTTTCACTGCTGTGTAATTTTCCAGTGTCTGGATATACCACAATTTATTTATTATAGTTTAGGGGTACATGCATATGTGACAAAATTAGAGTATTTTTAAAAAGCAAAGAAATGATTGTTTAAATCAGCATAGTGATGACCTCTTGAGGAGAAACAGGGTATGAGAGTAGAAAGAATCCCCCAGACAGCTTTAACATTGTTAAAAATAATTTATTTCAGGGGTTTCTCCAAGTGTGATCTCAAGGCTGCCATCATCAGCATCACCTAGGGTCTTGTTAGAAATTCACATTTTCAGATCCTATCCAGACCTATTGAATCAGAAACTTTGAGGGGTGCATCCAGCAATCCATATTGTAACAAAGCTCTCCAAGTGATTCTGATGTATGCTGAAGTTTGAGAACCACTGTGGTAGTGTTATGCTTTATGAACACGTAAGCTTCTCTCTCATTCTTTTCTCTCTTTTTCTCCTTTTTTCTCATATTACATAATACAGGATAAAATGAAAACATCTTAGCATTGACTAACCAGAAATAAAGACCTGTAGGGATATTAGAACTATTTGAGAGCTATTTTTTTGCATGCTATTTAGTCAGAAGGGCAAATGGTAGGAAGAAAGGAAAGAGGAAGAATGGAATCATGGAGCAACTCAGGAGGAAGGTGAAGTTTGGATAAGAGAGGATCCTTTTTGTATTATGTTATGATAAGAGTGTAGTTGAAAACAGAGTACACTTTGAAGTATATGTATGTATTTGCATGTATGTGTGCATGTATGTGTATATGTGTGTGTGTATGTGTGTGTATATGTGTGTGTGTATGTGTGTGTATACTTAGAACAATACCTTGCTTGCAAAGGTGAGCATGCCCCATTGGTAATTTACTCCCCTTTTCCACTTACCCCTGCTTTTGAATAAGTTAGGCCCAGTAGGGAATGACTTACTCTCACTGCAGGACACAACTCCTGTTATTCAAATATATCTTGCTGCCTGGGCCAGGCATTCTAAAATGAAATGAATCTGTCATTAGTACTTTGATTCCTTTTTTTTTGGAGCTGCAGTTACCTTTGCAAGCTATCTCTTTTCCCTGCTGCTAGCGTCACATATCATCATATTGAAAGTGAACACTCATACAAAGGGAAAAAAAAGCATAGTCTATTTATTTTGAAAGAAACCAGTTATTAACTGAACATTTATTCTTAAATGGCTTACTAATGTTCAGACTACAAAAGGGTCATCTACTCTGAATAGTACCACACAATCTAACAGTTAAAGATATCATTGTTGCACACAGAGGACATGGATGACTTTAACCTGCCAAACCCCTAGGGACACTTAGGGAAGAAATTAATTGTGCAACATACACACCCTAAGGGAAACACCTCAAGGTGTTTTCAAGGACCAGATTAGTTTTATACATGTTTGGGGTTTGTCATTTGCAGCATGTTTTGGACCACAGAGATACCAAAGCAATAGTTTATCTTTTTCACCAGACTTCTATTAAGGGAAATAAAATTCCACAA
The DNA here is from genome assembly GCF_054177405.1 of Leptonychotes weddellii. NCBI lineage: Eukaryota > Metazoa > Chordata > Mammalia > Carnivora > Phocidae > Leptonychotes > Leptonychotes weddellii. Next base: position 43,456,958 of record NC_138385.1, read on the forward strand.
GACAGTCTCTTGTTATCACCTTGTTGAAGTTCTTGCTATTGTACTAACTTCTTAAGCAGCCCACCCTCCTCCTACGTTGCCACACTCCAATCCATGCTTTCTGCCACTGCTAGATTGACCTTTATGAAGTACAGCTTTGATCTTGTCATTAGTCCATAGCTACATCTCTGCCTTTGCTTTGGTGAATTAGAAACCCAGGGTTGACTATGAGCCCCACTCTTAATAATTGTGCTGGATCTTCTTTACACGTTTTTGTGCACTAACTTCTCCTGTTATTATTTGACTGTTTTATTATTTTAGCCTTTCACCTTAGTCTCTTTACATATTTTTATCTTATTACATTGTATGTATTGTTGCTTGCCTCAAATTCTTTTTGGAACATGGAAAGGTGAAAATCAGATTCATAATATGGCAAATCATTCTCTTTCTCAGAAGCTTTCAATGCCTCCCTATTTTATACTAAATAAACTCTGAACTTCTTAGTCTAGCTGATGTCCCCCATGATGTGGCCTCAACCCACTTTTGCAGTTTTATTGTCCACTTTCCAAGGATATCCACTTTATGGTCCATCAGACTGAATCACTTGCCTTTCTCCAAACTTGCCATGTGTTTTTCCTGCTTCCACACCACTCTGCATGCTGTTACCTCTATCTAGGCTATTTCCTTTCTTATCTCTGCTGTTGAGATCCTCTCTATTAAATCCCATAGCTCTACAGCTACATCTTCCTGAATTCTTCCCTGATCTAGCCACCATTTATAATTTGCCCCACTCTAGAACATTTCCTTTATTGTTCTTATCATATTCTATCTTGTATTTGTACACTTACCTTATACCACCACCTCCTTCATGCCTGGAAGAACTAGAAACTTCTTGAGGGCAGGGCCCATGTCCCATTCATCATTGTATCCTCTCTATAGCATGTGGATCAGTCTGTTGTATACAGTAGTTGCTCAACAAATGTTTGTTGAACAAATTCATATGAATAAAAACAATAAATGCAACTGTATTTCTGTTTGGGTGAGAGATCCCATGTTTTAGCATTGGGATATATGGGCAGAGGCATATAAGACCACATAGTATAACTCATTACCATTACTGGAAAACCAAAAAAAAAAAAAAGGGTAGTTTCTGCTGTCACAGGGTTGGAACACTAGTTCTGAAGGATATTTTCCTTCTTTTTTATTTAAAAAGAACATTAGTCCCCAAGGATTGAATAATTTGGGGAAAAGTATCTAATGAACATTGAAAATGTAGTTAGACATCCACAGAAGAAAATATGGACAAATGAGGAACATCGTAATGCTAACCTTCAGGCAGAAAATTAGGATACAACTTGTTTGTTCTGAGGTATATTTACTGAAATGGTTAAATGTCTCAATGAGTTGCCCAAACTATCCAAGAAGTCACCAGACACCCTGAATCAGTTTGGAGAATTTGGTAATATGCCCTTAGAGACAGAGACAGGATACAGATGCCCAAAATAAATCTGATGAGTGAGTGCAGCAGAATTCTTAGTATGACAAAATCAGGAAGCAGGGATTTATTGAGTTGAAAACCATAACAGGAAAGCAAAAGACAATGATAATGCTTGATTCTTAAAGTGGATACTGTTAAATAAACATACAAGGATGCCAGAAGTTTAACATGGTGCTTATTTTCCTCTTCTTACTTTATTTTTACAAACTATGTTTCCTTTTCATTTTCACTTCTGAGAACTACATTCAGAAAATACCTTTTGTTGACTAGATTCATCATATACTTCATATTTACCTAATTGATTAAAAAAAAGACCACTGAGAAGCAAAAGGGAAAAGGGACAAAGAACATTTCAAGGTAATTATTTTGCATATTTTTGTTTAGGCTTAAAAATAGCATTGAGCATGCTGCTATTGATATATGATTCACTCACTGACCCTCAAAACCAACAGTGTGAATAATCCACAGCTTGCCGGAATCCAGGACTTTTCTATTAAAGTCATTCTTTTTTTTTTCCTTTGGCATTGTGTAGCTGCTTTGCTTCACAACAATGGGAATACAGTTCCTGCCTTTCTTTTTTCTTTTCATTTTTTAATTCAAATGTAAGCTTTAGAATTTAACTAAAATTTCTCCATCAAATAAAGTAGGACAGCATATACTTAGGACTATTTTTATGTTTTTATTCATGACCTGGGTTACAGAGGAATGCTAGCTTTGAAGTCTGAAAAAAATCCTGTTTGTTCAATTTTTTTTAATGTTTAGGCGATACCAGATTCGTTTTTTTGCATAATGTAGTAAAGATGCTTAAATTTAATTCCTTACATGCCCCCTATTATTAATGTTCCAAGCAGTAAAATTTATGAGATAAGATTTTATGCATGTGATTGATCACTTTTATATTATAAAAAATAACCTTGCAAACGATTATGTTTTGCCTTAGGTCTTCATAAGCCATCTACACAGAGGCTGTTAAGCAGGAAGAGGTGATGTGACGTGATACATGGACGTAATCAGGTTATATTTTAATTGATGTGGGATTGCAATTCAATTTTTTTCCTACAGTTTTCCCTGCTATAAGCACTTATGTAGTCTCCCTGCCTTAGTGTTTCATTAAACTTCAGTTACCCCCACATCACAACCAGATACATCTTCAAATTCTTCAAATGGATATCACTCCTCTTTAAAAAACTTCGACATCTCCCCATTGTCTGCTGACTCTCTTTAGTCTAGCATTCAAGGCCCTCCATGATTTGGCTCCAATTCATCTTTCTGGCTTTTCCTGTCACTAACAACTCCCTTACATGAACTTAAGTTTTAACCACACACATTCTCTCTCTCTCCTATCTGTCCTTCCCACTGCCACTGCTTTTGCTCTTATAATACTTTCTACATGGTCATCCAATCCCTCATTTCTACCTATTTTTTGAGTCCCAGTTTAAATGTTCCATGTTTTATAGTCTTCCTTCTCCCATTTATTATAGTTTTTATATCTTAATTTCTCTCACTATTGTTTCCCCTCACAATAGTTCCTTATTTGCAGGAACTTACCTAATAATCCCATAGCACTGTAGCAGCCTTCCTTGTGCATACTGATTGCCAATAATCCTTTGCAGACTGATGGGAATGAACCACTGGATCTCTGAAATCTTCTCTCTTAATTATATGTAGGTATCTGCACTTTTCTGGCTAAGGGAACTAATGTCCCAGCAACCTTTCTTTCCATAAACTAGGGAAACCGGGTGACTTACAGATGATAGTGCTGGTCATCATCAGAGATATAATATTTATTATGTATGGAAATAACATCAAGATATTAATGGAAAACAATAGCTCAGAACAAAGAATTAAGTCTCTGAATCAATAGTTAAAGTTGGCATAGCACAGCAGGATGTAGTTCCCACAGACATTTAAAAGAATGACCAAGCCATCAATTTAGCCCACCAAATTTGGGACTCTGAATGAAACAAAACCTTGGATACATCAATATAACCACACTGGCAGACCTGAGATAAGAGAGTCTCTTTAGCTTCAAGCAGAATTTGCACAACTCCCAGAATTCAAGCCTCAGGTGCCAATAATAATCAAAATTGTCTAAGGGTTTAACTATTTCCCACTGATAAAAGGTATTATAGTTTGACTCATCATTTAAAAGCAAATGTCCCAGCCCCCTGTATAAAGCCTTGAGAGCTCCCCTTTCTGTTTATTTGTTGAGTTAAGTTGGCAGGCTACCAACAGAGGAAAATTGATGTCTATAAGTGCCACAGGTATGAGTTTTGCAATCTCTCTTTCTGAAAAATATCCAGAATGTCACTGTTTTGAAGGCTTGCTTCCCCTTGGAAAAAAAATGTAAATGTGTCCTGCACAAATGTCACACTGACCAGCAAGAGCTAAAAGCCTTTTGAGAAATAAACAGAAGTGACAAAAGACTAATTCTTTTGGCATTCTTTATAGGAAAACCATGTTTCTCTCTAAAGAGAAAACTCCAAGAAATTGGTCATTTATGGGTTCCTTACAAGCCCCTCTCTGGGGGGAGGAAGGAAGAGCAACCAAATTATCTGATATTGTGGGTAGTCTGACTGATATATCTGTCACCCATTGACCTCAGGTGTGACACAGCTGATTTGGCTGGCTACCTTCTTATTCACTGCTCCATGCAAGTGTCTTCTAAAGCTATGCCAAATTATCTGATATTTTAAAAACAACTTCTTGTCTCCAATGGCTTTGATTGAAGATCTACAAACTAGGTATAAAGATATTTATTAAGTCCCACATTAAGACCACATTAAGTCCCTAGGCAATTTTGGGGGGCTAAAGAGCTAGAAGATTATTCTAAAAAGTTAAATAATGTAAGTATCTTTTAAAATGACCCACCCATTGTTCATTTAGTGAAGGCTCTTATCCTGGCACAATCTTAATGAACTTGTGTACTATTTAACTGCCCCACTAGGAGTTTGTCACTCACTATAAATAAAACAAACAATACCCTGTTATTTATTTGATAAAAAAAATCAATACCGTGGACCACCAAGTTGCTTTTCCCACAGTGTATTTTGTTCACATGAATCAAACAAAATTTGGGGAACATGGGTTAAAAAAATTCAAAGGCTTTTGAATTTAGGACTTCTCAAACCTTTATTCTGTTCCCATATGATTTGTGAATCTCGAAGAGGAAGCTGGAGTACGCACTGTTTCCCAACTGTGTTTGACCCTAAGACCCATTCCTCAGGCTCACCCAGTGAGACTAGGGTTTTACCCTTTGATGAATGTGGATGTAGACTGAATACTCATTAACAACAAAATCTGTCAGCTGCATCACTACTGAAGAAGAGTTCACAGAGTGAACTAGCTTTATTTTCTTTGGTGGATAGAACTAGCTCCACTCATTCTAACATTCTGCTCTTGGCTTAAGTAACAGTACAACTAGCATAATCCTGCATATTTCCTCTTTTAGGTCACTCTAAGAAGTTAGCTTCTTTCTATTTAAATAGTACAAAACAACACTGCCCTTATAGAACAATCTTTTCTTGAGTTTCCTTTTAGAGTCTTCACAAAACTAGGATTAAGGAGGGTTGAAATTACATAATTTCTGGAAGGAAAGCTGGGCCTCTACTAATTTGGTAGGCATCATAATTAGAGAGCCTTATCACTTGGGATGGAACAGTAATATTGGATCTGGTGCAAATGGTTCACTCTTTCTTGCTTACTCAATCATTTGGTAAATATTTATTGAGTGTTGACTAGATTTCCAGCACTCTTTTAGGTGTTTGAGGTAGAGCTGTTAACAAAAATCTCTAAACTCATTGAGCTTATATTCAATAGGGGAAGGAGATAGACAAGAAAATACATTTATGAATAAATTATATGTTTACAGATTGGATAATTAATATGAAGGAACTAAAATAAGGTGATAAGCTGGAGAATGACTAAGAAGAGTGAGGAATTCTTTATGTTTAAAAAGTGTGATTTATAATTTGTTTCTAATCTCAAATACATTTGCTCTATAATGAAATTCTATAGTAATAAAACATAATACCTCTCCTTGATTTTCTTTATAAATATATTTGCTGTATAAAGAGGAGGTGACAACTGAACTGATGAAGAGCCAGCTATGTGAAGATATAGAAGATATAGATTTTTAAGTGTATACCATAGGAATCACAAGGACCCCGAGGTAGGGTCTTTGGCTAGTTTTAAGAATAGAAAAAAAGGCCAATGTGACTAGAACATAGTGAGCAAAGAACAAATAATTAGTGTGATTTAATAGATCAGTGGTTCTCAAAGTGTGGTCAGGTAACTTAGTAGTCACACATAGGCTAGCAAACTGTGCTGATGAATTCAAGAAATAAGAGATGGTGTCCTAAGGCACCCAATTTATGCAGGTCCTAATGGCTCCCTGATTATAAACAATCAGGGAGATATTAAATTTAAGTGCAGTGGTTCTCAAAGTATGATTCTTGAGTCAGTAACATCAATATCACCTGGAAACTTGTTAGAAATACATATTCTCAACCCCCTCACAAACCTACTGAATCAGAAATTCTGGGGCTGGGGTTCAGCATCCTGTGCTGCAAGAAGCCATCCAGGAAATTCTGATGCCAGAGAGAGTTAGAGAAAGGCCATGCTGGAAATTAAATGAGAGTATGTGTAGGGTAAAATAATGTCATTTTAGAGTGGGAAGTAGTGCCGTCTTTCAATTTAAAAGACTCACTCTTCATCTGTGCCCCTGAATTCATCTTCTACTGGAAAGGACCTAGCTTAAATAACTTATTAATTCTCCCTGACTGTATTATGACTAAACAGGCAGTACTCTTAGGGTTGTACATGAATTATTTCAGTTAATCCTCATAATAACCCTGTGGAATAGGTATTGCTATCATTCCCATTTTATAGATCAGGAAATGGCACAGAGAAGAAACTTGCCCCAGGTGACACAGGTAATAAGAAGAAAGGCATGATTCTGGGCAGTCTGGTTCTACAGCCACATTAATAAGTGCTTTTCTATACTGTGTCTCTCAGTATACCTGGAACAGTTGGGGTGATTTGATCTGAGATAGCGTTGTTCAAACAATTGCTTTTACTTTTGACTTTAACTAAGTCATTGAGTGATGCTGATAGGGGTCATCTAGTTGACTATTCTAGTCCAAGGCTCTCAGAGGTGAAATAGTTTGGCTTAGATTATATAGCTAGTTAGTGTCACAGCCAAGACTTAAAACCCAGGTCATTCACTTTCAACTTAGTATTAACACATTTCCATTGAAAACAAAACTGGTGATATGACACTAAATACAACAAAGCCAGGCCATATATCCAGCAGTTTATGTACCTACCAGTTTTCCTTCGTCTTGGTATTGTTAGCACAGTTAGTTCTTTTCCTGATTCTGGTGCCCATGGAGGGCCAGAAGATGGGGCCCTCTAGGGAGCATACTGCCATATCTAACAATAAGAGCAAACACTAATCCCTGTGCTCATAGAATTTGTCAGTCTAGGGTGCAAGAAGGGAACATGAGGTTCTATTAGTAATATCGTTCATTGTCAAATACATGAAAACAATTGTACATCAGAAACAAAGCAACTTTTTGCCATTCTTTTCTGTTACCTACATTTTCTGTTTGTTTGCTTGCTTAGTTTTGTTTGTAACTGCTCTTCTCATTTTAACTATAGTGAAATTTTACCAACAGAGTATATAGAAGTTGATTTTCTATATGTCCTTAAGAAAATTATCCTTTACCCCAGCCCTCTAAGCTTACAATTTTATCACAAAACCTCAGCATTATTAAACATAAACTTTCCATTCTGACATAAATATGAAGGTGACCAGTAATTCTGTCTAAACTTTCTGTTCTGCATTTACAAAAGTGTGATGTCTAGTTTAAGTTTTTAATCTCAAATGTGTTTGCTCTATAACAAAAATGTTTAATGATAAAATATACTACCTCAGCATGATTTTCTATATCAATATACTAATTACTCCTGTCATTTTCCCTTTATTACAGTGAGCAAATAAAATAAATTAGTAATTCCAAGTTAAAATCTAGTTCTGATAGGCATGATTTTAATTTTCTTTTTTTTTGAGCATTAAATTGTTTTTTATTTTTTTTTAAGTTTTTTATTTAAATTTCAGTTAGGATGCAGTGTAATATTAGTTCCAGGTGTACAATACAGTGATTCAACACTTCCATATAATACCTGGTGCTCATCACAAGTGCACTCCTTAATCGCCATCACCCATTTAACCCATCCCCCCACCTACCTCCATTCTGGTAGCCATCAGATTGTTCTCTGTAGTTAAGAGTCTGTTTCTTGGTTTGCCCTGCCCTCTCTCCCCGCCCCTCATTTGATTTGTTTCTTAAATTTGACATATGAGTGAAATCATATGGTATTTGTTTTTCTCTGACTGAATTATTTCACTTAGTGTAATACTCTCCAACTCAATCCACATCATTGCAAATGGCAAGAGTTCATTCTTTTCTATGGCCAAGGAATATTCCATATTCCATTCCATATATATCACTTCTTCCTTATCCATTCATCAGTCCCTGGACATTTGGGCAGTTTCCATAATTTGGCTATTATAGATAATGCTGCTATAACATTGGGGTGCATGTATTGCTTCAAATTAGTATGTTTTATTCTTTGGGTAAATACCTAGTAGTGCAACTGCTGGATCATAAGGTAGTTCAATTTTTAACATTTTGAGGAACTTCCATACTGTTTTCCACAGTGTTTGCACCAGTTTTCATTCCCAACAGTGTAAGAGGGGTCCCCTTTCTCCACATCCTTGACAACACATGTTGTTTCTTGTGTTGTGGATTTTAGCCATTCTGACAGGTGGGAGGTGGTATCTCCTTGTAGTTTTTATTTGCATTTCCCTGGTGATCAATGATGCTGAGCATCTTTTCATGGGTCTGTTGGCCATCTGTATGTCTTCTTTGGAGAAATGTTTATTCATGTCTTCTGCCCATTTTTAAATTGGATTATTTGTTTTTTAGGATATTGAGTTTTATAAGTTCTTTATATATTTTAGATACCAACCCTTTATCAGATAAGTCATTTGTAATTATGTTCTATTCTGTACGCTGCCTTTTAATTTTGTGGACTGTTTCCTTTGCTGGGCAGAAGAATTTTATTTTGATGAAGTCCCAATAGTTTAATTTTTGCTTTTGTTTCCCTTGCCTCTGACACATATCTAGAAAGAAGTTGCTATGGCCAATGTCGAAGAGGTTACTGATTGTGTTCTCCTCTAGGATTTTTATGGTTTCATGCTTCACATTTAGGTCTTTCATCCATTTTGAACTTATTTTTGTGTATGGTTTAAGAAAATGGTCCAGTTTCATTCTTTTGCATGTGCCTGTCCAGTTTTCCCAACACCACTTGTTGAAGAGATTGTCCTTTTCCCACTGAATATTCTTTCCTGTTTTGTCTAAGATTAATTGATCTTATAATTGATCATATAATTGTGGGTTCATTTCTGGGTTTTCTGTTTATTTCTATTGATCTATGTGTCTATTTTTGTGCTGGAACCATGCTGTTTTGATTACTACAGCTTTGTAATATAACTTGAAGTCCAGAATTGTGATGTCCCCAGCTTTGCTTTTCTTTTCCAAGGTTGCTTTGGCTATTTGGGTGTCTTTTGTGGTTCCATACAAATTTTAGGATTGTTTGTTCTAGCTTTGTGAAAAATGCTGGTGGTATTCTGATAAGGATTGCATTAAATGTGTAGATTGCTTTGGGTAGTATAGACATTTTAACAATATTTGTTCTTCCAATCCATGAGCATGGAATGTCTTTCCATTTCTTTGAGTCATCCTCAATTCTTTCATCAATGTTTCATAGTTTTCAGAGTACAGGTCTTTCACCCCCTTGGGTAGGTTTATTCCTAGGTATCTTACGGTTTTTGGTGCAATTGTAAATGGCATTGATTCCTTAATTTCTCTTTCTGCTGCATCATTATTGGTGTATAGAAATGCAACAGATTTATTTACATTAACTTTGTACCCTGTGAATTTACTGAATTTGCTATGAGCTTTAGCAGTTTTGTGTGTGTGTGTGTGTGTGTGTGTGTAATCTTTCAGGTTTTCTATATAGAGTACCATGTCATCTGCAAAAGTGAATTTGACTTCTTCCCTGGCGATTTGGATGACTTTTATTTCTTTTTGTTTCTGGTTGCTGTGGCTAGGAGTTCCAGTGCTATGTTAAGTAAGAGTGGTGAGAGTGGACATCACTGTCTTGTTCCTGACCATAGAGGAAAAGCTCTCAGTTTTTCCCCACTGAGGGTGATATTAGCTGTGGGTTTTTTTTTTTTTTTCATATTTGGCCTTTATTATATTGAGGTATGTTCCCTCTAATCCTACTTTGTTGAGTTTTTTTTTTCCATGAATGGATGTTGTACTTTGTCAAAGGCTTTTGTGGGATCTATTAAAATGATCATATTGTTCTTACTTTTCTTTTATTAATATGGTGTATCACATTGATTAATTTGCAAACAGTGAACCACCCTGGCAACCCAGGAATAAATCCCACTTGATCTTGGTGAATGATTTTTTAATGTATTGTTGGATTCAGTTTGCTAGTATTTTACTGAGAATTTTTGCATCCATATTCATCAATGATATTGACCTGTAGTTTTCTTTTTTAGTGGAGTCTGTATCTGGTATTGGTATCAGGATAATGCTGGCCTCATAAAATGAATTTGGAAGTTTTCTTTCCCTTTTATTTTTTGGAATAGCTTGAGAAGTAGAAGTAGAACATTTAACTCTTTTTTAAATATTTGGTAAAATTTGCTTGTAATGTCATCTGGCCTTTGACTTTTATTTATTGGGAGGTTTTTGATACTGATTCAATTTTTTTGCTAGTTATTGGTCTGTTAAAGTCTTCTATTTCTTCCTGTTTCAGTCCATGTGGTCCAGTGTGTCATTCAAAGCCATTGTTTCCTTCTTGATATTCGGTTTAGATGATCTATCCACTGATGTAACTGGTGTATTGAAGTCCCCTATTATTATTGTGTTATTATCAGTTAGTTCCTTTATGTTTGTTATTAAAGGATTTACTTATTTAGGTGCTCCTATGTTGGGTGCATAAATATTTACAATTGTTATATCTTCTTGTTGGATTGTTCCCTTTATTATGATATAGTTCCCCTCTTTGTCTCTTGTGACAAACTTTGTTTTAAAGTCTAGTTTGTCCAATATATGTATCATCCATTTGTGTTATAAATATTTCTCTATCACCTCACTTTCAATCTGCGGGTGTCTTTAGATCTAAAATGGGTCTCTTGTAAGCAGCTTATAGACAGGTCTTTTTTTTTAAATCCATTCTGACACCCTATATCTTTTGATTGGAGCATTTAGCCCAGTTACATTCAGAGTAATTATTAACAGATATGAATTTAGTGCCATTTTATTACTTGTTTTATCCTTGTTTCTGAGATTTTCTCTGTTCTTTTCCTGTCTTTGTTACTTTTGGTCTTTCCACTCAAAGAGTTCCCTTGAATATTTCTTGCAGGTTTGGTTTAGTGGTCACAAACTCCTTTAGTTTTTGTTTATGTGGGAAACTCTTTGTCTCTCCTTCTATTGAATGATAGCTTTGCTGGGCAGAGTATTTTTGGCTGCAGATTTTTCCTATTCAACACTCTGAATATATCATGCCACTTTCTTCCAGTTTGCCAAGTTTCTGTTGAGAAATCTCCAGCTAGTCTTATGGGTTTTCCCTTGGAAATTAAAGACATCTTTTCTCTTGCTGATTTTAAGATTTCTTTTTCTTTATCAGTATATTTTGCCAATTTAATTACAATATGTCTTGGTGTTGGTCTGCTTTTGTTGATTTTGATGGGAGTTCTCTGTGCCTCCTGGATTGGGATATCTGTTTCTTTCCCCAGATTATGGAAGTTTTCAGCTACGATTTCTTCAAATGTTTTCCGCCCCCTTTTCTCTTGCTTCTTCTCCTGGGACTCCTATATTGGGAATGTTTTATATTTGATGGAGTCACTGAGTTCCCTAAGTCTATTCTCATATTCCATAATTCTTTCACTGTTTTGTTCAGCTTCATTATTTTATATTATTTTGTCTTCTATATCACTAATTCATTCCTCTGCTTCTTCTAGCCTGTTGTTCATTGCATCAAGCATGTTTCCAATCTTGTTTATTACACTCCTCATCTCTGATTCTTTTTTCTTTTTTTTTATTCTTATGTTAATCCCCATACATTACATCATTAGTTTTAGATGTAGTGTTCCATGATTCATTGTTTGTGCATAACACCCAGTGCTCCATGCAGAATGTGCCCTCCTCAATACTCATTACCAGGCTAACCCATCCTCCCACCCCCCTCCCCTCTAGAACCCTCAGTTTGTTTTTCAGAGTCCATCGTCTCTCATGGTTTATCTACCCCTCCGATTTCCCCTGCTTCATTCTTCCCCTCCTGCTACCTTCTTCTTCTTCTCCTTTTTTTTTCCTTAACATATATTGCATTATTTGTTTCAGAGGTACAGATCTGAGATTTAACAGTCTTGCACAATTCACAGCGCTCACCAGAGTACATACCCTCCCCAGTGTCTATCACCCAGTCACCCCATCCCTCC
>NC_138385.1:43469510-43536530 GCF_054177405.1 Leptonychotes weddellii
TATTTTCAATGACAGCCTAGCTGGATATAGTATTCTTGGCTGCATATTTTTCTCAGTTAGTGCTCTGAATATATCATGCCAGTCCTTTCTGGCCTGTCAGGTCTCTGTGGATAGGTCTGTGGCCAATCTAACGTTTCCACCATTGTAGGTTACATATCTCTTCTCCTGAGCTGCTTTCAGGATTTTCTCTTTGTTTCTGAGACTCATAAGTTTTACTATTAGGTGTCAGGGTGTTGACCTATTTTTATTGATTTTGAGGGAGGTTCTCTGTGTCTTCTGGATTTTGATGCCTGTTTCCTTCCCCAAATTAGGGAAGTTCTCTGCTATAATTTGCTCCAGTATACCTTCTGCCCCTCTCTCTCTTCTTCTTCTTCTGGGATCCCAATTATTCTAATGTTGTTTCATCTTATGGTATCACTTATCTCTTGAATTCTGCCCTTTTGATCCAGTAGTTGTTTATCTCTTTTTCTCAGCTTTTTTACTTTCCATGATTTGGTCTTCTATATCACTAATTTTCTCTTCTGCCTCATTTATCCTAGCTGTTAGAGCCTCCATTTTTAATTGCACCTCATTAATAGCCTTTTTGATTTCAATTTGGTTAGATTTTTTCTTTTATTTCCCCAGAAAGGGTTTCTCTAATATCTTCCATGCTTTTTTCAAGCCCATCTAGTATCTTTAAAATCATCATTCTGAACTCTAGTTCTGACATCATACTAATGTCCATATTGATTAGGTCCCTGGCAATCGGTACTGCCTCTTGTTCTTTTTGTTGAGGTGATTTTTTCCATCTTGTCATTTGCCAGAGGAGAACAGATGAATGAGAGAACAAAATGCTAACAGGGTAACAATGTCCTCAGAAAATATACCCTAAACAAATCAGAAAAGACCTGAAACTGGGGGAAAAGAAAGGGAAAGAAAGAAAAAGAAAAAGATAAAGACAAACAAAAACAAAACAAAAGAAAAAAAACAGAATATGACCAAATATGATCAGGCTGGTGCATAGATCAGTGCCACACACTAGATTTTGGGTGTATTTTGGTCTATTAGAAGAAAGTGCCTTCCAAAATTTTAAAGAAATAAAAACTTATATATGTACAAAAATAAGGGTTAATAGGATGAAGGGATGGAATATGACTGTAAAGATGAAAATTATAAAAGATTTTATAAAAGGAATTGATAAGAAGTTGGTTGAAAAAAGAAAGAAGAGGATTTAAAAAAAAAGGGAGAGAATGTGATGAGATGGGAGACTAGAATAAAGCCATACACTAGAGATTTAGGGTATATTTTGATCTGTTAGAAGAGACTGTATCTCAAAATTTTGAAGAGAGAACAACTTATATATATATACCAAAAATAAGGGTAACTACTATGAGGGGATAGAATATGCCTCTAAAAATGAAAAATAAAAAATATATTTTAAAAAAGGGATTGATAAGATGTTGGTTGAAAAAGGGGAAAAAATAAAAAAAAAGTTAAAAAAAATTAACCTTGAAAGACTAAAGAATCATGGTAAAAAAGCCATGAATTCTATGTGCAGTATTCCCCTATGGCTGGAGTTCTGCCGTTCTCATTGATCGGTAAACTTGGTCTTGGGTGGGTGTTCTGGCTGATCTTCTGGGGGAGGGGCCTGTTGCCGTGGTTCCCAAATGTCTTTGCAGGAGGCGGAATTGCCCCACCCTTGCCCGGTCCTGGCTAAGTAATCTGCTCGGGTTTGCTCTCTGGAGCCTTCGTTCCCTGCAAGGTTTCGGTACAGCTTTGGAGGACAAGAGTGAAAATGGCAGCCTCCCAATCTCTGCCCCGTAAGAGCTGAGAACTTGGGTCCCCACTCCTCAGTGCGCCCCCAGAGAAAAGCAGTCAATCACTCCCATCTCCCCAGTCTTTGGCCACGCTCTGGGCCCACCTGGCCTGTGACTGAGCATTTCTATCTCTGGCACACAACTCCATTTGGAGTCTCCAAACCCAGCAGATCCCCGTGGTGCACTCCCGTGCCGCTCCTCCCGGGGGAGGAAGGGAGTCTCCCCGGATCTGCTGCTTGTTGGGTCCTTGCTGGAGGAGCAGTGGCCTGACTGTGCCGTGGATCACAGTTTATGGCAACCCTGAGCTGAGAGCCTGCTCCTTGGCTCCATCTCTGCAGCTGGCTTCCCTGTTCCAATACCTGGGAGCTCTGCCACCCTCAGGCACCCCCGGTCTTTCTGTGACCCCGAGGGTCCTGAGACCAAACTGTCCCAGCAAGTGTTCCACCCCCCACTTAGCCACTGGAGCAACGTCCCTCAGTGGAGCAGACTTCCAATAGTTCTGATTTTGTGCTCTGCTGCTCCATCACTTGCCAGAAGCGGCCGACAGAGGCCCCCTCCCCAGCCATCTATCCTCCCAAATATCACCTCGGATTCACTTCTCCACACATCCTACCTTCCAGAAAGTGGTCGCTTTTCTGTTCAGAGAGTTGTTGCTCTTCTTTTCTTTGATCTCCTGTTGAGTTCATAGGTGTTCAGAATGGTTTGATCCCTATCCAGCTGAATTCCTGGGACCAGACAAAATCCGGGTCTCCTACTACTCTGCCATCTTGCTCCTCCCTCACCAAATGACATTTTAAAGAATGGTGATGCAAGTAGACCATTAAAAAATAAAGGAAAGATAGAGGCGCCTGGGCGGCTCAGTTGGTTAAACATCTGACTCTTGGTCATGATCTCAGGGTCATGAAATCCAGCCCCAGGTCTGGCTCCGTGCTCAGCAGGGAATCTGCTTGAGATTCTCTCTCCCTCTCTCTCTCTCTCTTCCCCTTCCTCTGTTCACAAATTCTTTCTCTCAAATAAGAAAGAAATATTTTTAAAAAAAGATTCTCACTCTCCCCTCTGCCTTTCCCCGCTCCCTCTCTAAAAAACACAAAAAAAGGAAAGATACAGAAAGACGAAAAGTATATAGAGAATACTAAAAATGTTTAGGTTTTATATTTATCTTCTTAAGGAAAAATTTATTTAAACTTTGGACCCACCCAGGTTTGGAGCTTCAGAAAAATGTTTGGTCTCACTTTATTTTTGAAATGAAAGCTACTGTCTTTACTTTTGAACCTACTAAGGGTACCATAATGCATAAACAAATTTGGCAATTGATTGAGCTAGTTTTTTGAGGTATATTCCTTTAATAAAAGGAAATATGTTTAGTAAGAAGGTATATTTGCAAAATGCATAAGAACTATTTTCTCCCTTTACTAAGCAGAAGGCATCTGCCACATATATATCCTTTGAGAATTATTTTGATATGAGTTATGGGAAATAGGAAAATCTTATAGAGTAGAGGATATAACTTTGTAGTAAATCTATAGTTGTCTTATAGCTGTTCATTAAAGCTGTTTTAATTCAAGGATGAATTTAGGATGTAATTTCTGAAAAAAAATCTCAAATTACTATCAAAATGTAATTTGGCCTTTAGAATATGCTACTCTGCATTTACACTGTCAAGGAAAAGACATTCTGTGATCCCTATTTAATTTTCCAACCATCTTAATACAATGTGTTGAGTAAGCACTAAGAATTATTATGATTATCATCACCATCACTAGTTATGTTAAAAGGAAACTTTGGGAGGCATAAGTGACCTGTTGGCAAG
This sequence comes from Leptonychotes weddellii, assembly GCF_054177405.1. Lineage (NCBI taxonomy): Eukaryota > Metazoa > Chordata > Mammalia > Carnivora > Phocidae > Leptonychotes > Leptonychotes weddellii. The sequence goes on from NC_138385.1 coordinate 43,473,117, forward strand.
GATTACCCACTCTGGAGTGTGTAGTGGATCAGTTTTACTCTCAGCAGTAGGCAAGATTATAATCAATAGAAGTTGCCCATATGGGGTTTAAGAGATACTTCAATAATTAAGTTCACCAGAAAGACATGGAAAGTTTTTAAGATTACTATAACCACTATTCTTTGAACCTTCTGCAGATTTTATTGACTGCAATGTCTAAATCAGAAGATATAACATTTTTTCTACATGCTCAGCAAAAACTGTTAACTGGTTTTTGTATGTATGTGGTTTAAATAAACATTCACTGAGTGTTTCTCATATTCTACTGAGTAAATATGAGCAGCACTTTTCTATTTTTGCTAATAGTCATCATCAAAAAGTTTGTCTTTTAAAAAATTTTCCCACATGTTCATGATTCAGTTAAACATTCTCCGCCCTCTAGGAAATTATAGCTTAAAATAGTATCAATACTTTACCACTTTATGTCTCAGCAACTTTTTGACTGAAGTTCCCAAAAAGCCTTGACTTGATGTTTACAGAAATAAATGTGGGCAATAGATATCAGGGTTTGCAAAGTATAAAAACTGCCTTTCCAGAAAATGGGGCTATCTTTAAGATCCCATAAAGACCTTGTTTATTGTTATCATTTAGGAACAGGACAACATATCAATTTAGCATATTAGTAAACCTTCAAACAGAAAGGTTAGAAAGACTTGTTTGAGCATCAAAGGAATAACCCAGAATAAATACCTAAATCAGTAATTCTCAAATGTTAATGATGATAGAATAATCTGAGGGTTTACTATAAGGAGAGATTCCAAATTTTCTCAATCTCAGAAAATAAGTATATTTTGGAATGTCTGGGTGGTGGGACCTGGAATCAGTCTTTGTGCTAAATACTCTGGGTGATTCTGATGTATACATGGTTCACTTACAGTGCTTTGTATAATACTGCTTTAAACTGTATGTCCTTAACTTCTACTTTCTTGGTGTGACAGCAAGTGCTTTTCCTTGTTAGAATTTAGAAATTTGGAGAACCAAATGGATTAGATATATAAAACTTCTTATCTTTAAATACATTATTTCACACAGTTCTAACAAGCTTTTGAATTTGATGGATTTCAATCTTCTATCAATATTATTCACTTGGTAACATACAAGTGTAATTCTTCCATAAAATTTCTATCTAAGGAGGTATTTGTGTTTGTCTTCTCTCTCCAAACGGCTTGACATCAGTTTGTTTAAGTAGCTCATTTCTGAGTAGCCACAATTTCAATGTATTTGCTTATTAAAGGATTTTGTATGTTATATATAAAAAGTAGCTTTTCTACCATGCAGAGAAAGATATTATAGGTAAATAAAGCAATATTTGCAGTCTGACAATCAAAGATACCTCAAAGAGTGGGGTATTGCATTATTTAGCTGCTGGTTATAGATTATAGGAGTCTATTATTTCAACCTGGAGTTGAAGCAAAATATGTTTGAATTTTAAAAAAATAAATCTCAGTTTATCCATTGTTGGAAAAAAGGAATATCTCACAGCTTGAAGTGATTGCATTAGCAGGGGGAATTTTATTTTTAAAACCTAAAAGACTTTTTTGAATGCTGCTATTTACTGTATTACAAACAGTTCCTCCTATGAAAACCTTTCTGGGATATTAAAGTCCTGATCCAATCAAAAATGTTCTTGGGGCACCTGGGTGGCTCAGTCTGTTGAACATCCACCTCTTGGTTTTGGCTCAGATCATGATCTCAGGGTCATGAAATCGAGCACTGTGTCAGGCCCTATGCTGAGCAGGGAGTCTGCTTGAGGATTCTCTCTCTCTCTTTCTCCCTCTGCCCTTCCCCCTTCTCTATAATAAATAAATAAATAAATAAATCTTTAAAGAATATTCTTTATGGTTTCTGGATGATGATATAATTATACTATGTTGTCAAGAGATTGTTCTTGATTCCCAGAGTAAAATTCCTTTCTTTGGCTACCATAGAATTGACACATTTCATTGTTCATTATTCATCATTATTTTGCTTCCTCTGCTTTACAGTCTGAGTTCAGAAAAGTCCCCTTTCAGACTACTGCACATGCTTAGGCATTTTGATAATGGCAATGTTATTTTGTATTTTTTATTTATTTTTTAATAGTTTTTTAAAGATTATTTATTTTAGAGAGTGAGAGTAGGGGAGGGGTGAGGGAGGGGGAGAGAAAGAATCTCAAGCAGACTCCCTGCTGAGTGCAGAGCCTGACACAGGGATTGATCTGACAACCCTGAGATCACGACCTGAGCTGAAACCAAGAGTTGGATGTTTCACCAGCTGTACTACACAGGTGCCCCTGGTGGCATTGTTTTATTTTTTTGTTTTTCTAACCTAATTAGAGCTTGATCAGTTTATGGTTATTCTAGATAGTCTTCAGAGGCTGAGTCACTTCTCCAATTCCTGTTGTTATTTTGTTTGATTGTTTTTTGTTTATGGCTGGAGAGATCTTTCTAAAACAAGCACACAACTTACCAAACACAAAAAGAATCAGTCAAATCTGTTGGTTTTCTTCAAGAACCTCAATGTTTAATTTATTCATTAAGAAACTTTGCCTTGGGGGGCGCCTGGGTGGCTCAGTTGTTAAGCGTCTGCCTTCGGCTCAGGTCATGATCCCAGGGTCCTGGGGTCGAGCCCCACATCGGGCTCCCTGCTCTGCGGGAAGCCTGCTTCTCCCTCTCCCACTCCCCCTGCTTGTGTTCCCTCTCTCGCTGTCTGTCAAATAAATAAATAAAATCTTTAAAAAAACCCCAAAACTTTGCTTTGGGGTGCTTGGGTGGCTCAGTCGTTAAGCATCTCCCTTTGGCTCAGGTCATGATCCCAGGGTTCTGGGATTGAGCCCCACATTGGGGCTCCGTATTCCACGGGAAGCCTGCTTCGCCCTCTCCCACTCCCCCTGCTGGTGTTCCCTCTCTCGCTGTGTCTCTCTCTGTCAAATAAATAAAATCTTTAAAAAAAATCAACATTTGTGAAAATTGTCTAACACTGTGATTGTCAATCAGCTACTTTTAATTTATGCTTAGCAAATACTATACAAAAGAAGGTACTATATTATGTCATGGACTTGACTCTCTGTCAAATAAATAAATAAAATCTTAAAAAAAAGAAACTTTGCCTTGTGTTTCTCCCTCTCTTCCTTTATCTCTTCCTCTTCTTTATGTTTATAAGAAAAACTCAAGCAGCTTTGTGCTTTAATAGGCAGGGCTGAGGGCAGAGTTCTGACTCTGGGAAATGTTTATTCTGAAAAAACACAGATGTTTGTTTGGTCTAACTCATCTAGACTATATCATAAGCCATCTTGGGTAAAAAAAAGATATCTTAAATATTGATGCCTGTCCAGACTAAATTTTACGTTTAAAAAACAAATAAGCATGGCCACTGCAAGCTCTTAATTAGCCAATAAATATTTACCAGTCCACTAATATTTTGATAGTCATCTTGCCTTCTAATGATATGCATAAAGTTCATAAACATAATATTTTTGTTATTTGCCTAACAAATGGTTACTCTTGACAAACAGCCATTTTTAAGCCTTCCCTAGTAACTTGAAAGAATAATGCTAAGGAAAAATCAAACTACACTTATTCATGCCAAGGCTGATCATGTCTCTGTGTTGTGGGAAACATGGAAGGAAGGGAAGGCGAGTAATATCCTGACCCTGTTTTGTCTATTTGATCCTATCTTTTCTCTTAAATCTCTATGCATGTCTGCCGGAAATTATGACCCCAGGGTTTCTAATTCCCTGTTCCTGCCTCTGGCTAGCAGCCTAGGGCTACCACCATACCTTCTCCTCCTTGAAACAAAGAAAGGAAAAACTAGTTGGGCTGCTTTCATGCTATTTTTTTAAACTTCTCAGACTAAACCTATTAGAAGTCTCTTTTTATCCACTTATTTGTTAGTCTTCACCCACTATTTATACAGGGTATACTTGCTATAAGTTCAGCAACATGTTAGGTGTAAAGTGGCAGTAGTGGGGGGCTAGAGTGGGGAGCAGGTAGTGCTGACATAGAAAAGGCAAGGAATGAGAAATCTTAAAGAAACAGAAGTCTTTGCTAACTTAAAATCTAGCTGGGAGAAAATGACATACCCACGTCAAATACATTGAAGCAATTAAGAAGAAACAGGCAAAAAATAAAACAATGTGAACAGTTTATATAAGCCGTGACAGGGATAGGAGAACCCACAAATAACTAATTCAGTTCATCATTTGAGTAGACATATGCTAGAATCTGGAGACAGACATAGACACAGGTAACTTTATTATGAGGTATGTTGTGCTTAGTTTTTAAAATCTAAAAAGTACCATGGGGGAAGTTGTGAAGGGAAAATTTAACTGAGTGAGGGGTACAGGTTCTGCACCCAAATCCAATGTCAGCAGGAGGGGTTAGCGTCATATTCCACAGGTTAAGAGTTTAGTCCCATAAGATTGCCCCACCCCCTTTCACATACCAATCGCAAATGCAGGTTATCACCTGTACTTCTAACTAATGGGCTATAGATGGGAAGTTCTAATGAACCCCTCTTTGGGTTCAATTAACTTGCTAGAATCACTCACAGAGCCCAGAGAAACATTTTACTTACTAGATTACCAGTTTATTATAAAAGGATATAACTCAGGAACAGCCAGATGGAAGAGATGCATAGGGCAAGGTTTGAGGAAAGTGCAGGAAGTTTCCATACCTTCTCTGAGCCCACTACTGTCCCCAAACCTCCATGTATTCATGAACCCAGAAGCTCTCTGAATCCCCTCCTTCTGGGTTTTTATGGAAGCTTCATTATATAGGCATGGTTGATTAAATTATTGGCCATTGGTGACTGATTCATCCTCCAGCTCCTCTCCCCTCCCCAGAAATCAAGAGGTGGGACTGAAAGTTCCAAACCTCCATTTATGGTTGATTTCCTGGCAACCAGCCCTTATCCTTAGGTTCTTTCCAAATAAACCCAGTTATAGTGGAAAGGGGCCTATTATGAATAATAAGACACCCATTTCAACTTTATGACTGAGGAGATTTCAGTAACTGAGAACAAGAGACCAAATGTTATAACAAAAGATACCCCCATTGCTCTTATCACTCAGATAATTCCAAGGGTTTGGGAAGCTGTAAGCCAGTAAACATGGATTGGACCTGCGAGTGACTAAAAGCATGGCAATCCATCAAGAGGTTATTGTAATTATCCATGAGCATTAAAGTGAGAGGCTGGAGTACAGCAGTGGAAAGGAAAAGGGGGAAAGCATCACGTTAATAAATTTAATTAATGCATACCAAACATTTAATTAAAGTAGGAAATACTTAATGGCTTATATTCAAATGACTAATAAAGTTTAAAATTAGTAAGTGCAAAAAGTCAAAACTCACTTCCATAGTAAGCCTGAAAATAAAATTTCTAATGGTTTATTTTCTCCCCTTTAATTCTTGGCTAATTAATTACTTTTCTGTATTATCATTTCCTATCACATAAAACCACAATTCATTTAAAGTGCATTGTTGAGATGTGGTCAAAATAGATCAACAGAGACTTCAAATGAAATGATTGTACATTAATTGTACATTAGTTGCACCCTCTTTCAACTCTGTACCATAACTAAATTGTTCCTTTGCTATATTTGAACTTAAGGTAATTCTCTTGCATTCATGAATAAAAATGAGATAGAACTGCCATTTGTTGCTTCATGTTTTAGGTGAACCTGGTTGCCTCGGCAGTGGGAGTGAATTGATAACTGTATTGGTAATTTTCTTCCAAAGTTATATGAGCTATCATATAAGTCATTACCCTTGGAGTATGAAAGGGCAATTTTTAGTTACTCATTTCTATTTTCTGGTGTTGATCACTCATGATAAACCTAGAAAGACTGAATTTCAAAGGACTGGTCTAATATTTATGAAGTTTAATGCACAGTTACATAGGTGACAAGACATTAGCCATAAAGGTTAAGGCTTATGAATATTGATACTTTTAAAAAAAATATTTTATTTATTTATTTGACAGAGAGAGAGACATTGAGAGCAGGAACACAAGCAGGGGGAGTGGGAGAGTTTGGAGAAGCAGGCTTCCCACCAAGTGGGGAGCCCGATGTGGGGCTCAATCCCAGGACCCTGGTACCATGACCCGAGCTGAAGGCAGATGCCCAACGACTGAGCCACCCAGGCGCCCCAAATATTGATACTTTAAAAAGCTCTTGAAAGTGTGAAGTTTTATCAATTATTTCCTTACAGAGGAGTGAAAAGAAGCCAGAATTTAAAATATAAAATCATCAGAAAAAGACAGATAGGACTCGGAAGAATCCTGGTTAGCTTGCCATTGCAATTGTTTTTATTTTTATTTTTTCAAGTCTCAGGTTTTTGGAAAAACAGTTAGGAAGTGGAATGAGAAGGGAAAAAAAATAGTGGATTTGTTGTCTAGGTATTTTATAAAACATCCAAAAGACATTAATTACAAAGGTAATAAGATTTAAGTATATCAGTTCTGACTCAATTACTGTCAGAAAATAAATTTTTTTTTTAAGATTTTATTTATTTATTTGACAGAGAGAGACACAGCAAGAGAGGGAACACAGGCAGGGGGAGTGGGAGAGGGAGAAGCAGGCTCCCCGCAGAGCAGGGAGCCCAATGCGGGGCTCGATCCCAGGACCCTGGGATCATGACCTGAGCCAAAGGCAGATGCTTAATGACTGAGCCACCCAGGCGCCCCAGAAAATAAAAATTTTTAATGAAAATCATATAACTGTAATCAAATGAAACACTGCCTATGAACAAGATTTTAAACAAATAATAACATATGTCCCTTTAGTGTGTTTTTTTTTTTAAAGATTTTATTTATTTATTTGAGACAGAGAGAATGAGAGACAGAGAGCATGAGAGGGAGGAGGGTCAGAGGGAGAAGCAGACTCCCCGCCGAGCAGGGAGCCCGATGCGGGACTCGATCCTGGGACTCCAGGATCATGACCTGAGCCGAAGGCAGTCGCCCAACCAACTGAGCCACCCAGGCACCCCTTTAATGTGTTTTTGTCATCTAAATGTGCATATTCACAATTGTTATCAAGTACTACTATATTCTCTGAAGTCACATTGGAACTTATACCCCTCTGGATCAGTCACCACTCTTTACTTAATTGAACTTAGGTATTGTAGTCTTTTAATGTCCCTGTTACTGGTATATCCATTTTATCTCTCTCTGGTTATCTACTTCACAGTTAGGCTTTGCTATACCCATGTACACGTTGGAAAACTTACAGGAAGCAAATGGTGAATATCTTAACTTGGTAGGCTGAGACCATTTTATGGAAGGTAAGAAGATTGAATATGAAAGACAATTTGGGGTTCCTTTTGTTCTTTTATGTTTGCTTCTATCCACTCTGTTCTGGTCTGTGGCACTCAAGGCTGCCTCAAGGGTGCTAAATATTCAGGAAAGATGAATTATTAATTCTTCAGCTTCTGGAAAGTTGGTAGGTAAGTAAATTGTCAGCAGCAATTTTTTTTTATTTTAAAGGAGATAATTAGCTCTGGGCACCCCTTCCTTAACATTTTCCAAAGTATATTCTTCTCACATTCAAATCTGTGCTCAAGCAAACCATAAGAGACCCTTAACTATAGAGAATAAACTGAGGGTTGATGGAGGGAGGGTGAGCAAGAGATGGGTTAAATGGGTGATGGGTATTAAAGAGGGCACTTGTGATTGGCACTAGGTTTTGTATGTAAGTGATGAATCACTAAATTCTCCTGAAACCAATATTACACTACATGTTAATTAACTAGAATTTATTTATTTTTTAAGTTAAAAAAATTATTTAAATTCAATTTAGTTAACATATACTGTATTATTAGTTACCTGGGTAGAATTTAGTGATTCATAAGTTCCATATAACACCCAGTGCTCATTACATCAAGTGTTCTCCTTAATGCCCATCACCCACTTACCCCTCACCCCTACCTCCCCTCCAGCAACCCTCACTTTGTTTCCTAAAGTTCAGTGTCTCTTATGGTTTGTCTCCCTCTCTATTTTCATCTTATTTATTTTTCCTTCCCTTCCCCTATGTTCATCTGTTTTGTTTCTTAAATTCCACATATGAGTGGAATCATATGGTGTTTGTCTTTCTCTGACTGACTTACTTCACTTAGCATAATACCCTCTAGTTCCATCCATTTCATTGCAAATGGCAAGACTTCATTCTTTTGGTGGTTGAGTAATATTCCATTATGGATATATATACCACATATTCTTTATCTATTCATCTGTCAATGGACATATGGGTTCTTTCCATATTTTGGCTATTGTGGACATTGCTGCTATAAACATTGGAGAATATATGTCCCTTTGAATCACTATGTTTGTATCCTTTGAATAAATACTTAGCAGTGCAATTGCTAGGTCATAGGATAACTCTACTTTTAACTTTTTGAGGAACCGCCATATTGTTTTCCAGAGTGGCTGCACCAATTTGCAGTTCCCACCAACAGTATAAGAGGGTTCCCCTTTCTCTGCATCCTCACCAATATCTTGTTTCCTGACTCGTTCATTTTAGCCATTCTGATTGGTGTGAGGATATTTTTTACTGCTTTGTCGAAGACTAATTGACCATAGAGTTGAGGGTCTGTTTCTGGGTTCTCTATTCTGTTCCATTGATCTATGTGTCTGTTTTTGTGCCAGTACCACACTATCTTGGTGATTACAGCTTTGTAATAGAGCTTGAAGTTTGAACTTATGATGCCACCAGCTTTGGTTTTCTTTTTCAACATTCCCCTGGCTATTCGGGATCTTTTCTGGTTCCATACAAATTTTAGGATTATTTGTTCCAGCTCTATGAAAAATGCTGATGGTATTTTGAAAGGGATTGCACTGAATATGTAGATTGCTTAGGGTAGCATACACATTTTAACAATATTTGTTCTTCCAATCCATGAGCATGGAATATTTTTCCATTTCTTTATGTCTTCCTCAATTTCTTTCATAAGTGTTCTATAGTTTCCAGGGTACAGATCCTTTACCTCTTTGGTTAGGTTTATTCTAGGCATCTCATGGTTTTTGGTGTAATTGTAAATAGGATTGATTACTTGATTTCTCTTTCTTCCATCTCATTGTTAGTGTATAGAAATACAAATGACTTCTGTGCATTGATTTTATACCCTCTGGCATTGCTGAATTCCTGTATCAGTTCTGGCAGTTTTTTGGTGGAGTCTTTTGGGTTTTGTATGTAGAATATCATGTTTTCTGTGAAGAGTGAATGTTTGACTTCTTCCGTGGAGATTTGAATGCGTTTTATTTCTTTTTGTTGTCTGATTGCTGAGGCTAAGACTTCCAGTACTATGTGGAAAAACAGTGGTGACAGTGGACATCCCTGTCCTGTTCCTGACCTTAGGGGAAAAGCTTTTCAGTTTCTCCACATTGAGGATGATATTCACTGTGAGTTTTTCATATATGACTTTTATGATATTGAAGTAGGTTCCTTCTATTCCTACACAGTGGAGAGCTTTTATCAAGAAAGGATGCTATATTTTGTCAAATGCTTTATTGCATCTATTGAGAGGATCATATGATTCTTGTCCTTTCTTTTATTAATGTGATGTATCACATTGATTGGTTTGCAGATGTTGAACCACCCTTGCATCCCAGGAATAAACCCCACCTGGGGTTTATTTAATGCACTGTTGGATCCTCTTAGCTACTATCTTGTTGAAAAATTTTGCATCCATGTTCATCAGGTATATTGCTCTGTAATTCTCCTTTTTAGTGGGGCCCTTGTCTGGTTTTGGGATAATGATAATGCTGGACTCATAGAATGAGTTTGGAAGTTTTCCTTCCATTTCTTTCTCTTTCTTTCTTTCTTTCTTCTTTCTCTTTCTTTCTTTTTCTTTCTTTCTTTCTTTCTTTCTTTCTTTCTTTCTTTCTTTCTTTCTTTCTTTCTTTCTTTCTTTCTTTTTCTTTTTAAACAGCTTCAGAGGAATATGTATTAATTCTTTAAATGTTTGGTAGAATTCTGCTGGGAAGCCACCCTGCCCTGGACTCTTGTATATTAGGTGATTTTTGATGACTGCTTCAATTTCTTTGCTGGTTATGGGTCTTTTCAAATTTTCTATTTCTTCCTGTTTCCGTTTTGGTAGTTTATATGTTTTAGGAATGCATCTATTTTTCCAGATTGCCTAATTTGTTGGCATATGATTGCTCATAATATTCTCTTATAATTGCATTTCTTCGGTGTTGGTTGTGATCTCTCTTCTTTCATTCATAATTTTATTTATTTGGGTCCTTTCTCTTTTCTTTATGATAAGTCTGGCTAGGGGTTTATTGATCTTATGAATTCTTTCAAACAACCAGCTCCCAAGTTCATTGGTCTTGTTCTCTGTTTGTTTTTTGTTTTTTTTTGTATTTCTATATCATTGATTTCTGCTCTATTCTTTATTATTTCTCTTCTCCTGCTGGATTCAGGTTTTATTGGCTGTTCTTTTTCCAGATTTTTTCAGTGTAAGTTTAGGTTGTATATTTGAGATTTTACTTGCTTCTTGAGGAAGGCTTGTAATTGCTATATACTTCCCTCTTAAGATCACCTTTGCTGCATCCCAAAGGTTCTAAACTGTTGTGTTTTCATTTTCATTTGCTTCCATGTATTTTTTTTAACTCTTCTTTAATTTCCTTCTTGACCCATTCATTCTTTAGTAGGATGCTCTTTAGCCTCCATGTATTTGTGGTCCTTCCAAATTTCCTCTTGTGACTGACTTCAAGTTTTAAAGCATTGTGGTCTGAAAATATGCATGATATAATTTCAATCTTTTTGTACCAGTTGATACTTGATTTGTGACCCAGCATGTGATCTATTCTGGAGAATATTCCATGTTCACTCAAGAAGAATGTGTATTCTGTTGCTTTAAGATGAAATGGTCTGAATATATTTGTGAAGTTCATCTGGTCCAGTATGTCATTCAAAGCCCTTGTTTCCTTGTTGATCTTCTCCTTAGATGGTCTATCCATTGCTGTAAGTGGGTTGTTAAAGCCCCCTACTATTACTGTATCATTATCAATGTGTTTCTTGGATTTTGTTATTAATTGGTTTATATATTTGGCTGCTCCCTCATTAGGGGCATAAATATTTATAATTGTTAGATCTTCTTGTTGGATAGACCCTTTATTATGATATAGTGTCCTCTTCTTACAGTCTTTGGTTTAATATCTAATTTGTCTGATATAAAGATTGTTACCCCAGTTTTCTTTTGATGTCCATTGGCATGATAAATGGTTCTTCACCCCTTCACTTTCAAGGTGGAGGTGACTTTGGGTCTAAAATGAATCCCTTTTAAGCAGCATATTGAAGGGTCTTGTTTTTTTAATCCATTCCGATACCTCATTTCTTTTGATTCATGCGTTTAGTCCATTCACATTCAGAGAAATTATTGAAAGATATGAATTTAGTTCAATTGTATTACTTATAAAGTCACTGTTCCTGTAGGATTTTTCTGTTCCTTTCTGGTCTTTGTTACTTTTGGGCTTTATCTCTGCTCAAAGGATTCCCTTTAATATTTCTTGCAGGGCTAGTTTAGTGTTCTCAAATTCCTTAATTTTTCATTTCCTTGAAAACTCTTTCTCTCCTTGTATTCCGAATGACAGTCTTTCTGGATAAAGTATTCTTGGCTGCATATTTTTCCCATTTAGCACACCAAATATATATGCCAGTCCTTTATGGCCTGCCAGGTGTCTGTGGACAGGTCTGCTGCCAGCCATATGTGTCTACCCAGTAGGGTTAATACCTCTTGTCTGGAGCTGCTTTCAGGATTTTCTCTTTATCTTTGAAATTTATAAGCCTCGTTATTATATGTTGAGATGTTGACGTATTTTTGCTGATTTTGGGGGGGGTTCTCTGTGCCTCCTGGACTTGAATGTCTGTTTCTTTCCCCACATTAAGGAAGTTCTTAGGTATAATTTGTTCAACTAAACCTTTTGCCCCTCTCTCCCTCTCTTCATCTTCTGGGACCTCTATTATCCAGATATTATTTTGCTTTTTGGAATCACTGAGTTCTCTAATTATCCCTTCATGGTCCAGTCATTTTCTTTCTCTCTTCTTTTCAGCCTCTTTATTTTCCATTTTTCATCTTCTATTTCACAGATTCTCTCTTCTGTCTTGTTTATCCTCATTTTATTGCCTCCATTTGGAATTGCATCTCAGTAGTACCATTTGTAATTTCGGCCTGGCTTAGTTCTTTTATTTCTACAGTAAGAGATGCTCTGGTGTCCTCTATGCTTTTTTCAAGCCCAGCTAGTATTTTTATAATCATTGTTTTAAATTCTAGCTCAGACATCTTATTTATATCTGTATTGATTAAATCCCTGGCAGTGAGTACTACCTCCTATTCTTTCTTTTGGGGTAAATTTCTCTTTCTTGTCATTTTTCTGGAAAGAAAAGGGAAAATGAAGGAAAAAAAACAAAAACAACAATCATAGCAACAACAACAACCTCAGGAAGTGTTTCTTGTGTATGTTGTGTACACTTTGTTGTTGCATTTTGGCTGCTCTTTCCCACTGGTCCTTCCTCTACAGAGTTCCTCCTTTTTTGTAGTGGGGAATGTTTGGGCCTTTATGTAGGCATGCTTTGATTTGTTTGTCCAGATGAGACTGTAAAAGAAAAAAGAAAAGAAATGAAGAAAAAAAATCCTGATCCAAGACAAGAGAAAAGGCAAAGGAACAAATCTACAAACAAACAGACAAACAAAGAACTATAAGCCTGATTCTAAAAAATGAGAAAGAAGGAAGGAAAAAAGTAGGGAAAGAGGAAAAGAGAAAAAAAAATAAGAAGCCTGATTCGAAAATAAGAGAAGGAAACAATCAGACCAACAAATGAACAAAAAATTATAAGCCTGATACAAAAAAAAGATAAAGAGAAAATAAAAAAATATATAAAATAAAAAATAAAGAATAAAAAAATAAGAAATAGAAAAAAATAAAAATTTTAAAAAATTAAGAAAAGAGGGAAAAAAAGGACAAGCTTGTTCCTATTTCACTGGAAGTTGATGTTTTGGAGCATTCTTTAATCAGTAGACTTGGTAGATGTGGAGGCCTGTGTTGGTCTTCTGAGGGAGAGGCCTGCTGGGCTGGCTCACAAGCTGACTTGTTCTTGTAAAGTTGTCCCTGTCAAGCACAAGGGGGAGGATTTAGTGGAGGAGACTCCAGCCTCCATGGGAGGTGTTATGTTTCTCTCTGAAGTCTGAATATTCTGGTGGGTGGGGGGAAGGCAGGCGTGGTGGAGGAGGAAGAATATGACATTACCCCGCCCTTTTGGCCCTGGGTGGGGGGACTCCTGGCCACCTCTGTTTTGGAGGCCCTCTTAGAAAAGTGAACAATCTCCTGTGTCCTGGGCTTTTGTCAATTCCTTGCCCTTAACCTGTCTGTGCCTGGGCCGTCGGCACACCCAGAGCCACTGATCTCCTGTATTTTATCTTTGGCCGGTGGCTGGGATTCAAAACTCCAAGTTTTAAAGGGCCTGATAAAGTGCTGGCCCACTCCCATCCTCCAGAGGAGAGGCTCAGGGTGTGCCCAGCAACTTCCCTGGTCCCTGAAAAGCAGTCACACAGTGTGCCCACAGAGGCTAGAGTTTTTTGTAACACTCAGGAAAAAGGTGGAACCAGGTTATCTGCCATCTGCCCACAACTCAGTCTCCTACTCCATTCTGTCCCAGAAAAGCAGTTGCAGAGGTTTGAAACTATTGTGGCAGACAGTGAAAAGTGGCGGCCAGATTATCTGCAATTTGCTCCTGTCTGCTTTCTGCTCAGTTCTGCCGCAGAAAAGCAGCAGCTCTGCATGCACACAGAAGTTTAAGCCTATTGTGACTCACAGTGAAAAGTTAAGAGGTTTTCTGCCCTCTGCACACACCTCTAACCCTGCTGTTGAGTACTGTTCAATGGCTTCTGGCCCGCCTTTAGTCTTTGGAGAGGCAAAATATGCTCTTCCAAATGTACTCAAGGAAGGGGAGTGATCTGTCCCTGTGTGACCCAGGGGATCTCTTCAGCGTGGCTTATTGTGCAATCCCTGCCTGCTGCATTCTCTCCCACTTTCTCCCTCTCCCTGACTTTCCTCTGTGAAAAGGATTCCCTCCCCTTCGCAGCCCTGCAGCTTTCCTCTCCCCTAATTCACAGCTCTGAACTTCGCATCTGCCACGTTCTCTCCCTCCAATTGTGTAGATTGTTTTCTTAATCCTCAGATCATATTCCTAATTGTTCAAAATAGTTGGATGTTGATCTAGCTGTGTTCAAAGGAAGAGGCAAGTTCAGGGTCCTCCTACTACTCCCCCATCTTTCCTCTGCCAACTAACTAGAATTTAAATAACTTAAAAACAAATATCTGTCCTCAACCTAGCCAATTAAGGTGAACCGCGAAACAAATTTCCATATCCTGTTTCTAGAATTACTGTAAATGTCTTTAAGTAGAGCTATATTGTAACATATATGCTGTTCAGTTATGAAAATTTTGCAAAATATATTTTAAGGCATATTTTCAGGCATTTATGGTAGAAGCTTAATACATTATTAATTCTCACAAACACCCTTTTGAGAGGAATATTTTGGGGGGAGGAGAATTATTAATCTTATTTTACAAATGAGGAAACTGAGTGATCAAGTTCTCTGCCTAAATCCCAGACCCTGTATGGGCTCAACCCTAGATTTGAATCCAGATCTCCCTAATTTGAAAGTCTCTTATTTTCTCACTACATATAATAGATTGTAGATCTTAAAGCTGCTTAAAATTATATGATAAAATTATCTTGTTTACTTCTATTTCTCTTGATCTCTTTATAAATCATGTAAGCCTTATAAAAATAAGGACCTTGTCTTTGTTATTCATTGCTGTAACTCCAGGGCCCAGAAAAGTTTTTGGTATATTGTGGGCACTCAGTAAATATTGTTATATGAAAATAATCATTAAAAGTTTCTTTGTTAATTTCAAATTAAATAGTTGTACAGGAAGTACTAAAAATGTCAATTGGATACTATCAGAGTTGATTCCTGGGAGAGATTACCACTGGGAGAGATTATCATAATTGGAGGCTATTACAATAGTGTAGAGTAAACCATAGACCTCCAAAAAGGAGTGCATACACTTAAGGGCTGTGTTCAAAATAGTTTATTGGAAGGAAGGAAACAACATGTTAGAACTTCTAATCAATTTTATGTTTTATCTCATCCTTTCTTTCAGTTTTGGTTTTCATATTTTATAATGTACATATAATTATAATAATCTATATGGTATAATATATAATACAGTACTATATAATAACATACATACAGTGATATAGAAGATATTATAATATATACAGTAATATAATAATATACATATGTATATGTGAGTGGTGAGTACTTAAACACTTTTACTATTTGTGAGTACTTGGAGACTTGTGATCCAGAGGGAGAAACAAACATAAGCAGATACCTATAATTCAGCATTCTACCTGCTAATAGATGTCCACACAAATTACTTCAGAAAGAAAGGTAAGGAGATGGATAATGCTTCCTGATTTTGTTAAGGTGGGTATGTGGGAGAAGGAGGTCAGAAAGTTTCATGGAGAAGGTGATATTTTGTATCAAGGATTTCAAGAAATCCTTGAAATGGGTAGATGAAATGGGAACTTTCAGCACTTGCAAAGGTGCAGAAGTGTAACTTTCTTGATATGTTTAAGGAACTATAAAGTGTATCTAGATTGCTGAAGTAGAGGGAGTAGAATAAGGAGTAGCGGTATATTATTATTTGATTACATGTATCTAATATACAAATACATATATTAAAGGTGAGTGTTCATTTATTAAAATGCTGGGTGGGGTATAGGATAAAAAAATTGAAGATCACTTAGTGAACTAAACTTCAGGTAATAACATCCTAAACCAGGGTGGTGACTATGGGATATGAAGAAGAGGATATATTTAAGGGATATCCCAGAGAGATTAAAGGTTTTTGGTGGGGGAGGTTTGGGCAATGGTGAAGAAGAGTTAATGATGACTTGTAGATTTTAAGTCTAAATGAGGGTATTATAACTTTGACATATAAGTTTATCATGAAGAGGGCAATTTTTTGAGATAAGTTAATTTTAGATATATAACAAATTACAGAAGGGACATCTATATGAAAATGACCAGTAGGGTACTGGAGATATGAGATGGAAAGTCTGGAAGAAATCAGGGTAGGATTTGAAATTTGAGAAGTATTCTCATTATTTCTTCTTTAAACATTTGTTCATCAAACATTTATGAGTGCCTATTCTGTGCTGGGCACTGGGGATAGAGTAGAAAAAAGATAGACATCACACTTGCCCTCAAGATGCTTATAGTCAAGAAGAAGAGACAGACAATAAATAAGGAAAATGTCTGCATACAATTATAACATAACTGCCATGAAGGGTGACCTCCTTTAGATTTGGTGGTCAAGGAAAGCCTTTGAGGAAGTGCTTTTTAACCATGAGAACTGATCAATGAGATGGGACTAGCTGGGCAAAGTGGGGGAAAAAAGCAGTCTAGGAAGAAGGAACAAGTAGGATTGGATGTAGGACAGATTTGGGTGTGCTATAGGAGTAGAAAGAAGGTCAGTGTTTCTGGAGCTGCTGAGCAAGGGACAGTGGCACAGTATGATGCTGGAGAAGAAGGAAGAAACAAGATCATGCAAAGCCTTAAAAACCAGATAAAGAACTCTAAATTTTATTTTTCTTATAATAGAAAGCTATTGAAAGGTTTTTAACTGGGGGCAATAAAATGATCAAATTTAACTTTTAGCTTCCTTTTGACTATAAAAGAGAGATCATTAAAGCTTTGAAAACAGATGCATTTTCAGAAAAAGAGAGTATAAACATAGAAATAAGAAGGCAAGGGCTGAGTCTTAGGGAATGCTCATCATTAGAATGTGAGGTAAGAGAGAGGAGCCAGGGAAGAGAAAAAGGAGTGTTTAGGCAGGTAGGAAAGGTGTCACAGAAGTCCATGTAAGAAAGTGTTTTACAAAAAAGAGTCTGGTAAACATTGTTAAATGCTGAAATGATCATAGGGTGGAATAAAGTCTGAGAAAAAGCTTATATATTTGGGAGTAGAAAAAGATTTTGAAAGCTTTCATAGAGAACAATGAAGTGGGTAGAGACCACACCTCTGAAGATGTATTAGTCAGTGGAAGGATGAAGTAGAATGATGGGTAGAAGATGTAGCAAGTTCAAGCAAAGTGGAGACCTGTGGGAGTTTGGATTTGGGTGTTGAGTAAAAGAAGTAGAGGGGTAGTGGGAAAGATGAAATGAGGCAACTGAAAATGTTTGAAAAGTGCTTGAAATATTAGTGGATAATTTAAAGGCCAAGGACCTGGAGCATATTGAAAGAGATGTGGCCAAGATCACAAGTGCTATTGTTAAATTTTAAAGAAAGAAGTCTGTCTTTCCTCTTAGGCTGGAGAGAAGGGTGAGAGTAGATATAGTAGCAGAGAAATGTTGAAGTGAAGTGGCAGAAAGTTTGGGGAATTCATGGCAGTTGACACTGATTTTTCAATCAGTCAAAATTAATAACGTGCCACTAAAGTCATAGATAGGCTGAATAAAATAAAACCTCTTTAAGGAAAGGAACCTTGGGTTATCTTGTTTGTTTTGTTTTTGATATTCCCCATAGTCTCTATGGCATCTTGTACATGTAGATGTTCAATTAACATAGGTTGGTTGTTTCATATCTCTATTTTCAAAGAATTTATAACTAGGAACAATCAAATAACATGCACAGTATACAGTAATTTCCAAAAGAGTAATACTGCTAATAAATGCTGTGGTACTTAAGAGGAAGGAAGTGTTCCTGTAGATTGAGCTGATGTGGGATTGCTTCATAGAGAAACTGAATCAATATCTGGGCCTTAATGCTTGCCTAGCATTTAAACGCAGCTTTTGCAATAAACTAGAAGTGGGCATCCTCAATGTCAGGGGTTGGATGGTGACCTTATGGTGAATTGGAAACATCTGACCACTGTAGGAGGTATGGTAGAAAATGAGCAAGAGGTTATTCAAGAATGTGTTGAGATTTTGAAACCAAGGTATCACTCTATGTTAGGAGGCTATAAGTTTAGAATTCTTCTGTTTTGGATGGTATCTTCCCAACTAAAAGTGAAATTAGGCATTTCAGTCTAATTTGGAATGAAAGCCAAGAAATTTCATTCTGTAATAATTTCCAGATTCATCTTTCTAAAGTGAAGATGCAATTATGTTATCCCCCTCCTTAAAAATACTTAATGGTTCCCTACCTACACAATTAATATACAGATTCAGTGACCTAGAGCTCAAGGGAATTCACAGCAAAGTTCCAAACATTTCCAGGCTTGTTTACAATTATATCATACACATACCACATATTCTTACCAATTAGACTAGCAACTGTTTCCTGATCATGATGTGTGCTTCCTAACCTCTATTCCTCTGTTCATATTAATTCCACCTCCACTCTGGTCTGTATCAAAATCTTACCACCTTTTTAAAGACTTATTTCAATGCCAGCCTCTCCTCCGTGAAGTCTGTCCTGCTCCTTCCCACAAGGGAGATTTTTTTCTAGTCTATTAATTTCCATAGTACTTGGGAGCTCATACAAATTTATGATGTACCTTACTTTGAAATTATTTGTAAGGCTGCCTAATCCCCAATCTCATCTTCTAACCCCCACTAAATTTCAAATTACTTGGTCACAGAATCTGGATACTGCTCATTTTCATCCCCTTCAGAATCTAACACAAACAGTTCTTGACAGGGACCTATGTAGAACTAGAATGAGGTAAGGAGTTGATGTAGTTGAGGAGGCATCAGTGAAAGGTATTGCTAATAGAAGATACCTCAATTTCTGTCTTGGTGGTCTCTATGAAACATGGACTCATTGAATCTTTAATGTTAATTTTTTACACATGCTAGTAATATTTATTATCACTATTTATATCCAAAGCAGTGATTTCCTATTGTAGCACTAATAGATCTTATAATCATTTTTGAGTTATAAGTGTACTGAGCCAAACAGTATAATATTTGCCATATGATATATGGAGATAGCATAATAAAGTATAAGCAGGGAATGCTTTGAATCCTATTTAATAGCTATGTGTAATTATGTTGCCTGCTCAATATCTATTCCCTCTTCTTTTGGTAATTTCAGACTGAGTTTCCTTTTAGAGAATTGCTTCTTTCCTGTTACTAATCCATGGGGCTTGAGGTAGGGTCAACAATGCTCTCCCCATCATCCACAGTTCTGAGGGAAGGCATGGGACCTAGGTCTGGTCAATTAACATATTTCATATCTCTGGCTCAAGCCAGTTTGATGAGACAGAACTGGGGAAATGAAACACTCTGTCTTTTGAGAAAATGGGATGTAATACTGAAGCTGCTAGCTGTTATCTTTCTATAACCAGGATCAAGCATGTCCAAGAACAAAGCCAATGCAGAGAATAGCAGAGCTAAGTGATCAAGATGACAGAAACATGATGACATCATTCAACTTCTGGATCTAGCCATAGGTGAAAGCCCCTTATTCCTTCATCCCCTACCCTTGGAGACTTCAGTTATATGAGCCAATGAACAATTTGTTTATTCCTTAATTGAATTTGAGTAGGGCTTTGTTGTAATCCAGTAATACTAAATAGATATACTACATGACCTTGGGCAAGTCATTAATAGTTTCTCTGAGATTTAGGTCATCTATAAAAGGAGAATCTTCTTTTACATACACACAGGGAATATTAGGAGGCTCATATATATGTGAAATGTAAGTAAGAGCATTTTGATAACTATAAATGTTTATAAAAAAAGAGATCAGTGTCTTTCATTCAAGAAAAAAATATTGTTTACAAAGATTATGTTTTCTTTAAAAAACAAAGAAACATTATTCAATCAGCCAATATAGACACTGGAAAAGTAAAATCCTGTGACCAAACTGTTATAGTTAAATATCTCACCACACGTTTTCTCTTTGATGACTAAAATCACAGATTTTTTTTTCTTTTTTAGCAAAGAATACGAAAACCTACTTATTATTCCACCTAGAATATGCAAGAGCTAGAATTTAACTTTAAGGCTGGTTCTTAAAAGCCTGCATAAAAGTTTTGAAATAAAGATTTGTTGCTGTCTCAGATCCTCCACATATTAAATTTTTCTTTCTGAGTATAGGTTGTAAATATGTTGTTAGAGCAAAGCATTTAAGAAATTGCAAAATTCAGCCTTGGAACATCACATTAGTCATTCAAAGAAGATATATTTGAAAATTGGTTCAAATACTGTCTCTACCACCTTTTCCCTCCCACTCCTTTCCTTATATATCATATTTGATGAACTAGACATTTAAGTAATTAATCTGTGTGATCTGAAAAAGCTAATGCAATTGCCAAAGGAGTCTAATTTATATCCTGGCACCTTCAGGACCGAGAATCAGCTGCGTTGTCTAAATATGCCTCAATTATAGGGAGAACTTTGCATATGAGTATGGGTATGTAGGTGTGGGATGAGTGGAGAATTTGTTAATCTATCCAAATGTATGTTCACCTAAGGAGATGAGCTATCATCCTACTTTTGGTCTTAGAAATCTATCCTAAAGTTGTTGAACCCAGGGATCACCTGTTTAATTTTCACTTGTTTTGTAGTAAAGGACTGACATAAGGATGTAAATGGTGCTTGAAAATTCTATTTTAAGGTCAAGGGATAAGCTAGCACAGCAGAATAATATTTAGAAAGTAAGCACAGGGAATTTAAACAATTGTCTTCTTTATGTCAGAAAGATGGTCTTGCTCATATTTTTTTCCATCCATTTTCACTGGCTAGAAATGCTAAGAAATGCAGTATCTTCAAGGGGAAAATTGGTTTGTGTGCCACCGTATTCTATGCAAATGAATTTTTTAATGGAAAAACCATCACTCATGTGTCTATGAATATGGTTTCTTATATTTAGTATAGAAGCTGATGTACAATCTACTTTTTCGTTGACATTTGTGCAGTATGTCCCAGAAACTTAAAAAAAATCCTTAAGTGCTTTCTTCTTAATACAACTGTGAGGAAAGCAAATATGTTAACTCAGTGTTTGCCAGGATATATACTTTTTTTTTTTTTTAAAGATTTTTTATTTATTTATTTGAGACAGAGAGAATGAGAGACAGAGAGCATGAGAGGGAGGAGGGTCAGAGGGAGAAGCAGACTCCCCGCCGAGCAGGGGGAGCCCGATGCGGGACTCGATCCCGGGACTCCAGGATCATGACCTGAGCCGAAGGCAGTCGCCCAACCAACTGAGCCACCCAGGCGCCCCAGGATATATGCTTTTAGTATATGTAATTTGATGAAATCCAGGAAAATTTTGTTCTGTCTAAATATATTCACCAATGAATAGAAGGGTTCTGTTATACTCCCCATTACTAAAAGGATATCAAATACCTAAACATATCTGTGGGCCCTTGTTCTGACAGGGGCTGAAACATCTTTCCACATGGGGCCATGGTGGTATAGCTTTTTTTTTTAATTGTTTCAATAAAGAGATAAAGCTCTTAATGCTGCATGTAGTTGTTCCTCCTGCTGCTTCATATCCAGCAAACCTAGACCTCTATTTTACAAAAGAGGTATACTAATTTTAATGATGATGAAACTGAGAATTGGAAAGCTTAAATGATTTACCTATCACCAGAGAGTCAAGAGATGGTAGACACAGGATTTAAAAGTAGTGGTGAAAAAATAAAACAAGTTTTTTTGACATCTAAGTCAGTGTTTTTAACCATTGTATTGTCCTACCTCTAAAGCAAAAAGTGACTTAAAATTTCAGCAGAGTGCCCATTTCTACAAAATACCAACTTGGACTCTTAGAATTAGTCACACCCTGTTCCTTCTTCCTTCCACTCCTACCTCTCTATTGGCAGTTCCCATCTTCACCCCTATCTCTCTACCTTCTGCCACAAACAGCAATAATGACTTTTTAGGGCAACCATCAAAGTATAATGAACATGCTTGTTTTAAAAATATAAAAACTAATTCGGGGGGGCACCTGGGTGGCTCAGATGGTTAAGCAAATGCCTTCAGCTCAGGTCAGGATCCCAGGTCAAGCCCCACATCAGGGTCCCTGCTCAGCGGG
The DNA here is from genome assembly GCF_054177405.1 of Leptonychotes weddellii. Classification (NCBI taxonomy): domain Eukaryota; kingdom Metazoa; phylum Chordata; class Mammalia; order Carnivora; family Phocidae; genus Leptonychotes; species Leptonychotes weddellii. Next base: position 43,495,190 of record NC_138385.1, read on the forward strand.
GAGCCTGCTTCTCCCTCTCCCTCTGCCTGCCACTTCCCCTGCTTGTTCTTTCTCTCCGTGTCAAATAAATAAATAAAATCTTAAAAAAAAAGAACAACTAATTTGGACAGAAGGAAGAAATGACTTGTTCAAGGTCACATAACCAATCAGAAGCAGTACAAATACCAGCACAATCTCCTTGTTCGGTCGGATGCTGTTTCTAAAGAAAAAACTCACAATGAAGTGAGTAGTTTCTTTTTCATGATAGGCTATATATATGTATATATTATGAATCTATCTATCTATTTGTACTCTGAGGTCAATTGATTAAATGAGGGATAAAACATGCCTTGAGCATTGCAGCATTGCAAACATTGTATTAATCTCAAAGGTATCAAACTATCGTGTCCAAAATAGAACACTGGAGAATAGCCCTCTGAACATGTTCTTTCCCAACTATTCCATATCCCGGGAATTAGTTATTGCTCTTAGGATTCGGAGAACAGAAGGAAGAGATTGGGGTTATTAGAACCTAACAGCTCAGAGCAGGGTCCGTATAGAGCTGGAACCTGGATTCTTGAGGAAAGGGTACTGGACAGCTGCTGCTAGTGTTTGTTGATGAACACAATAAGGCTGGATCTCAGAGGGCCAAAACAAAAAGCTGGAGACTGGAACCAATGCCTCAGCCTTGGTGAAGGGTCAGTACTTGAACCAGAAAGCAAACAGTACTACCTTCTCCACTCCCTCCAGCCTTGCATTCTTACTCTGGCGCTCTTTAGTCTCAGCAAAAGAACCCACAGGAAATTTGGTTTGCTGAGTCACAGCCACCGCAGAAGGTGAGTGTAAGAGACAATAATTTAATATCTGCAACTTAATAACTGGCACAGAGGATCATAGTGAAAAGACAGGGTACTTGCCTTTCCTGTGCCTTCCCGGCCACTAACATATTTGTAACCATCTAGGAGACTTATGACAGAAGGAACAATTATCTCTATGTGAGGTGGGTAATATCTTATCTTTTAAATCCCTTTTCCTGATCTTCAAAGGATATCCTTTATGTCTTTTGGCTTAATGGATTTCTGCCTCTGGTTCCACTACTCTATTAAGACTGCTCTAAGATCATTTCATTACCCTTGGCTAAGTCCCATGATTTCTTTTCCATGCTCACTCTAATTTACTTTGCCATTTAATATTGTCGACAATTTCCTCCTTAAAATTCTTTCCAAAGCACATATCTCATTTTGTTTCTTTCTACCTAGTATCTTCTTTTTCTCGGCTTCTTTCCTCTCTTCTTCTGCCCATCTTCCGAGGCTTAGTGTTCCTTGGAGTTCTGGACTAGATTCCTTTCTCTTTTCACCTTTCTTGGGTGATCTCATCCAGTCCTGTACTTTTAGCTACAACCTATATGTCAATGACTTGATGTATATTGGTAACTCAGACTTCTTTCTTGAAATCTGATTGCATGTGTCTCTGTACTGAACAGCTCTACTCAAATGACCCTTTGGCATCTCAGGCCTAAAATGTCCAAAATGAAACTCAGTATCTCCTCTCCAAAAAACCTATTCTTCCTTCTGTATTCTCTTTCTTTAATTCATAATATCAATGTCTAGTAAATCACTCAAGCTAGAAAACTTGGAGTCATTTTGACTAATTTTCCCTCCCTCGGCTCCTAAATCCAGTCAGTCATCAAGTCTTATTGATTATCCTGTTGCTTAAATATCACTTGATTCTATTTCAGCCTTTTCATTCCTACTGGTACTGCTTAGTTTAGGTTCTGAGCACCTCTTGCCTTGACTCTTACAATAAGCTCCTAATTGGAATTCCTGCTTCTAGCTTCCTTCTTCTCCCAGACATCCTCCATAATATCATCAAGATTAGCTTTCTGAAAAAAAAATCTGGTCATGCTGCTCCCTTACTTTTAAAAAAGTCACAAGCAACACAAAAAGAATTAACTCCAATTTCTTCCAACTTCCTGGAGAATAAATTATAAAGTCCCTCCCTCTTTCTCTGAGTAAACTTCCAGTATCCTGTTAGACCTAGCACTACTGTCCTAATTGAATTGACTCATCCAGAAAAAGTTATTTTCTTTCCAGAGTTTCCTCGTCATTTTGCATTTACTTGCATTAGCATTCATCCCTTTTGACTGCACTTACTTTTTTACATATTTGCCTTCCACACTAGACCTATAGGTTCTACAAAGGGCGAGGACCTAGTTTTAATTATCTTTATGTTTACAGCACCTGGCATAGTGCCTGGAACATTATAGAAACTTAAAAATTTGTTAAATGAATGAATAAATGAATTCATGTGTACAAGGGGATAATCTCTGGGAACAAGTTGTAACCTCACCCAACTTTTCTTTTCCATTCAAGAAAGCATATTGGAATGCAAGCAAATGAGAATAACTATGATCTGGCTCAATAAATAAATCACTTACAGACTTTCTTTTTAAAAATATTATTGAAAACATTATTTGCAGCATACCTCAAAATTGACCTGTGTCACAATGATATGTCATAACCTTATGGTTGAAAATGGCTCTAAAAAACCAGAGAAGTGCTCTTCCTCTCTGTTTCTTTGAAAATGTAGATCTGTTGTTTTTCAGGTTTGGAATTAAGCCTTACATATTCCTTTTAAAGTTTCTTTTTTTTTTTCATGCTTTAGTATTTTGTGCATACACACACCCTGAAGACTTTAATGATAAACTCATTTTTACAAATCTAGTACATATATCATTGCCCTTTCTCATCAATGCAGCCCTCTAGGTCAGCACTAAAGTACACTGCAAAGATGTTTGTATTATTTTATTTCTTGTGATACTGCTTCTATGTGTAAACATCATTTTTTCACTTCTAGGGTTGTCATTGCAGGTCCTTCAGAACATTATGTAATTTTTCTTTTTTTATTTAAAACTTTTTTTTCTTTCCCAATATTTAAAAATGGTAAGTGTGCTCTTAATTTCCTCTATTTCACACATTCCCTCACCCACCTCCCCTCTGGCAACCACCAGTTTGTTCTCTGTATTTAAGAGTTGATTTTTAATAAAAAAGTAAAAAAAAAAAGTCAATTTTGATTTTTTCTTTTTTACTTTGTTCATTGTTTTGTTTCTTAAATTCCACATATGAGTGAAATCATAAAGTATTTGCCTTTCTCTCTTATTTCACTTAGTATTTTACCCTTTAGATCCATCCATGTTGTTGCAAATGGCAAGATCTCGTTCTTTTTTTATGGCTGAATAATATTCCAATGCATATATATATATCACCTCTTCTTTATCCATTCATCTATCGATGGACACTTGGGCTGCTTCCATATCTTGATTATTATAAATAATGTTGCAATAAATGTAGGGGTGCATATATGTTTTCAAATTAGTGTTTTCATTGTCTTTGGGTAAATACCTAATAGTGTACTGGATCATATGGTAATTTTATTTTTAATTTTTTGAGGAACCTCCATACTACTTTCCACAGTGGCTGCATTAATTTGTATTCCCACCAACAGTGCACCAGGGTTTCTTTTTCTCCACGTTCTTGCCAACACTTGTCATTTCTTCTGTTTTTGATTCTAGCCATTCTGATAGATATAAGGTGATATCTCATTATGGTTTTGATTTTTATTTTCCTGATAATTAGTGAGGCTGAGCATCCTTTCATGTCTGTTGGCCACTTGTATGTCTTTTTTGGGAAATATCTCTTCAGGTCCTCTGCCCATCTTTAACCACTTATCAAATATATCATTTATAAATATCTTCTACCATTCAGTATGTTGCCTGTTTGTTTTGTTGACGGTTTCCTTTGCTGTACAAAAGCTTCTTATTTTGGTGTAAAACATTATGTAATTTTTCAAAAAAATAATGAAAATAGCAAATTAGTTTTTAAAGAGAATTTAAGGAATGGGTTTATAAAGTTTTATCTGTGCTTAGAAGCTCCAGTGGCTCTTCTAACTCTAAATTCTATGCTTTTGATTAAACTCTTACTCTGGGCTAAAGGGGAAGAGATATTTCTTCTTCTGAAAGGAGAAACTAAGTCACCTGAAGGAGGCATAGAGAATGCAAATATTTGATTACTTTCAACTGCCCCTCTAGAAGGTGAGAATATGACAGTACACCTGTCCATAATTGCTCCTCTTACAGTATTCACAGATAATGTGAATTTTAAAATTTTGTATTCTCAATAAAATATGTTCATGCAACAGATTTTGAGCCTTGAATATTTTTTTGCTTGTGGGAAGTGCCTCCTTTTTTGAATAGAAGCCTATTTTTTGTATGCTAATTTATGTGCGTAAGAGGATTTGACACATGCAAACTGTCTGTGGATTTTTCTGATGTTATTCAGAAGGCTCTTAGAAAATTTGCCCTGGTTTTTAAGGAAGAAAGTGAGAAACTCAAGAATCTTGATTGAGATAAACAACCTGCAAAAACAATAACAGAATACTTTTCTGAAAGGGAGGGGCAGAAGACATTGTTAAAGCAACTGGTTTTCTCTCCTGGAAGAAAACTAGGGAGATGTCACTGAGTTTAGCTATTAGTTTATTAAATCATCTCATTGTTCCCAAAACATAGAGCTCTTAAGTTCAATTTCCCTCCAATAGGAACCATGAATAAATAGGTGAGATTAGGAAGAACTTTGCTCTGACAAGCCTGAAAAACATGGAACTAAAGACAAATATAAGTACCATCTAATGGCCTTGTGTTAGAACTCACATGCAAATTTAGCCCACAAGGAAAAGTCAGTAAAGGTGGGAAAACTACAGGTTGCCCCTGGCACTTGATTATCTGAACTCCACCAAAGGTAGCTTAGAATTTCCCCTTTAGCATCTGAGAAGGGTGTGGCATTTGTGTTACACGATTTTATTTGGTAGTGTGAAGTAACTTAATAGAATCATTGTACTGAGAAAATTAAGGTTAATAACTTGAATTTCACTATCCAAAAGAATGTCCTATTTTTCCTAGCTCATTTTGGAAATAGTGCAGCCTCTATGTTATTGGCAGCAGGCAATTACTGCAGCAAGGAAAACTACCCATGATGGAGTCAGTACCTTGGCATCAGTGAGGCGTGCACTTGTATATCAAGGTTGGTATTCACCTTTGACAGCTTTGAGGAGCCAGAGAGTTCTTTTCAGTTCTAAACATTTTGTAAATGCTCTGCCTTTGACAAAGCTGATCTTCTTAGCTTTGTCTTCATGCCTGTATATATCAGTGTTTGTGGTGACAATCTCATTTTGAAGACAGAGGAAAAGAATTCTTACCAACCAGTGCATTTTTTGACCTTCCTAGACCTACATATGAAATTACTAGGTTTCTTGGTACAGAAGAACTAATAAAATAGGAGTGGCTTTTTTCTCTAGTTGTGTAATGTAAAGGGTATGTTGCTTGTTTAACACATTAACATTAGCTATTGCCCATTGGAAGAAAAGCAGAAAGTTGAAATTAGGTACCCTCTTGCTCTGTAGTGCTTTACTAGGTTAGTATGAAGAAACTCTTAAGATGAAAGAGCTGTCTTGGTATGTCACGGTTCATGGGTTTCCTGCCAGTGAATCAGATTCCCTTTCCTTAGAAGCATTTTTTTGGTGTTTCATGGATGACAGAACAGGAAAAAGTAAGGATTAGTTCATTATATCTATTTTTTTCTTATTTCAACTTCCTTATTTTTCCTTTTCTCTCTTACCACTGTCTTTTCTTGCCACTCTTAAGTTTTTGGCTTTCCTCATGCCACTTCCAGCTGTGTTCACATGAGAATGGCTGGCTCATAAATTTAAATGACTAGGGTGGATAAGCAGGTAGATTCTCTATCATGTGGCCTTGGCTCCAAGCAATAATATTTTTAATGCTTATCCATAGATTCTTGAAACATATCTGAACTTTTCTAGCCTGCACAAATCTATCGGACTAGAAATCCCTGAAGACCCTGCTATTCTGTAAGATTTAAGATTCTTCTCATTTTTAGTCAAACAGGACTGCATCTATCTTTTGGTAGACAAGTATTTTCAATTCCATTGTTGTCTGAAACAAGGTGGTACATTTTTTAGAGAGACACTGTAGTACAGAGGAAGGAGTATTGGCTTGGGAACCAGTGCTAACTCTGCTACTAACTACTAATGTGACTTTGGTAACCTTGGGCTAGTCACTTACTCTCTGTGGGTCTCAGTTTGCTTATGTGAAAAGAAATATCCACATCAATCTGTGTGGTTTTTAGATTGACATTCAATAAATACTTTACAATGTCAGTAATTTATCTTTTCTCTGCAAAGACTGAATCTGAACTGTGAAATTAGGTGCACATCATACAGAAGAAATAAATAAAACCACAATTAGGCATTCAAGTAAGAAATAGGCTGTGTGTGTATATACAAAAGTGCATGCGTAAGTGGATTACAATGCCTTTAAAAGTCAAGTTTTTTAATATTATATGAATAATACATATTCTATTTTGTTTATTTATTGCTGCTTCACAAACTGTCAAAACTTAGTGTCTTAAACAGCAACATTTTATTAACATTTTATTATTTATCATCTTTTTATGGATGACTTGGCATCAAATGAATGGTTCTCCTGTTCCATGTACTAGGACTACAGTCATTTCAGGGCTGGATTGGGTTAGGGAATCTAGGATGGTTTTACTCACATGCCTTGGTGGGTACAGCTGGAAGGCTGGGCTCAGTTAGGACACTGGCAAAGCTCAGCCTCTTTTCTCCATGTAATTTCAGGTTTCTTTCTCTCCATATGAATTCTCCATTTAGTTTCTCCATGAGGGTAGCTGGACTTATTAGATAGTGGCTCAGGAATCCCCAAAACACAAAAGTGGAAGCTTCTGGGCCTTCTTAAGTCTTACTCTATTAACTCACACACTGTCACTACCAGCTCATTATTTGGTTAAAGACAGTCACCAAGTCAGCCAAGTTTCATAGGCATAGTTCACTGGGGATTGTCTCTGGAGATAAGCTACTTTCTGCTCATTATTTATTTTTTAAATTGGAATATACCAAAAATTGTAAATAAGAAAATAAGGTAAAAATTATCCAGAAGTATCTTAAGATTTACTATGAAAAAAATAGTTACAAATAATATGCACCCTGTAATACTATTTTCAGTTTAAAATGTGTATGTGCTTGTGTGTATGTGTGCATATGAGGTAAAAAAAATCTGCAAGAAAAAACAACAAAAGACTTAAAATAGTTATGTTTTGTGGATTTATGGATGATCATTATTTTATTTTTATTTATCTCTATTTTCTAACATTTCAATAATGCATGTGTGTTACTTGTATAAAATTTTGAATCAATATAAGTTCCACCACCCAGTGATAACTACTATTAATATTTGGTGGATTTCTTCCTACTCATTAAACATTCTTTGAAAACATTATTTTATTTGTTATATTATATTTTATTATATAGATATATTATGATTTATTTAATCATTTCTGTACTGCTTCACATTTAGGTTGTTTATTTCTATATGTGTGTGTCATTATTTTAAACAATATGATGAATATTTTGGTACATATTTGACTATATCATTTATGATATGATATGATATATGATATGACTATATCATATATGATATGATAAAGTAACATAAGTGAAGTTTCTCAGTGAAGATGTATGAATTTTCAAGTCTTTCAATAAATGTTCCCAAACTACTTTCCAGACAGTTATAAAAATTTGCATTATTTTTTTACTCTTTCTGGTACAAGCCTTAGTTTGAATTAGGGTGAATAGTTGTAGATTAATTGAAAAAATATTTTTTAAGTTTTTATTTAAATTCCAGTCAGTTAACATACAGTATAATATTAGTTTCAGGTGTACAATATAGTGATTCAGCACTTCTATACATCATCCAGTGCTCATCACAACAAGTGCACTCCTTAATCCCCATCACCTATTTAACCCTTCTCCTCACCCACCTCCCTTCTGGTAACCATCAAGTTTGTTATCTATAGTTAAGAGTCTGTTTCTTGGTTTGCCTCTCTCTTTTTTTCCCCTTTGCTCATTTGTTTTGTTTCTTAAATTCCACATATGAGTGAAATCATATGGTATTTGTCTTTTTCTGACTGACTTATTTCATTTAGCATAATAGAGGATAATAAAGTATATATATATGTATATATGTATACACACATGTATACACACATATCATAGCATTTTTAACTTAAAACATAAATATATGTGTGTTCATTTGCCAGCCTTCTGTTTTATGGTCAAGGATTTTTCTTTGAGTATGGCCACACTTACTTGAATTTGGTTTTGTTTAGTGGTATGCTGACAAATGTTTAGGAACAAACTCTCTGGAAAAAAATAGCCCTGGCTGTTGTGTTTGATAATTTCTGTGGTGTAAATATTCCCACCATGGCCACTTTTAAGTTACTAACATGGCACTAAATGTGGAATTGGAAAGAAATGTATAGCAGCACACCATTATACTATATTTCCACTCTTCAGATACAATAACTGTAAATAATCTGTATAGATAATTATAAAATGTAAGATATTCAGGAAGTAATGAGTTGTTAGTATTTAATAAGTTTGTTTTAAAAGAGAACTTATTTTATTCTAAGTTTGTGTCATTTAATTATTAAAATGGCAGTGTTTAACAATAGGCTCACCAAATTCCTGAAAATTTGATAATCGGCCCTTGTGAGCTAGCACAAGCTGGCTGCAGGGCATAACTGGTTTTGTCTTTTTCTGAAACCACAACATAATGCATCCTTTATGATTTGCAGTTTGGGTTTCTTTGAAGTCAAGAAGTCAATTTAAAAACACTTATTGGGGTGCCTGGGTGGCTCAGTCGTTTATGCATCTGCCTTCAGCTCAGGTCATGATCTCAGGGTTCTGAGATCAAGCCCCACTTTGGGCTCTCTGCTCAGCCCTCAGTCTGCTTGTCCCTATGCCTCTGCCCTGCTCGTGCTCTCTCTCTCTCTCGAATAAATAAATAAATAAAATCTTTAAAAAAACCCACAAAAACACTTGTTATGAAATTGGAATGTGGAGTACTTCTAGATGTTTATGACTCCTGCTCCCAACCAATCTTTCATGGTTGTTTCATCCACATCTAATTTGACATCTTTGTTTTACTAACTTGTCTTTATTGAGTTGCAATTTAATTTTCATGGAAATGAATCTGTTTTTTTCTTTTTGCATTTATACTTCACCATCACCATTTTATGTAATGTACAAAGTAGAGTTGTAATCAGCAAGCTTGTTAATAATTACAAATGGCTTTTGGTAAACATATAATTCAATTGATAGGAGCAGAAGTGCCTAGGCATCCACAACCATGTGAGTCTCTTGGTTATGTGCATTTAACATGGGCACAGAGATGCATTAGGCAAGTACTGTATTTTGTATTCTGTTTCTTTCAACTGAAGGACAGTTCTTTAGTAAAATGCCTGATAATGAGCTGAATAACTCATATTTCTACCTCATTTCTTACAGTGGGGATTTATTTTACTGATTCATCCATGCTATCTCCCCCATGACCAATAGGAAGGATTCGTGAGAGGGCTAGGCAGAGTCATAGGGAAGGTATGTCTTAGCCAACTAGCTCAGGAAGCAGTCATATCCACGACCTTGTACTCTAGAGAGTCATTACCACTAGGTTTTAGCCAACTGAACTAATGAGGCTCTTGATGTTATATTTTTCTTGACATTTGTTTCTTCTCCTGCTTTAGATTCCACTGAAGTCGTTATCAAGTCAAACAATGTGAGAGCCAGGATGGTCCTTACAAAGCAACTCCCAATTCCTTCATTTTATAGAATTTCTCTCAAACTCTGTTCTGGGTCCATGCTTCTCTTATTATATTGATGTGTGTATCTCAGGAACTTAGAGTTGTAATGCTAACAATTTCCTAGAGAAGATTGGTATTTTGTGTTATGTAACTGGGCAGTTCTTTCAAATGTGTGGATAGATAACTGAGGTTTGAGGATGCTAATATTGTTAAGCAACTGGAGAGGATTCTCCAGTGCTACTTATTAGGAACCTTGTAATTATATTAGAAAGTTAAACAAGACTCCACTAAGTGAAAATGTCAAGACATATTTGCGAAACTTTCCAACTTCCCCTGAGCCTTAGGGTAGCCAAATGACTAAAGCAGTCGGAGAGGTGAATAACCCTTTGTTTCAAGTAATTGTTGCCAGAAATGTCATTTCCTTCCTGCTTTGTAGCTGGAGGCTTCTTCATAACCTTCTGTAAAAGAGGTTTTAGAATTCTTAGAACTTGAAACATACCGTCTCTGTGTTATCCTCTTAAGTGATCATTATTTCTTTTTCTAATTCTGTCAGGTCAGAGAAATAATTTACATCTCTTCAAAAGAGCTTTATAGGTCATAAGCATTTCAAAGTGTTAACTTTAATGATAAGTTTCGATTGTTTCATCTGTCAATGCTATTAAAATTCATTTTGTTTCTAGGATTCCTTTAATTTGTGATAGTCAGGATTCTTTCAGTGTGAACCTGAAGTAAAAGGTAAAGTTTCAGCATGGCTTAAAACGTTATTCTAACTATTCTATAGTATAAGTCAAGATGGGGCATAAAAAGTGATCAGGGCCCATGAAATATTTGTGGTGGTAAATGTTGTCTGCTTATAGCCAAGGAGCCTTGCAAAGAGAAATGTTCCTTAGGACTGATAAACTTGGAAAGAGATAGCAGTTTGGGATGGCCCAATTGTGAGTCTCTTGATACAAATTACATTATCTTATTCAACCCTTGTGAAATTCAAAGTGTCAGAGTCACATATCTATCAAGTCACATAGCTATCAAGAAGGAGTGTCAGGACTCAAACCTAATTCTTTCAGGTGCCAAATTCATCTTGTTTTCTAATTTACAGTTACTATGGCACCAGTAGATAGTAAATGTTACTTCGTGCTGCTTTGATCTGATTGTTTGATTTTGTAAAAGAGGATTTCCAAGTTTTTTTTATAGTGACTTGACTCAGGCATTTCATTTGAGGGCTAAGCAAGATTGGCAACTAGGAATCATAGATCTGTTAATTGGCCCCATCCACTGAATCCACAGTGGGAAAGAAAAGAAAAATTTAACACTTGATATCCAGGAACTGGTCTGATGCTCACAAGTAGGTCTTATGCATACTACTTCAAGCTGGACTGTCACTAAAGCTAGGCCTTTTTCTCTTCTTGGAGAAGAGCACAGAATATTAATACCACACAAGATCACTTTGAGGCTGTAATGGAGTGAGAACAAAACAAAGTCACTGTGTGACCCAACTGTACACAACACCATAAGCCTTCCTCTCTCTCAGCTAAAATGAGTGATTGTTACTTGTTTACCAATTATAGCTTTAACCTCATCTAGCCTGCCCTCCTTATAGATAAGATTCACTGAGATACCCAATCGTAGAATTGCCCTTGCTTTCTGATAGCTCTCAATCTAGAAGGAATCACTGCTTCCTTAAACCTCCCAAATTATGCAACCTAATCCCAAATCCTGTAATATGTTCTTTCCAACACCCTATTTCTGAGATGTTCCCTTTGATGTATGTTCTCTCTCACTGCAACAAGTAATAATCCCAATTTGTTCAACTACAAGTGTGTTCTTGAATATAATTGACACCAGAATCTCATGATGGACAGGGCTTATTTTGTAGCCTACTGCTTGCTTGAACCATCTAGTGACCAGTTACCCTGATGGAGGTGGCTAGAGCCCTCTCCCATCATACCAGTGCTATATGAGATGGAATCCTGAGTTTCTTAATGAACTTTTAATCTTGATTTACTTTTTTTTTTACAGATTTTATTTATTTATTTGAGAGAGAGTGAGAGAGAGAGAGTGTAAGCAGGGGGAGAGGGAGAGGGAGGAGCAGACTGCCTTCTGAGCAGGGAGCCCAATGTGGGACTCAATCCCAGGACCCTGGGATCATGACCTGAGCTGAAGGCAGACCCTTAACTGACTGAGTCACCTAGGTGCTCTTTAATCTTGATTTAAACTTCTGGGCATCATCAGCTATAGTTCCACAGTTGGGTCTCTCTAGAGAAGAGGGTCTCCCAATGGGAGGATAGGGTTAATACAAATAATGCTGGACATGTCAGAAAACTTGACTTATGGTTTTGTCTCTGTTGGAAGATAGCATTGTGACCACAGTCAAGTTGCTTAACCTCTTTGGGCCTCGGGATTTTAGCTTTGAAATGAAAGGTTTGGGTAATAGAGGTCTCTGAGGGTCCTTGTAGCTGTAACATTTGGTGATTGAAATCCACTATGGGGATACCATCTCCTCTCTCTAGTAAGTAATACCATGTAACTGAAGAGTTTTGTGATCTGAGTTATCCAAAATGTTTGATTTCAAAAAGATACCTGAAATACATGAAGGTATAGTTTGTAATTTTCTTCACAAATATTTTCAGGCAGATGGCTAGCATAATTATTTCTGGTGTAAAAGCAGACATTGTTAAAATGTAATAAGAACCAGATAAATCTGCAGGAACTCTCTTAGCTCTGTCTCCAGAAAACCAGTGCTAATAAGTCAAATTAGTCATTTTTATTTAGGAGACATGAGAAGGCATATGGTTGCATGCTGTACCAGCTGTCATAAAATTTTGGAGAAAAGTGTTGCTTACAAAGTTTCTAGGGAAAGTGTTTCATAAAAGTATTTTAACCTTCATAGCTTACAAAACCAGTTTGCTTCCTTTCTTCATAAACTGTATTTTTGACCTAAATTCTCTTTAACAAGAAAGGTTTAGCAGGAAGGAAAACACACAGCTAAGAGAAAAATAAGTGGACTGCCTTCTAGTGGAGGACCTGTTATATATTGCTTTTTTATGGAGCTGGGATTTTCATGTGAGTCTAAAGTGTGTTGTAATGAAATATATTTAGAGATTTGTTTTCAAGCAAAATAAGTGTAAGTTCTAGAAAGCTATGCTCCACTGTTTAACCTTTATGCATAGTATGAATTACAATGGTAACCATATTATGTACATACTTTATATGCATACCTTCAAAATCCTTACTCATATGCAAGGTCCTTTCATCTTTGGGCCTCTCCTCCCTTATCATTATTGAATTATATGTGTGTGTGAATGTGGAGTCTAAAGATCTTCCATTTACTGTAATTTATTCCTCTTCAGTTTCTCTGTTCTTTTACATTTTTTCACTTACGTTTTTTAAAAAATTTCCTTGTTTATTCACCTTGTAGATTCAGGGTGTTTTTTTTTTTTTTCCTTTTCTTTTCCTTTTAGTTTTTCATTAAAAGAAGCCAGACATATAAAAGAAAGGACAGGGTTCAAAGCAAACCTAGAATCAGAGATTTACAAGTTTTATATAAGAGCCCATCACTGCAATTGCAGTTGGTCTCATGCTAAGAAATGTATAATAAATCATGAGGCTAGACTAAGGAAAGTCTTTGGAAATAATCAGAAAAGATAGTGGAATTCTCAAAAACTAACAGTAGAAATTGAGTAGTTACATATAAATGTTTATAGGGATAAATATTTGGAAGGTATTAATTAGAAAATCTGTTGATTTTGCTTGTCTAAATTGCAAACTTAGTGTTTAGGTTGTCAAAGCAACTTGAATATATTTGTTCTTTGAAATAATTTTTGGTTATGAAATTGTAGAAGGCTTTTAAATAATTTTTACCATACATTACATAGGGACCTTATGTCCTTAGTTTCTTTAAAACTAAATTACATTTCATTTCTTTCTTTTTCATTATACTAAGACTAAAGTACATTTTTTCACATTTTGCATAATATATAAGTCTATCAGATTATGCATTTGTTAAATAGTTGACCTTTGCCATTATCTCAATGGATTAAGAACAGTGGTTCCCAAAATTTTAAGGGTAAAGATTTCTTGTATATATCAAAATAGTTCCTAGGACTATCCCCCCTTCACTTTGCCTCCAAGAAAATAGCTATCATTTTCTATTTTTCTCTCATAATGCCACATAGCTTCTATTAATTATTATTATAATTAATTTGCCTTTCATTAATAACCATAAAAACTTCTGCATATAATAAAAAATAGTAGCACATATTATTCAGTTAGCAGATAGATTAGTGTACACATGAACTGACAGGCTCTTTGTAAGAACTGATGAGTATCTATGGTACTCAGATTGGGAACCACTGGTTTAAAGCTTGACACCCTAAATTGTTAACTCCTTGCTTTTGCTGATATAATTCCCAAAGTGGTTTATAGGACTTCCTTTCTAAATCTGACCCTGCAATTTTAGGTGGGCTGTTACAAAAATGACAGTAGTATGGAATAACAGTATTGATCATCCTCCTTCTGTTTTGCCTTGAAGTTTGTTATGGGAGGTGGGTATAGGAAGGCTGGCCCAGATAGATAGTGATTAATGGGGAATGATGAGGGTTGTGTACTGTGTGAGGCTGTGTGTTTTGAGCTGAAGCAGGGTATTTCCTGCCTAAGAGAAAATGAGTTGAAAAGAACAGGGTTGGAGGGCCAAGAAAGAATCTATGGAGGATAAGTTAGAGTTTACACATTGAAAAAAGCACCAACAAATACCAAGTCCAAAGGTAGAATCAGTGTCAGGATTGCAGAGCCAAATGTTCAAAAGTCAAATTTGGAAAAGACTGGAGTAAAAACAGGAGCAAGTATGATACTGCTTTTTATTCATCTACTTCTGAAATTGATCTGGATTTGGCTGTTTATTTTTAATAAATGGTGAAGGGCTAATTGGCTTACTGTGCAATGTTTACCATTTAGTATCCCAAAGTATACTTAGCTCTAATTAGAAGCTAGAAGGTTAGTTTTCTTTTACTTTTTATAACTGAAAGTCCTAACATTGGTTTGGTTATATTATAGGAAGCAAGATAATAGGTGTTTGGACTGGAAAATCCATCTTCTGATCCATAATTCTTCAACCTACATTTTGTATAGGTTTTCTAATATAAATTAAATAGTTTACTTCTTCTTAAACCCTCTCCTATGGGTTTTCCTTCCCACCCACAATCTATTTTCTATCTACAGACTTTATAAACAACTGCATCTAACTGTCATGTGGGTATATGATGTTGGGCATTAGGGGATTCTGTGTAAATTAGTGATCACTACTCTAATCCTTCTTTCCTGGTTTACTAAGGAAGGCTCAGATGAGCTCCATAGGGCTGGAGCAGGAGTTAGGAACATTTCTTGTGATATGTTGTGCCAGGGTTGAATACCAAACCATCTGAATGTCTAGGGGCAAACCTAGAAAAGTGAGTGTAAGTGGGACAGTAATGCAAGAAGGCCTATGTTCTTTACTGCATAACTTATCACAGTATTTCATATGATAATATGAAATGTGACTCTCCTAGATAAGGATAGGTTATGCCCTCTTTTCCAAATTTATTTGATCATTGATTTTGAATATTTCTAAGTGTGTGTGGTAGGGTAATATCTTGCTAGACACTAGTGTTCCATGGAACATGGTTTGGAGAATGTCACCTTAATAGAAATAAAATTTAAAACATAAGTTCTGCTTACTGTGCAGTCATATTATTTTTGAATGTAGAGTAGTAGATTTGCTTTAGAAAGAGCAGAGCAAAAATAATGTTATTTAATTTGCTAAGTCTGCATAGTGATATGGTACATCAGTATGATGTGCTAAAAGTGAGATGGTTAGATCTGTACCATTTCAGAAAATTTCAGACCATAAGGTCCTAGGATGGGGGCTACAGTGGAAGGAGAGACACCCTTTGGCCACTCTGGTCATTAAGGCATGATCTATATTAGTGTAAACAGAAACCCAAATCTACTTTCCAACAAAACCTAAGTAATAGTAATTTCCATATTATTCACTTCTTAAATTCATATTAATTCCTTTCCTTGAGGTGCCACAAAACATTTTAAAGTCCAAAATGTTCTTTTTTGTGCTCAAATCTCTCCCAGTGATTGCGTTTTTCTAACACAAAGAAAAATTATGTGTTTACATTAACATGCACTTCTCACAAGTCCTATTTACATTACTCACACCAGTGGGTCTAGAGGTACTTTTCTCTTTGAGAATTTACAAATGTCATACATAGTCTTCTTCACTTCTCTTTAGTCACCTTTCAAGGACAAAATTCCTCTTAATTTAGAGTTTAACTTGTGAGGTGGTGTGTTTAGTTTTCTGAATTAATGTCAGTGTGCTTTAGTATGCTGAGACATCTGTTCAGACCACAGGTCACCCTCTCATCCAGTAAATTTATACTGCTAGACCTGGCTTCTACTTTTCCTTTCTAAGGAAGTCATAGTTGACTGCAGGCAAACTTACCAGTTGAGACTATCAAGTCATTAAGCCTGTCTCCACATTGTTTCCTTAATATTTTGCAGGATGGAAGAAGAGATAGCAGGTACAAATAGCTCAATGTTAATGAACTTCCTTGAACAAGTTCTGTATCTGAGGGTCTGTGGCCAGCCTCACAAGAAGGCAGAAGATCTGCTACAAAACCAGTTTGGTTTGAGGTATGTTGCCTCTACTCATTCCAATACTTGGCATAATACCAGCATTTCTTCTGTTGGGGAATTTATTTCTTTGGAACTTAAAGATTTCAGTTTCTCAAAAGATTTTTACTAAAGTATAAATACTGCAAGAAGAAAAGGTATGATGAGGTATCTTATCATCTAATACCATCTAATAATTAGCAGATTTGAGTTTGACTTTTACAGGAGCAAGGATGCATCCAAGTATTGTGGGACCTGAAATTTATGCAGTTAAGAAGAGGGCTCTTTAAGAAAAAAGAACAGACATTAATTAGTAAAAAATTAGGCAAAGAGTGTTGAAAGGGATTCTGGCAAGTAAGAGACCCTAAAGCTTCATTAGCTTCATGGTACAGCCTCGTTTGGTGTAGAGTAGTGATTAGGGTGCATTGGAAGGCCCACCCTTTGAGATTCAGTTTCAGTAGATCTGAGTGGGAGCCCTGGAACCTTGGATGCCAGGAGAGTCTGAGGTATATACCTATATACCACACTTTCAGAAACACTGTCCAGAAAATTAGAACACAGAGTAGGCTCTTGAGGGAAGTAGTTAGACCTTGCCATCTAGGGAAATGAGAAAGTAGGAGGAAGCCAAAGATAACTCCTAAGTAAGGTAATGGTACTCATAGCTATATGGCTCCAGAGCCACATCCACAATCACCATTACCATATATGGCTCCATATATTACCTATACTCAGTCTTGTTCTCCTCTGTACTCAATATTCACATTCTTTCAGATGTCCACATAATGAATGTAAGCCACAAAACATCTCAATTTAGTGAATTTACTTACTGCATCTATTTCTTTTGCATACCCAAGATAAAGTAACATGAAATGCAAGCTTTTCTCATAAAGAAACATATTTATTTATTTATTTATTTAAGATTTTATTTTATTTGAGAGAGAGAGTGAGAGAGTGAAAGAGCATGAGGGGGGAAGGGTCAGAAGGAGAAGCAGGTTCCTCCACTGAGCAGGGAGCCCGATGTGGGACTCCATCCCGGCACTCAGGGATCATGACCTGAGCCGAAGGCAGTCGCCCAACCAACTGAGCCACCCAGGTGCCCAAGAAACATTTTTATTATTGAAATGATGACCCATATGTTATTATACAGTATCTACCTTTCTCAGAAAATTTCATGAAGAGTAGGTGAGATCCCTGATATCACTCTCTGCAAGGGGAGTCCTATGCTTACATATAAAAGGGAGATGATGAATGATTGGACAGGAAGAGGGACAGAAGGGCGATATCCCTGAGTGTGGTTCAAGATGTACTCTCCCATTCTTGGAAAACTGGATCAACAGAGCTATTAGGAAACTTTCACTAACATTTGGGGTAGCAGGAGCTTCATAGTTATTTGCTTTGGATCATAACTACTAAAAGTTAGATGGATATATAGATTGGTGAATGTTAAAATAATATAATAAAATGTATATTATAGAATACAAGTGGTGGGTATATGGGCAATTAAAAAAATTAGAGCATGTCTTCCAAACACTAAATGCTTCATATACATTATCTTATTTATGTGATATAGATGTTAATAGTCTCATATTACAGATGTGGAACTTTAACCTCAGAAAAACCTGCCTAAATACACACAGCTAATAAATAGTTGAACTATGATGTGAACTCAAGTTTGTCTGACTCCCAAAGTTTACCATAGGTGAAAGTATTTGATCCTTCTGGGCTCTTATATTCCTAGGTACTGAACTTCCAGTTGGAGAATATCATGCTTAATTAAAGAAATATTTCTGTTTAGCTGGTGTCATAGTGAGAGCCATGTTTGATAAGAAACTAGTTGCTGGACACTATAATCATATGCTACTCTTATACACAAATCTGAACTGCATGCTGTTCAGAGTCATTGTATTAGTCAGAGTTCTCCAGAGAAACAAAACCAACAGGATGTGTGTGTGTGTGTGTGTGTGTGTGTGTGTATAAAGAGATTTATTATAAGGAAATCAATCATATGATTATGGAAGTTGGCAAGTCCAAATTTTACAATGTGAGCCAACAGGCTGGAGATCCAGGAAAGCCAATGGTTCAGATGAAGTCCAAAGGCAATCTTTTGGAGAATTCCAGGGGGGCTGGTCTTTTTGTTCTTATTCAGGCCTTCAACTAATTGGATGAGGCCCACTCTGATTATGGAAGACAATCTGCTTTACTCACAATTCAATAATTTGAATGTTAATCTCATACAAAAACATCCTCCAAATTGACACATACAATTAAATATCACAGCCACTTAAGTCACGGTCTTCCCTTTTCCATTGTGGGGGACTAGCTCTGGGTAGGGCAATGAGCCTCCTAAGGCATCCATTGGAGTCAGGTGCCTGGAATACAGAAACTTTCTATAGTTGGGAAAGACCATCTGCTCCTGTTTTTGTATATTCAGAAACCACCCAGCAGAAGTAGGTCCTAAACTCCTGAGTGATTTCTGTCCATGAGATCACTATAATAAGCATTGGCATGCTTCCCATCAGTCACAGCACTGAGAGATCAATAAGACTTTTTCTGAATTCCTATTTCTATCTCAAGCCAAGTATGATTTATCTTCCCTATCAATAGAATATCACTTTATTTTTTACATTTGTTGTGTAGTTCATCAAGTTATATGCTCTAATAAAGGTAGTTCTAAATGGGTTTTATGTTAACCTCTCCTTCCCCCTGCAACAGCCACTAATTTATCAGCCACTTGAGAGCAGGTTTGTGTGTCATTTAGCCATGTAGCCATGTAGCCACGGGCCTTACTCATAGTAGGTGTTCAAAGGATATTGGTTGAAATTACTTGGAATGTATTTGTGGGGCTCCAAAATAATGCTGGCCAGTGCCTATTTGAAGAATATAGGAAGAATAACAATTCTTACAAGCTACAGCCTGACAATCAGAGCACTGCCATTTTTAATCTTGTTCTTGTAGCTCCTCCTAGTGGAAGGTAGCAAAATCTCTTGGCTATAGGATTACTTGTACCATTACTGCCAGAAACAACAGGAACTACCATGAAACTAAACACAAACGCTTTCTTTGTAGGAATTATATATATTTTAAGTTTTTACTTTTTTTTTAGATTTATAGCTGGCTCCTAAATTTCTAAAATGTCTATTTAGCCTTTTAAAAAGCAACCTGGATTATTTTGGGGAGGAGATTTAATCAGATAATGTTGATGCGAACTATGGCATTCCTTATAGGCATGGAGCCAAGCATAGTGATAAGAAGAGAGCTATTTGGCTATTTCTTAGAACTTAGGTGGGGTGAGGAACAAACATCTTTTCCCACTTCCCTGAGCTCCATCCTGCACTGCAGCCCAGCAGGGGACCAGTGAAGTTGGCGCAGCATGCCTCTGGCCCTGCCCATCTTCCACCTTTCCCTCTTAGACCTCAGCAGTACTTTCTGCTTTGGTCCTGACAGGTACGTCAGTTTTTTGCAGTTTGCCTGACTGATTTATGTGGCTTAAGAATTCCTTAAGTTTATGCTTTTGGTAGTCTGTATTTCAGATAAAAGACAATGTTTTTGATTTTTCACATTTCTCTATAGGAATCATAGCCTCTTCTCTTTAATCCCAAATTTTTAAGGGGTTGTCTGGGTATTATATATCCATTTTTTTTTTTAAGATTTCATCTATTTATCTGACAGAGAGAGAGAGACAGCGTGAGAGTGCTCAAACAGGGGGAGTGGCAGGCAGAGGGAGATAGAGAAGCAGTCTCCCCACGGAGAAGGGAGCCCAATGCAGTCTCCATCCCAGGACCCCTGAATCATGACCCGAGCTGAAGGCAGATGCTTAATCGACTGAGCCACCCAGGCACCCCTTATGTATGCGTGTTTAATGATTCATACTCCTAGGATTTTGAATTTGTTCTTAAAAAAATTCTATTATAGAATTTTAGAAATAAAATTGTTCTTTTATAGAATTTTAGAAATATTAAAAGTAATGTAATAAGCTTCTCAATGTCTGCTTTCAAGAGATTGCAACAGTTTTTTTTTTTTAACCAACTTATGCACAGAACAGCACATTCCCCAAATGTAATATATATAGGGTAAAAATCTTCAAACGGAAAAATTTTCCTTCTTTTCTGTGAGGAAAATAATTAACAATTTGACCACTGATCCATACCAGCGAATGAATGTGATACCCTTAGCTTTTCTGAGGTTATGCATAACTTGTCTATCCAGCTTCATAAACTGTGGAATAGGCTTTATGGAGAAAAAAAAATCTAAGAGTGAATGTTATAACATGAATCAGCTCTAGCTACAAATTTGATGTAGTGTTTGCTGAAATTGACAGCAAAAAGCAACATTAATCCATATACTAGTACTGCAGTGGTTTCATTTCATCCCTTTGTAACTACGTGACTTGGAATATATTTGTTTTTTCATTTTATTTCAGTGCCTCTGAGCAGACAACGTGGCACCTTTTGAGACATGACATAGGTTTGAAGCAATACAGTTTATACCTATGCAGTGCAACTCATTAGAGAAGCAATTCTAGGTTAGGACTTTAGTCTCACTACTTGAAAACATAAAACATAAAATCGTATGGTAAGGATAAAGACTATCATGTATGGTTGGCTCAGTTAACTGGAACTTCTGTCTTCCCTCTTCTAGTTGTATTCTGCTTTGTCAGGTTCTCTTCTGTGCTCTTGGACAAAACATATGATTTAATTTTCTACTCAGATTAATTATGTGGGATTTGATTGTACATTGCTAAATTTACCTAAGAGTTAAATATATGTTCTCTTCTTCATTTAATCTAGTGATTTCACATTTGATTACCATGAGATAATTAGAGATGGAATTTCTGTGGTTGGTGGTGAATGTAATCAACAATTAAAAATTTTTGATATGGATTATTACATCCACATATTTATTGGAGAAAAATAATACAAACTAGAAGTGGTATTTTTTCAGGAATAAAAACCCATAATTTGCTAAATCTCTTTGATCCTGAAGCTTTTTTGAGAACAATGGAGGAGGAAGAGATACTCTTTACTTACTCCTGTATATACATCATTTGCTCCAATGCCCATATGTGATACTTAACATTTTTTTCTTATGTGTACACTTTTCGGTGTGCTGACAACTTGTTTAACAAAAAATGTATATAAGCTTATGTACTATTGTTAGTTTGTATTAATGACTAAGTTATAACCACACAATTGAGCATTTTGTCAAGGTGTGTTTGAGGGTCCTGCTGGGTTCTCTTGTATTTGAGGAGGACTTTCTTTCTGGACAGTTAATTAGTACTTATCAGAGAAAACAAGTCTGTTGGCCTGGATACTAAATCTGTCTTTGGACAAGTGGTAGATTGGAGTCTGTCTAATTGACAGCTATCTACAACACATAGCCTATAAGTGACAGAGTAAATTTCAGATTGAAAAATGCTACCTGAAAACTAATAACTAATATGGAATTGTAGTTTAAGGGAGGAAAAATAATTTTCTCTCTACCCTTCTGGGTTCTTGGCTGAGACCCCCCCTATAGTAAAAGACAGATTAACAAGGGAAAAAAAAGCAAACAGAAGTTTAATAGCATGTATAACTCTTGTATACATGCGAGATACCCACAAAAACTGAGTAACTCCCTGAAATGGCTCAAGTTACCACCTTAAATACCATTTCCAGCTAAAGACAAAAGAGGGGAGGGGACAGTTATGGGAGGTTACCAGAAAAAGCACAGTCAACAAGGTTAAAGTTGTTAGGCAGATTTAAGTCAGTGCCTTTTCCATTGACAAGAGTTTCTGGAGATTTAGAGTCATTCTTCTTTTCCTGGTACAGAGAGGGAGACACGCTTACAAATGGAGATTTCCGTTATAAATGTAAAAATGTCTCTTACAAAAGAGTTAACTTCTACTAAGTTTTCAGAGCTAGTTTTCAGCTTTTAAGTCTGCTGTTTCTTAAAAATAATCAGCTCAAAATAATCCTTATGTTAAAAAGAATTATTATTAACTATGGTGAGATGTACAGTCATGAAACACTTTAAGAATGTAGCAACCAGTACGTATTTGATCCTTATCAAAACTATGCAAGCTATAGGTTAGCCTTCTGGGCTAACGGTGAACATTTTTCTGCTTTTATACCTCATCGTTACTACTTGCTAGTTAAATACCTTTGTTTATCTCAATCTCAGTCCTCAAATTTTGGTGGAGCAAGGAATTACCCTTTGAAATGTCTCATAACTTGACTTTTTCTCTTCCTAGAAAGCTCTTCCCAAAAGAATTGCTTGGCTTTTTCCTCACCTCCTGATGTTTCCTAACATGTTACTGTAGAGGCCACTTTTCGGCAAACATGCTTGAGCGATGGAGTGTAGAAAGGGCTCACAGCAACCACCTGGCTGAATACAGACAGGACCATCAGGTGACCTACCTCAAAATATCTACAGGCCCTAACTGACCAATGGGCTACTTACAACTAGGCACAGTTACCAAAAAGGGAAAATTCTGTAGGTCACCATACCTCCTCGTCTTCCCCCTTTAAAAACAGCCCCCACCCACTGCTTCATTGAAGACAACCTCTCCTCTTGTTATCCTGCCCACTGCCGCCTTGTGGTATATTCAATAAACTTCTATCTCCTTTATTCTGCCTCAGGTGAATTCTTTCAACTCCCATACCACCGGCTTCCACTGGATCATCACCCCACATCTGGGGGCTCCCATCTTATTGAGAGAAACCCCATTTAGACACCACAGTTACCTTTACATTGAAGGCTTGAAAAGCAATCCTATTTAAAGTTTCAACTTGTCTTACCATCACACACACACACACTCAGCATATCGCTTTTTCTGCTTTATTTTTGTCTTTTTAACACATATCACTATATAGAATATAAACTATTGTGTGTGTGTGTGTGTGTTTTGCCTGTATCCCCAACTAGAATATAAGTTCCATGAGGGCAGAGATTTTTGTTTGTCATGTTTATTCTTATAGTCCTGGTTCCTTGAATAGTGCCTGGCACATTTAACAATGAAAAAAAATTGTTGAATGAATGAAAGGAAGGAAGGACAAAAAAGACGGAAGAAGGCATTAGGGAAGGCATTGATTCCAGGATCCAAAATTTCTTTTTGCTTTTAAAATTTGGGGCAGGGGCGCCTGGGTGGCTCAGTTGGTTAAGCGACTGCCTTCGGCTCAGGTCATGATCCTGGAGTCCCGGGATCGAGTCCCGCATCGGGCTCCCTGCTCGGCAGGGAGTCTGCTTCTCCCTCTGACCCTCCTCCCTCTCATGCTCTCTATCTCTCATTCTCTCTCTCAAATAAATAAATAAAATCTTTAAAAAAAAATAAAATAAAATAAAATTTGGGGCAAAATGATTCAATCATTATTTTTTCATTAGGATAGAATATTTAGGGAATACTATGCCTCCTCTTGAATGGAGAGGACAGCAATCAAGTAGAGCTATCTACTCTTAGATGAAGGGCTTCAGTCAGTTGGGTTAGTGAAAAAGCAGAAGGATATAATAATCATCAGAGATGCTAAAGAGCATGTTGATCAGGGGTGTTTTATAATATCCTATTCACTGGGGTAGAAATGGGGGTGGGAAAAAGAGTTAGCATGGCAATGGAAGAGAGGGAGGGAAGAGAAATGGAAGGTAAAGAGATGTAAAATATACAACTAAATAAATTTGGTTATAAAAATGAGATTTTTCAAGCAAATTTGTCAGTAGGCCCTCTTGCTCAACTATAGACTCCAACAGGTAAAACCAGAAATAGATAAAACCACTTAACTCATGTTCTAACTGAAACCCACTGTTACTATTTCTTATCACACTTTCTTGAGGCATTGATGAATGTTTTGCAGTGACCAGAATATTTCAGCTGCCAGGCCAGAAAAGCTCTGATAACAGCAGAATGCCTAGAAGATCACATCCCTTCCCTGCCCATGATCATAGACACATACTGATTCCCACCTATGATCACATGCCCTCTGCCTGTTCTCTTGCATGTACCCCTTGCACCCCCACTCTCTCCCTATAAAAATCTAGGTGTCCATCTTGTCAGCAGAGAGGCCACTTGTTAAGGCTTGAGCCTGCCACCTCCCCCAACTGCCAGCACCTGAAATAAATTTCTCTCTTTCTTTTCCAAACCCTCATCTCTTGAGTTACTGGCTTCTCTTGAGACAAGTTTATCCAAGTTTGCTTGGCAACAGTGTTGGCAAACCCTGCCAGGAGCTATGCTTTTGATTTGTCTAACCATCTCAGGATTTCCTGGAATGGAGTAGTTGGCCATGGCAGTGAGCCAGGGCTTACCTCTTTGTCTCCTGAGTTAGTGGCTATGATAGATCAATTGGTAACAAATTGATTTTCTTATTTTTAATATATGTTTTATAACTTGTAGATGTTAAAAGACTTATTTTTATCCTCAAATCATAATACAGGAACTCCTAGGTTTATAATGAATTTTATTACTGGAAAAGTTTCTGTAAATTAAAATTAAGTGAAATCATTTTTTCCTAAGCAAACAGTGAGGACTTCTTAACCAAACATCTGTTCCCACCCTTTTTTTTTTTTTTTTTTGGAAATGACTATATATACCACACTTTACTAACAAAAATTATAGACCTGAATAGAACAGAATATGCCACCCCAAATATGCTTTTTTGGTATAAGGATTATTTTGAAGTGATTATTTTAAAAGATAGCAGACATGAGAGAATCTATGAAAACAGCATAAATTACTCTTTTGTAAGGGAAATTTGCATTTATAAAGGAAATCTTTATTTGTAAAGGTGTCTCTCTCTGTACCAGGAAGAAAAGGATGACTACAAATTTCCAGAAACTCTTATCAATGGAGAAGTCACTAACTTAAATCTGCATAAAAAACCTTACTCTTCTTTATCGGACTTTTCCTGATTACCTTCCCATAATTTGCCTCCCCACACCTTTCTTCCTTTGTTTTAGCTGAGCATGGAATTTAAGTTCAAATTTTAAGCTACCTCTTTGAGTTGTTTCCCTGGGTTTCTCCCATGTGTATATGAAGTTTATAGTTGACCCTTGAACAGCGTGAGGGTTAGGGCCACTGACCCCCCAACACAGTCAAAAATTTTCATATAAGTTTTGACTCCCCTACAACTTAACTACTAATAAATAGCCTACTGTTGACAAGAAGCCTTAATTTTAATATAAATAGTCAATTCACACATATTTTATATGTTTTATATATTATATACTGTATTTTTAATAAAGTAAGCTAGAGAAAAGAAAATGCTATGAAGAAAATCATAAGGAAGAGAAAATACATTTACAGAAATATCTGTATTTATCAAAAAATATCTGCATACAAGTGGAACTGCACAGTTCAAACCTGTATTGTTCAAGGCTCAACTGTACATGTTAATAAACTTCTGTTTGTTTTTCTTGTTAATCTTTTTTTTTTTTTTTTTTTTTGGTCCTCAGCTGAGAAGTAGAGGGGTATGGAAAAAGGAGTTACTCCCCCCCTACACTTGCATATCATAAAGATTTTTAAAATGTATTGAAAGGACAGAAAAATTTTCTTTTCTTCCTTTCTAAATTCTTTGGCTGGTCTAATAATTAAGCTGATGTAAGACAGACTAACAGGAGAAAACCAAAAAAATTCTGTATGTAAGGCAGCTTTATAAAAATATGAGACCTGGGTGCCAAGATGGCTCAGTCGGTTGGGCATCTGTCTTCAGCTCAGGTTGTGGTCTCTGGGTCCTGGGATCAAGCCCCGTGTCTGGCTTTCTGCTCAGTGGGGAGTCTGCTTCTCCCTCTCTCTCTCTCTCTGTCCCCACTCCTGCTCATGCTCTCTCTCTCAAATAAATAAATAAAATCTTTAAAAAAAAATATGAGATCCAAAGGGCAGCTAGGTAATTGAAGCTTATATAACATCCTGAGCTAAGAAAAGGGTGTGGGTCTGGGGATACAAGGAAAGAAAGACAGAGGAGATATTTGGAAGACAAAGTTTGCTCTATTTCATAGTTTAGTTGGTTAGGTAAAAAGGTATCTCTGGTAATAGCTCTTTTCCTGGTACAGGCCCCCTTTCCAATGTAAATTTAGGCAGTTGAAGGGAGCGGTGGAAAGCTTTTCCGGAATCTGAAGTTTCTTGAAAGTAATCAGCCTAAAATAACCCTTAAGCCAAAGAGCCATATTTTGGGGCAAACAATTCTGTTCCCAATCAGTATGTAAACTGATTAGTCAGGATAATAGTAATACAATTATAGTACTTTGCTTAATCTTCATAATTCCACTTTATTTTTTTATGGCAAAACAAATTAGAATTGGAAATAAACATAGGTTCATTCAGATGGTCTGCCTTTGGGGGATTTTCACAGGGATTTTTAAGGAGTGTTTTGGCGGGGTACCTACAGCCACTTGATGATTTCTTATGAAATGATCAAAGTGCTATCTATGTTTTTGCTAATGCAAATTGCCATGTAGCAAACAATTTCTTGCCCCTTCTGCTGCCTTCAAAGAGAAAGGCTAATTTGACCTGCCATCTCATCAGTACCAACCAAATCAGTCATATCCTGATGTTATGCAAGGGCAGGACTTCAGAACAAACCTTGATTTGCACTAAAATTTTCATCCTTTGATCCTTTACCATGTTCCTGCTTCTCACTGTCAAAAACACTCAAAGCCTTGGTTTGGTCAAACTTAAAGCACACAGGGCTAAGCTTGATCCCAAATCCGTAGAAAAGAGCTTTTCCATTTCAGGCACAAGTTCTGCATGTTGCCATTTAATAGTAGATTGCAACTGTCACTAGAGTACTCTTGTTCCTTTTCAGAAACAATTTTAAGGTTTCAATAAAATAACATAATGATACTTTTTTGGTGACAAATGTGCCATATCTTCTATATTCAAATGAATATTATCCTCAAAAGTAATCACATTGGGTGAAAATAAACATTTAAAGTGCTATTACCATAGTTCAAATATTTCTTAAACTTTTATTAAGTTGCTTTCAGAGATAGTTTATCAGCAACACAAAAACACAATAGAACCAATTTCATTACTTCATAGTAACAGGATTAGTCTTTTAGTCCTTTATCCTCTCTACTCATCTTATTATTCTTTTATATGTTTCATCCTTTCAACAATCAAAAAATATCAACCATGCATTAGGTCCTGGGGATACCGTGGTGAATATGCCTCTCTCATATTGTCAATTCATATGTGATTGATAAATTGGTTAGTGGCCTGTTAGGTTTAAATGCCATAAGTTACTAATATGGGAATAGGTGGTGGATCATTGGAAACTGTATGCTGTATTTTGAGGACTGCCAACATAATAACAAGTGTTGTAATTACACACTTTGTTGTCAGAAACTTTGTTATTACTGATAGAAATAAAATAGGACGTAAAGTAATATGTTCAAGAGTCTCAGGAAAGATATCCAGTGATCTCCTTCTCCTTGCCTTCAAGTATGGTATGCTATGACCCTTGAAACAGATACAGTTGATGATTCAACCAACATGTGCTTCCTGCTTTCCTTCCTCTTTCTTTTTTTTTAAGATTTTATTTATTTATTCATGAGAGACAGAGAGAGAGACAGAGTCAGAGGGAGAAGCAGGCTCCCCGCGGAGCAGGGAGCCGGATGCGGGACTCAATCCCAGGACCCTGGGATCATGACCTGAGCCGAAGGCAGACGCTCAACCGACTGAGCCACCCAGGCGTCCCTTTCCTTCCTCTTTCTAAAAAAAGCCCAGATTTTGTTCAGATATCAATCCTCTTTGATGAAGCTGACCCTATTTCAGGCCACAGGAGATAGATCCTAATTGATCTAAGGTAGTCTTTAAAAAATTTTTTAATTGAAAATACTTTCATTTTATAGATACAATTTACTTTACTGTTTTTGTGCTTTAATTTCTGAATTGGTTTTATAAGTGATTAATCTACTACTTTTCTTATGTTTGCATTTACCTGTGAAATTATTTCCTTTACTAATTTTCTTACTCTTAATTATTACCTTTTCTTTCCACTCAAAGAATTCCCTTTAACATTTCTTGTAAGGCTGGTCTAGTGATGATGAACTCCTTTAATTTTTGTTTGTCAGGGAAACAGAAATAGAATAAGAGTGTTCTATTCTGAATGATAGCTTTGCTAGGTAGAGTATTCTTGGTTGCAGATTTTTCCCTTTTAGCAATTTAAATATATCATGGCATTCCCTTCTGGCCTATAGTTTATGCTAAAAAAGTCAGCTGATAGCCTTGTGGAGTTTTCCTTGTATGTAACTGTTTTATTTTCTCTTGCTGCTTTTCACATTCTCTTTATCACTACTTTTTTAGAAAAAGATTTTATTTATTTGTCAGAGAGAGAGAGAGCACAAGCAGGGGGAGAGGCAGAAGGAGAAGCAGGCTCCCCCCTGAGCAGGTAGCCTGATGTGGGACTTGATCCCAAGACCCTGGGATCATGACCTGAGCTGAAGGCAGATGTTTAACTGACTGAGCCACCCAGATGCCCCTCTTTATCACTACATTTATTCATTTTAATTATTATGTGTATTGGTGTAGACCTCCTTGGATTAATTTTGTTGGGGATTCTCTGTGCCTTTTGGATTTGGATGTCTGTTTCCTTCTCTGGATTAGGGATGTTTTCAGCTGTTATTTCTTCAAATAAATTTTCTACTCCCTTCTTTCTCTCTTCTCCTTCTGGGATGCTTAGAATGCCAGCATAAGTATTCTTGATGATGTCTCTGAGTTCCCTTACCCTATTCTCATTTTTTATTATTCTTTTTGTTTTTGCTGTTCAACTTCATTTGTTTCTTCTATCCTGTCTTCCAGATTGCAGATCTGTTTTTCTGCCTACTCTAATCTGCAATTGATTCCCTTTAGTGTATTTTTTATTTCAGTTATTGAGTTCTTCTTCTCTTATTGGTTCTCTTTTATATTTTCTATTTCTTTTTTAAAGATCTCACTGAGCTCCTCCACTCTTTTCCCAAGTCCTGTAACTATTTATGAATTCTTTATCAGGCATATTGCTTGCCTCTGTTTCATTTAGCTCTTTTGCTGTGGTTTTGTCCTGTTCTTTCATTTGGGACATATTCCTCTGTTTCTTCATTATGCCTAACTCTCTGTTTGTTTCTGTGTATTCGGAAGTCAGTTACATCTCCTGATTTGAAAATAGTGGCCTTATGAAGAAGAGGTCCTGTGGTGCCCTGTAGCACGATGTCCCCTGTTCACCAGAGCCTGGCACTTCAGAGGTGTCTCCTATATGGGTTGTATGAGCCCTACTACTGTGGTTGAGCCATGTTTTCCTTCAGACCAGTGGTCTGCAATGCCCCACTTTGTTGTGGGCAAGGCTTTGTCCCTGTGCTGTTAAGGGGCCCTTCTGGGTCACCTGTAAGCTTATAGTTTGGAGGTATCAGCAGTCAGACTAGATATCTGATCTCAGCTTGTCTGCTGGGGCTGTGGTTGCATGGAATTACAGAGTGGTCTCCCTGTGCTTTTCCTTAAGAGGCTTTTGTTGGGGGGTGGGGACTGCAGTCAAGCCAGATGCTTCCCTCCCAGTCTTTTAGCTGAGGCTTCAGTCAAACTGGTGTGTGTGTGTGTTTGTCTTTCCCTCTCTCCAGGGCTGGAGTCACTTTGGAGTGTCCCTGTCCTTGCTACAGCTGCTTGCAGGATATGTCACTGTAGCAGCTACTTAGGAGGGACACCTGCTGAGTGGGGCTGGTTGGACAGGGTGAATCAACATGGGGGTGGGGTGCAAGGTTTTAGCAAAGTATGTGGAAAGTGTTCATGCTGGATCATGCAAGTGTCTGGCTATCTAGGGTATGGGGGTTGGGGGAGAAATGGTCCCCACTAGCACTTTCATTCTTGTGGAAGTCTCCTAAAGATCCATGCGCCTCCAGCACACATCCTGAGATTAGTAATAAATCTCCTTCATGTATACCATAGGCTCTTTTCAAATTGTTGCTTCTGGGCGCCTAGGTGGCTCAGACGGTTAAGCGTCTGCCTTTGGCTCAGGTCATGATCTCAGGGTCCTGGGATTGAGTCCTGCATCGGGCTCCCTGCTCCTTGGGAGCCTGCTTCTCCCTCTGCCTCTCTCTCTCTGTCTCTAATGAATAAATAAATAAAATCTTTAAAAAAAACCCAAAAAAACCAAATTGTTGCTTCTATGTTGTATTTCAGTGGAGTTGTTTGTTATGCTAAATCTTTAAGGGCCTAAACTCAATTTCTTATTGCCTTCAGGCTTCTCCAGAGCTAAACCTACTGATTTTTAAAGTATTAGGAATTTACCCCCAAAATACAAAAATACTAATTCAAAGAGACACATGCACCCCTGTGTTCATAGCAGCATTATCCACAATAGCCAAACTATGGAAACAGTCCAAGTGTCCATTGACTGATGAATGGATAAAAGAAATGTGGTATGTATATAATGGAATATTACCCTGCCATAAAAAAAGAATGAAATCTTGCCATTTGGAAACTACATGGATGGAGCTAGAGAGTATTATGTTAAGCGAAATAAGTCAGAGAAAGAGAAGTACCATAAGATTTCACTCATATGTGGAATTTAAGAAACAAAACAAGCAAAGCTGAAAAAAGAGAGAAAGAGGCATAAACCAAGAAAGAGACTCTTAACTATAGAGAACAGATGGTCACCAGAGGGGAGGTGGTTGGGGGATGGGTGAAATAGGTGATGGAGATTAAGGGGTGAACTTGTTACGATGAACACAGGGTGATGTATGGGAGTGTTTTATCACTATATTGTATATCTGAAACCAATATAACAGTGTATGTTAACTAACTGGAAATAAAAACTTAAAAAATTTTTATATATCAATGGACACTCTGTAGAGAGTGAAAGGGCAATCCACAGAATGGGAGGAAACAAGGGATTAATAGAAAGAACTCCTGAAACTCAACAACAAAAATAAAGAGCTCAGTTCAAAAATAGACAATGGACTGGAATAGACATTTCTCCAAAAAAGATAAACAAATGGCTAATGAACACATGAAAAGATGTTCAACATCACTAATGTTTAAGATAAATGTAAATCAAAATCACAATTAGATACTATATCATACTTATTAGCATGGCTATTATTAAAAGAAACAGGAGGGAGGTGAGTGGCGGATGGGCTAAATGAGTGATGGGTATTAAGGAGGGCACTTATGATGAGCACTGGGTGTTATATGTAAGTGATGAATCACTAAATTCTACGTCTGAAACCAATTTTACCATATATGTTAACTAACTTGAATTTAAATAAAAACTTGACATAAAAAAAAGAAACAGAAAATAACAAGTGTTAGTAAGGATGTGGAGATACTGGAACCCTTATGCCTTGCTGGTAGGAATGTAAAATGAGGCAGGTGCTATGAAAAACAGTATAGTAGCTCCTTAAAAATATAAACAAAGAATTATCATATGATCTAGCAATTCTACTTCTTTTTTTTTTTAAAGATTTTATTTATTTATTTATTTGAGAGAGAGAATGAGAGAGAGAGAGAGAGAGCACATGAGAGGGGGGAGGGTCAGAGGGAGAAGCAGACTTCCCGCCGAGCAGGGAGCCCGATGCGGGACTCGATCCCGGGACTCCAGGATCATGACCTGAGCCGAAGGCAGTCGCTTAACCAACTGAGCCACCCAGGCGCCCTAGCAATTCTACTTCTGGATATATATCCAAGAGAATTGAAAGCAAGGACTCAAAGATATTTGTACATTAATATTCATAGCAGCATTATTCACAATAGCCAAAAGGTGAAAACAATCCAAGTGTTTATTGATGGATGAATGAATGAACAAAATGTGGTATATTCATACAATGGAATATTATTCAGCTTTAAAAAGGAATACAGTTTTAATCTATGCTACAACCTGGATGAACCTTGAAAACATTATGCTAAGTGAAATAAGCCAGATACAAAAGAACAAATATGTGTTATTCCACTTATATAAGGTACCTAAAATATAAAATTCATAGGGATAGAAAACAGAATAGTGGTTACCAGTGACTGGAGGGAAACAGTTATGGGACATTATTATTTAATGGAAGTTACTGTTTAATGTTTGGAAAGGTTTTTTAAACGTTCTGGAGATGGATAATAGTGATGCTTGTACAACAATGTGAATGTACTTAATATCACTGAATTGTATAGTTAAAATTGTTAAAAGGGTTAATTTTATGTTATGTATATTTTAGCACAATAAAAAATATTATCTTAGACCCACTCAGAGACTCCAGGAAAAATACTAAATTTATGCAAGACATGACATGAAGGGAGTTGGGGAAAGTGCACATTTTGCTGGTTCTTTATATATGTTGGTCATACTTCAATAGCATTTTCACACTTACGTGCATGCCCATAAATCCATACAGGTTTCCTCCTTTATAGCAGGCTAAACCACAAATAAAAGGAACAGAAAATAAAACCCAGGGACCTGGGTAACCTAGGGACAATGTTTGGTGTGAATGGTTATTGTTTTGTTATGTTTGGTTTTGCTTGAATTTCCACACACACACACAATTCACTAGTTGTCTTAATAGAAAGAGGAGAACAATATAAAAAAAATAGGAGCACTCAATTTTCAATCTAGAATGTTGTTGCTTAATTTAGTTTAAAATCTTCTAAAACATACAAAGCAATGATCTACTTACTATATCACTCCTCACTACCTTTCTTTTCCATTCATATCAACCTCCTTATGTGTGGGCTTGCCCGGGTGATTAGCAGAATTTGCATGGATATAATTTGCTCTATTACAGAGGAAAATAATTCTGTTAGTTGTCCCCAAAGATTACATTTGTACTCCCTTCCTTTTTTAATTTAAAGCCTACTAATGTTACATATGTGGAGATAATAATACCTATCTTATTAGGTTGTAAGAACCTAATGGGTTAACAGAATGTAAAATATTTAGCATAGTCTGACACACTCATAAATACATAGTAGTTCCCTTCTTATCCTGCTCATGCGTGTTATATTATGCTTATGATGGCCATATGTCTTGGAATTTCCAGTATGGTACCAATATCAGATATGTTGTTTTCTTAACACCATAATATGTTTTTATAGACCATAATCCTCAAGTCAGCTTTCAGAATACAGAGAATGTATTCAGATGACATACATTCCTTAAGAATAATAATAGTTACTAGATTTTGAATATTTATTATGTTAGCCATGTCAGGTGCTCACATACACTATGTCATTTCTTGCAACTTCCCTATGAGGTGGACAGCATTGCTGCCATTTAATAGATGAAGAAATTGAGAGATCAATTAATTTGGCTAGGGTCCACACCTGGTAAGTGGTACAACCAGGTCCCTTGACTCCCTGGCTGGTGCTTTTTCTATTTCCACAAAAATTCATGGTTCTGGTTAATCAACACACATGAAAACACAGCCTTTTTGAAAATGGTGTTGCTTAAAAAAATACAGGCTACATTTTTTAAAAAGATTATTTATTTGAGAGAGAGCATGAGAGAGCACAAGCAGGGGGAGCCAGGCAGGGTGCCTGACACGGGGCTCGATCCCAGGACCTTGGGATCATGACCTGAGCCAAAGGCAAATGCTTAACCAACGCAGGTGCCCCCAGACTACTTTTTAAGTAGTGCTAAATATTTGATTACTTGTTGCGTTCTGCTGTCTGAATGTGTCCTGAAAAAATTCCTATGTTGAAATCCTAATATCTAATGTGATAATCGATGGGGCCTTTGGGAGGTAATTAGGTCATAAGGGTGGAACCCTCATGAATGAGAAGCCTGAGAGAGTTCCCTTGCCCCTTCTGCCATGTGAATATATAATGAGAAGTCTGACTTGGAAGAAGGCCCTCACCCTAACATGCTGTCACCCTGATCTCTGAATTCCAGCCTTTGGAGCTGTGAGAAATAAATGTTGGTTGTTTATAAGCCACCCAGTCTGTAGTATTTTGTTATAGCAGCCCAAATTGACTAAAACATATTTTGAACAAAGGAAGCCAGTACATGATAGAATGATAGAATCATTCCTGTGCAAGAAAAACATTAGGTGCCTCAGTTTTCTTGTCTCTAAATTAGGAATGATTTGCCTCACATGATGTCAAGGACTGACTGGAGAAATTGTTAATATAGAACCTCCAGCTTTAAAGTACAAATCTTCAGAAACATAGAGTCAGAGTAAGATTTCCTGAATAATCAAGCTTATACTTTGAAAAGGGATTGACAAGAAAAAGCTTGATGTTGAAAATGGCTCAGTTATAATCAGTTGCTGAAGTTATTCTGACAATCAAGTACAATGCAGCAGGGCAGATGTTCAGGAAAGGTTAAGGTTTTCTTGACAACTATCAGATTGTTAATATTCCCTGGGAAGTTTTTGTCAATAATGACTGAAGTGCTATAAAACTATTTTTTTCAAATTTTTATTTATTTATTTGACAGAGAGAAAGACAGCGAGGGAGGGAACACAAGCAGGGGGAGTGGGAGAGGGAGAAGCAGGCTCCCGGCTGAGCAGGGAGCCTGATGTGGGGCTCGAGTCCAGGACCCTAGGACCATGACCCGAGCCGAAGGCAGACGTTTTTTTTTTAATGACTGAGCCACCCAGGCGCCCCACTATAAAACTATTTTTAAACCATCTTTTGAGTTAATTCTATTCTTTCAAAATTCTTTTCTGCTCAAATTTACTGTAATTGCTTAATTAATGGTTATTTGGTGAAGGTTACTGAACATTCTGTTGAAGGAAAAGTTTTGACTCTTTCTGTCAAATAGAATTAAGGATATCAATGAACAGGGAGCTGTTTTGAAAAGATCTGGGCAAATTCTAATGTAAAGGAGGAGTCAGCCCATAAAATATTCACCCAAAGTTACAATTACAAGTGTCTACCTAAAATTATTATTAATATCTATTATAGAACTTTTGTATTTGCAAACTTCATAGCAATTCATTTGTATTGGTTATTCCATATAGCAATTCAACTAAGATTTCAGTGTCTATCCTTATTCTAAAGGTGAAAGACTTGAGACTAATTATAGATAGCCAGATTTTTGACCATTCATTAGAAGATAATCATTAATACATATTGATCAGAATCAGAAGAGTTGAAATAGTTATTAAAATCATTAGAATTGATGTATTTTATTACTTGCAATTCTATCAAGTAATACTTGATAAGATTTTTGGTATTCCAAGAACATGATGGTGGACAACCTAAAATCAATCAAGCCTCTACACAAAGACATGTCAGAATATTTAGAGAGCCTCTGATATTAAAATAATTAATGACAACTTCATTTATTGTTACCTTCAGTTGAAGTCATTGGTGTTTATGGAGTCTATTCTCAACTCTACCAGAAATGGGCAGTTACTTTAAATTATATCCTTCAATAAATATATTTTACCCGATGCTTTTCTTATTGGTTGAGGATATTAAAAGTATGGTTATTTTTACTAAGCAGAATAACTGTTTATTAACATGAGTTATAATATTGATTAAATATTAACCTAAGTGTTTCTAAGAACATTATTAATTTTTAAAACTCTTTAGTACAGAGGTAATTATCTTAGAAAGGTAGTTGAGAAAGCAACTTCAATAATGGAATTCTAGTCTCATATCTGTGTCTTAGTGACAGGCACCATAGTATAGTAGAAAGAAAAATAGACAGATAGAAATAAACCTATAAATGAATTATGTGGATATTTAAGAATAGCCTTGAGACAGATATTGCTTTACTTATAAATGGTCTTATCTCTATACCCCCATCTTTTTTTTTTTTTGTCTTATAAATCAGCATGAAAATATCTATTTCCTGGGTTGGAGCTTTTTCTTTTCTTTTTTTTTTTTATTTTAAATTTTTATTTTAATACCAGTTAGTTAACATGAAGTGTTATATTAGTTTCAGGTATACAATAAACTAATTCAACACTTCCATACCTCACCCTGTGATCATTTCAGCAAGTGCACTCTTTAATCCCCATCACCTATTTCACCCATCCCCCACCCACATCATCTCTGGTAACAATCAGTTTGTTCTCTATAATTAAGAGACTGTTTCCTGATTTGTCTCTACCTCTCTGTCTCTTATTTTTTCCCCGTTTGGTTGTTTTTTTCCCCTAAATTCCACATATGTGTGAAATAATATGGTATTTTTTTCTCTGACTTATTTCGCTTAGCATTACACTGTCTAGCTCCATCCATATTCTTGCAAATGGCAAGATTTCATTCTTTTTATGGCTGAATAATATTCCATTTTGTGTGTGTGTGTGTGTGTATACCACCTCCTCTTTATCCATTCATCAATCAATGGACACTTGGGCTTCTTCCATATCTGGGCTATTGTAGATAATGCTACAATAAACATAAAAATGCATGTATCCCTTTGAATTAGTGTTCTTCTATTCTTTGGGTAAATGCCCAGTAGTGTGATTGCTGAATCATAAGGTAGTTCTATTTTCAAATTTTTGAGGAACCTCCATAGTGTTTTCGACAGTGGCTACACCAGTTTGCATTCCCACCAACAGTGTACAAGTGTTATTTTTTTTCCACATCCTCATCAACACCTGTTGTTTCTTGTGTTGTTAAATTTAGCCATTCTGACAGGTGTGAGGTGATTTCTCATTGTAGTTTTGATTTGCATTTCACTGATGATAAGTGACGAGCATCTTTTCATGTACAGGTTGGCCATCTGTGTCTTCTTTTTTATTGAATAAAAAAGAGAATTTAATTAAGGAAAATGTGAAACATACACAAAATTATAGAGAGGAGCATAATCAATTACCCATCAGCAACTATCACCTCATGGCTTTTCTTGTTTAAAAGATACCCTTAGCCATTATCCTCTTTCCCTGATCCTGCCCTCACATGCCCCAACAGATTATTTCAAGGCAAATCCCAGAAAAGCTCTTTCTAAAATCAATCCTACTTTTTTCAAAGTTGTCTATGTTGCCAGCTGTAAATTTCCACAGGGCTTTGAAATATCTGATTAAACCTATATGATAGTTCAAATATGAAAGTAAGAAATAAAATTACACCTGAAAGTTATGTAAGTTTTTTAAAAAATAGACCTTTTTTATTGCTAAGTAATCAATCCTTATTTAGCCATTTCTATTTGTTCTTTTTTTTAGTTTTTTAATTCTCCAAATTTTTATTTAAATTCAAGTTAGTTAACATGTGGTGTAGTATTGTTTTCAGGAGTAGAATTTAGTGATTCATCACTTACATATAACACCCAGTGCTAATCACAAGTGCCCTCCTTAATGTCCATCACCCATTTAGCCCATCTCCCCTCAAGCAACCCTCAGTTTGTTCTCTATAGATAAGAGTCTCTTAGGGTTTTCCTCCATCTCTGTTTTTATATTATTTTATTTTTCCTTACCTTCCCCTATATTCATCTGTTTTGTTTTTTAAATTCCACATATGAGTGAAATCATATGATATTTTTCTTTCTCTGACTGACTTATTTCGATAGCATAATACACTCTAGTTAGATCCACGTTGTTGCAAACAGCAAGATTACATTCATTTTTATGGCTGAGTAATATTCCATTGTGTGTGTGTGTATATATATATATATATATATATACACACACACACCATGTTCTCTTTATCCACTGATCAGTTGATGGACACGTGGGCTCTTTCTATAGTTTCACTGTTGTTGATAATCCTGCTATAAACGTCATGGTGCATGTACCACTTGGAATCTGTATTTTTGTATCCTTTGGGTAAATACCTATAGTGCAATTGCTGAGTTGTAGGGTAGCAATATTTTTAACATCTTGAGGAGCCTCCATACTGTTTTCCAGAGTGACTGCACGTATTTGCATTCCCACCAACAGTCCAAGAGGATTCCTCTTTCACTGCATCTTTACCAATATCTATTGTATCCTGTATTGTTAATTTTAACCATTCTGACAGGTGTGAGATGATATCTCATTGTGCTTTTGATTTGTATTTTCCTGATGATGAGTGATGTTGAGCATCTCTTCATGTGTTTGTTAGCCATCTGGATGTCTTCTTTGGAAAAATGTCTATTCATGTCTTCTGCCCATTTTTAACTGGATTATTTATTATTGGGGTGTTGTGTTTGATAAGTACTTTATAGATTTTGGATGCTGACCCTTTCCCAGATATGTCATTTGCAAATATCTTCTCCCATTCTGTACTCTGACTTTTAGTTTTGTGAACTGTTTCCTTCTCCGTGCAGAAGCTTTTTATCTTGATGAAGTCCCAGTAGTTCATTTTTGCTCTTGTTTCTTTTGTCTCTGGTAATGTGTCTAGTAGGAAGTTGCTATGGCCAAGGTCAAAGAGGTTACTGCCTGTGTATTCCTCTAGGATTTTGATGGTCTTCCATCCATTTTTATTTTTTATTTTTTTAATTTAAATTCAATTAGTCAACATATAGTACATCATTAGTTTCAGATGTAGAGATCAATAATTCATCATTTGCATATAACACCGAGTGCTCACCACATCATGTGCCCTCCTTAATGCCCATAACCCAAACACCCCAACCCCCCACCCACCTCCCATCCAGTAACCCTCACTTTGTTTGCTATAGTTAAGAGTCTCTCATGATTTTTCTCCCTCTCTGATGACTTCCCATTCAGTTTTTCCTCCCTTCCCCTATGATCCTCTGCACTGTTTTTTATATTCCACATATGAGTAAGACCGTATGATAATTTTCTTTCTCTGATTGACTTATTTCTCTCAGGATAATCCCCTCCAGTTCCATCCATGTCAATGTAAATGGTAAGTATTCATCCTTTCTGATGTCTGAGTAATATTCCATTGTATATATATACCACATCTTCTTTATCCATTCAACTGTTGATGGACATCTCAGCTCTTTCCATAGTTTGGCTATTGTGGACAGTGCTGCTATAAACATTGGGGTCTATGTGCCCCTTTGTATCACTACATTTGTATCTTTGGGGTAAATACCTAATAGTGCAATTGCTGGGTCATAGGGTAGCTCTATTTTTAGCTTCTTGAGGAACCTCCATGCTATTTTCCAGAGTGCCTGTACCAGCTTGCATTCCCACCAACAGTTTGAGAGGGTTCCCCTTTATCCACATCCTCGCCAACATTTGTTGTTTCCTGACTAGTCAATTTTAGCCATTCTGATTGGTGTAAGGTGGTATCTCATTGGGGTTTTGATTTGTATTTCCCAAATGACGAGTGATGTGGAGTATTTTTTCATGTGTCTGTTGGCCATTTGTATGTCTCCTTTGCAGAAATGACTGTTCATGTCTTCTGCCCATTTCTTGACTGGCTTATTTGTTTATTGCATGTTGAGTTTAATAAGTTTTTTATAGATTTTGAATACTAACCCTTTATCTGAAATGTCATTCGCAAATACCTTCTCCCATTACACAGGTTGCCTTTTAGTTTTGTCGACTGTTTCCTTGCTGTGCAGAAGTTTTTATCTTGATGAAGTCCCAATAGTTCATTTTCACTTTTGTTTCCCTTGCCTTTGGAGATATGTCTAGCAAGAAATTGCTGGGGCCAAGATCAAAGAGGTTGCTGCCTGTGTTCTCCTCTAGGATTTTGATGAATTCCTGTCTCACATTTAGGTCTTTCAGCCATTTTGAGTTTATCTTTGTGTATGGTGTCAGAAAATGATCCAGTTTCATTCTTCAACATATGGTTATCCACTTTTCCCAACACAATTTGTTGAGGAGACTGTCCTTTTTCCATTGGATATTCATTCCTGCTTGTCAAAGATCAGTTGACCATAGAGTTGAAGGTCCACTTCTGGGTTTTCTATTCTGTTCCATTGATCAATATGTCTGCTTTTGTGCCAATACCATACTGCCTTGATGATTACAGCCTTGTAATACAGCTTGAAGTCTGGAAATTGTGATGCCTCCAGCTTTTGTTTTCTTTTTCGACATTCCTCTGGCTATTTGGGGTCTTTTCTGGTTACATATAAATATGAGGATCGTTTGTTCCAGCTTTGTGAAAAATGTTGATGGGGTTTTGATAGGGATTGCATTGAATGTGCAGATTGCTCTGGGCAGCATAGACATTTAGCAGTATTTGTTCTTCCAATCCATGAGCATGGAATATTTTTCCATGTCTTTGTGTCTTCCTCAATTTCTTTCTTAAGTGTTCTGTAATTTTTAGAGTACAGATCCTTTACCTTTTTGGTTCAGTTTATTACTAGGTATCTTCCAGTTTTTAGTGCAATTGTAAATGGAATCAATTTCTTATTTTCTCTTTCTTCTGTCTCATTGTTAGTGTGTAGAAATGCACCTAATTTTTGTGCATTGATTTTATATCCTGCCATTTTGCTGAATTCCTGTATGAGTTCCAATAATTTTTGGGTGGAATCTTTTGGATTTTTCACATAAAGTATCATGTCATCTGTGAAGGATGAAAGTTTGATTTCTTCTTTGCCACTTTTGAGTGTCTTTTATTTCTTTTTGTTGTCTGATTGCTGAGATTAGGACTTCTAGTACTATGTTGAATAACAGTGGTGAGAGTGGTCATCCCTTTCATGTTCCTGACTCTAGGGGAAAAGCTCTTAGTTTTTCCCCATTGAGAATGGTATTCACTGTGGGCTTTTCATCAATTTTTATATTGAGGTATATTTCCTCTATCCTTACACTGTGGAGAGTTTGATCAAAAAGGATGCTGTATTTTGTCAAATTATTTTTCTGTATCAACTGAAAGGGTCATATGGTTCTTGTCCTTTCTTTTATAAATGTAGTGTATCACATTGATTGATTTGTGGATGTTGAACCACCCTTGTAGCCCAGGAATAAACCCCACTTGGTCATGGTGAATAATCCTTTTAATGTACTGTTGAATCCTCTTAGTGTCTTGGTGAGAATTTTGGCATCCATGTTCATCAAGGATATTGGTCTGTACTTCACCTTTTTGGTGGGGTCTTTTTCTGGTTTTGGGATCAAGGAAATGTTGGACTCATAGAACGAGTTTGGAAATTTTCCTTCCACTTCTACTTTTTGAAACAGCTTCAGAAGAATAGGTCTTAATTCTTCTTTAAATACTTGGTAGAATTCTGCTGAGAAGCCATTTGGCCCTGCACTCTTGTCTGTTGGGAGATTTTTTTTTT
>NC_138385.1:43537030-43567340 GCF_054177405.1 Leptonychotes weddellii
CGAATATCGCCTCGGATTCACTTCTCCGCATGTCCTACCTTCCAGAAAGTGGTCGCTTTTCTGTTCAGAGAGTTGTTGCTATTCCTTTCTTCGATCTCCTGTTGAGTTTGTAGGTGTTCAGAATGGTTTGATCCCTATCCAGCTGAATTCCTGAGAGGAGACGAAATCCAGGTCTCCTACTCCTCCGCCATCTTGCTCCACCCCCTCCAGTTTTCTTTTAATGTCCACTGGCATGATAAATGGTTCTCTACCCCTCACTTTCAATCTGGAAGTGTCTTTGGGTCTATATTGAGTCTCTTGTAAACAGCATATCAGTGGGTCTTGTTGTTTTATCCTTTCTGATACCCCGTGTCTTTTGACTCGAGCATTTAGTCCATTTACATTCAGAGTAATTATTGAAAAAAATGAATTTAATGCCCTTGTATTACCTGTAAAGTCACTGTTCCTGGAGATTGTCTCTGTTCCTTTCTTGTCTTTGTTACTTTTGCCTCTTTCTTCACTCAAAGGCTCCCCTTTACTATTTCTTGCAGTCTTGGTTTAGTGTTCAAAAATGCCTTTGGGTTTTGTTTGTCCTGGAAGCTTTTTATCACTCCTTCTATTCTGAATGACATCCTAGCTGGATAAAGCATTCTTGGCTGCATATTTTTCCCATTTAGTACATTGAATATATTATGCCAGTCCTTTCTGGCCTGCCCGGTTTCTGTGGCACATCTTCTGCCAGTCTTATGTTTCTACCCTTGTGTTTTTTTTGTTTTTTTTTTTAAAGATTTTATTTATTTATTTGACAGAGAAAGACACAGCGAGAGAGGGAACACAAACAGGGAGTGGGAGAGGGAGAAGCAGACTTCCCACTGAGCAGGGAGCCCGATGCGGGACTCGATCCCGGGACTCCAGAATCATGACCTGAGCCGAAGGCAGTCGCTTAACCAACTGAGCCACCCAGGCACCCTCTACCCTTGTGTTTTAAGGATGTCTTGTCCCAAGCTGCCTTTAGGATTTTATCTTTGAAATTTGCAAGCTTCACTATTATTTTTCAAGGTGTTGACCTATTTTTGTTGATTTTGAGGGGGTTCTTTGTGCCTCCTGGACTTGTGTACCTGTTTCCTTTCCCAGATTAGGGAAGTTCTTGAGTATAATTTTTCAAATAAACCTTCTGCCCCTTATTCCCACTCCTCATCTTCTGGGACTCTTACAATATAGGCATTCACTTTGTTCAATTGCTGATTTCTCTCAGTCTACCTTCATGATCTAATAGGTTTTTTTCCCTCTTTGTTTCAGCTTCCTCATTTTACATCATTTTCTCCTCTATGTCATGGATTCACTCTTCTGTTTTGTTCATTCTCTTTTTTCTGACCTCCACTTGGACTGCATTTGGTAATAGCATTTTT
Organism: Leptonychotes weddellii; assembly: GCF_054177405.1. Classification (NCBI taxonomy): domain Eukaryota; kingdom Metazoa; phylum Chordata; class Mammalia; order Carnivora; family Phocidae; genus Leptonychotes; species Leptonychotes weddellii. Next base: position 43,538,419 of record NC_138385.1, read on the forward strand.
AATTTTGGCCTGAGTAGACTTTAGTCTTATTATCTCTACAGTAATGGATTCTCTAGTGTCTTCTATGCTTTTTTCACACCCAGCTAGTGTCTTTATAATCATTGTTTTAAATTCTAGTTCAGATATCTTATATCTGTATTGATTAAATTCCTATCTGTGAGTACTACCTCTTGTTCTTTCTTTTGGGGTGAATTTCTCCATCTCCTCATTTTGTCCAGAAAAGAATAGAAGGAAGGAGAAGAAAGAACAATAACAACAATGACAACAGAAAAACAAACAAACAAACAAACAAACACACCAGCAAATGAAAACAAGACAAGAACAAAACAAACAAGAAGCAAAACAAAACAAAACAGAAAACCTAGATTCTGGGTGTGTTTGGTCTGCTTGGTATAAGAAACTAGATTCTAAAATACAAATAAAATAAAAGCATATATAATACAAAAATAAAATAATATAAAATACAATGAAAGGAACAAAAATAAAATATATTTGTCATATATATAAAAATAAAAATTAAAAAAGAATGAAAAAAATTGAAAAAATAAAGTAACTGAAAAAATAATCCTGAAAGACTAAAGAGTTAAAAAAACAGTGAATGCTATATACTGTTTTCTCCAAGAGCTGAAGCTTTGCTGTTCACTGTGATCAGTGAACTTGGCTTGAGCCCGTAATTCGTGCTGGTCTTCTGGGTGAGAGGCCTGTTGCATTGATTCTAAGGTGCCCTTGCCCTAGTGGAATTGCCCCTCCAGTGCACAGGGAGGCAGGGCTTGGTGTAAGCAGCTCCAGATTCTACTATGTGGTTCTGTTTTGCTCCCTGAAGGCTTTCAGCACCCATGGGAAGGATGAATATGGCAGCACCCTGCTCTCTAGACTCGGAGCTGAAAGTTGTGCCCCCCACATTCTTCAGTAAGCCCTCACAGAAAAGCAGTCAACCACTCTCGTCTCCCGGGTTTCTGTCAGAACTCTGTTTTTGCTTGGCCTGTTACTGAGCATTTTTATCTCAGGCACAGGACCAAGTTTCAAAACTCCAAATATTATGGACTCTTGCGGCATGGAACCGTTTTGTTCCTCCTGGGGGAAGGAGGGTGATCTTGCCACCTTCTGCCTTTTGGCGGTCCCCTACCAGGAAAGTGGTTGTATGACTCTACAGTGGTTTGCAGTTTATGGCAACACAGAGCAGAAAGCCAGAAAGACTCACTGTTTTCAGCTGGCCTCCCCACTCTTGTGCCTGGGAATTCTGCTGTACTCAGGCGCCTCCATTCTTGTGACCCCAGGGATCCTCCAACCATGGTGTCACACCTGTGATTCTGCCCTGCTTTGCTACTTGAGCACCTTTAAGCCAGGGATGTACCCCCATGGTAGCAGACTTTTAAAAGTTCTGATTTTGTGCTCTGCTGCTTATAATACTTTGTGTTAGCCTCCTTAAGTTGGTTTCCTCCCCTCTGCCGTATCCTTAGATATATCATCCTGAATTTAAGTCTTCGTACTGCCTACCTTCCAAAAAGTTGTTGCTTTTCTACTTGTAGTGCTGCAGCATTTTTCTCAGATCTCTGATTTTTCAGGTGTTCAGAATGATTTGATAACTATCTAGCTGTATTTGAGGGACCAGACAAACTTAGGGTCTCCCACTCCCCTGGCATCTTAATTCCACCACTGAAGGCATGTTTTTTTTTAAAGCAGAAAAAACCTGTTCCTAAAATGTTAATATAGTCCTTGTCTAGTACATCTGTATTTTAACATACCCTGCAATACACATTGCCATTTACTGTTATATTTTAGACACCTATCAGTTATAATAGCAAATGGCTTTTATGCAAGCCAAGAGTATATATAGGATACCTATGTCCAGGTCTATTTTCTCATTTTGCATCTTCTTTTGGACAAATCCTCAAATAAATAATGCTACTAAATGCCTTGAGTTCATTAACAGTATAAGGCTATATATAGTGGTAAAATTCTCCCTTTCACAGAAACTTTACCTTTTAATTATCCATGGGAAAGGAAATGATATTTACTTGGTATTCAGCTAGGGTCTCTTTCATTTCCAGAAAAAGAGAGGGTGATAGTGGATTAAATTGCTGAATCTTAAAAATTGAGTAAAATTATTCTCAAAGGCTGTTCTTGAACATTTTAATAACTACCTAGTAGTCCTGCTGTAATCTATCAAATATTGTGGTAGCCCTTTATAGTTCCATGAGCTGTTGGAAATTTTCTATCTGTGCTTGAATGAAATATCTAATAAGGTTTGGGGAAATTATATAAGACACTTAGGGAAGTCTTCTTTTATAAAAAAGAAAATAAAGAAAACAATTAAGTGCTTAATATTATTAACAATATCAACAATTACTTCAATGTATTTAAAAATATCTCCTAAAATATGTCATTTTATGTAAAATAACTATTCATATCTATAGTTTGGGATATGACACAAAGAGAATATTGGGATAGCAATCTAATTTATTATAAGCATTTAAGAAATGGTGGTAATATGGTAAGTAATGTCTCACTTATCTAGTATGTAGTGTTTCAATTAATGTAATCTTATCTTCTTTAGTATTCAAAATTTTATTAATTTAAAGTGTTTTTCATTTTTTTTTTTTACAATAAAATATGTACTGAGCTAGGCTTAGGGAATGGATATATCAATAGGAAAGAATCTCTTATAATTTAGGCTTATAATCATTGACTTCATTCCTGGTTACCCCCACTAAACTAGGACTTCCCTAAGGGAAATTATATGTCTCATTTCTTCTGGTACATAGCACAGTTCTTATATATAATAGGCACTTAATAAATGTTTAATGAATAAAAATGTCTTTTTTATATTCAAATGACATTCTTTGCCATTAGCTGTCATACATTATGGGTGTCTGATGTTTATCCTTCTAATATGATTTATTTTCATTCATTTAATATCTGTGCCTATTATGTGCAAGCTTCTATTTTAAAGCTTTGAGAGATACCAAGATGAGCAACATATGGAACTTTCCCCCAAGGAGTTTATAAAGCCTCCTTTTTAGTTGGAGCAGTTGGGAATATAAGACATGTATAAAAATACCTATAATAAAAACATGTGATAAATGCCAGAATTTAGTGAAAAACTGGGCAAATCAAATAGCCTTTTCCTAGTCCTCATTACTTAGACCTTTCTGCAACCTCCATGGGGTTTTAACAGATAGAGAAATGGCTCTTTGTAGAACATAATTGAAGAAGCTGGCATTGTGGGGAATAAGATAAATTAGACATGGATCCTGCTGGCAAAGATCTTCCAGGCTCATAAGGAAGATAACACATTTACATAAGTCACTAGAATAATAAGGAGAAATTTTAAGCACTATGAGAAAAGAACAGATAATAAGCTATGGGAAAAGAACTCACTTTGAGTTTTATTCTTATGAAATAAGCATGTGCTTTTGGACAACAGGCCTCTCAAAAATCTCTCTTTTACAAAGGTCTGTGGCATTTTTTTCCTGATGGTTGAAGTTACTAGAAGTCTGTTCTTTGGATAAGTGACATGTTACTCTATAAACCTTTTATAGAGGGGGGGCGGAGGACACATTTGTGTGCAGAGGCAGATAAATAGAAGAAAGAAGGAAATCTAAGAGCAGAGGGATGTTTACTTAGTAGGGAAACAATTTCAAGAGTACAACCCCTATTAGGAAGAGATGAATCACTGGAGGTGTAAACAATGCTTTCCTATGTATGAAGAGAGGAAAAAAATCAATATAGATGTAGATGATACAAATAAACAGTGTGATCAATTTTATATTTCACATGGAAAATCCATTTCATTGCTTTCTAATTACAATTTATATTTATATTCACTATATGAGATTCTGTAGTTAAAGAATAAGACAAAAGCAACAAACTAAGAACATTTGGACTAGTCAATTTAAAAATAGTTACTATTTGGAGTATAAAGATCAAAGCTTTTTAGTAAAATAGCAACCCACAAATTGATTGAAAGCAGGTTACTTTGTTTCATTGTGAGGAATTATTCCCTGAACATAATACTTTTCTGAGGGAGGGTGGTACTTTGAGTGGAAGAATTGGTCAGGCTGGCTATTATCTGTGCAGAAGGATTGAGCTTTGCAAAAACATCTGGCATGATTAAACTTGACTGCCAAGGGAGAACCAACAGTGAAGGATAAGAGTGTAATAAAATTTTACTCATGTAGGCAGAACCACTCTACCAGAAATAGTAAAGTACACCAGAAGAAAGGTAATGTGAATATAATTCAGTCTAAAAATTCAGTGAGACAGGCACGCTACATTATTTTGGGATATTTCAAAATCCAATGTGACATAGCCTTTTCCTCAACAAATCCACATTGTTAAAGGTTCAAGGTATTATTGGAAGGAACTATAATGGTAGATGTTAATGTATAAGAAACTATGGGTTTATGAAATAAAGCATATTTATATTTGAACTTCTAATGGTAGACTAAAAATGACCAAAGACTAGGGATTGTATATGTCTATGCACTGTAGTATCCACTGTCTATTCTTCGTATTGAGCTTATAAATATTTAGGGGTTGGCATGGTGATGTCCATTCATTCAGAGAGGTGCCAGCAATGACGTTTAAAATTATGTGAAGTATAGCATTCATTTTTACCTTTTGAATAATATTTGATCATTGGATATTAAAAATATTTTAATTCATTAGGATATTATAAAGTAATAGTTTTCTCACTCCTTTCATGCACCAATCATCGGTTCTTCCATATTTCTTTCATATTTCTCCCTATCTTTCTTTCTCTTTCTCCACACACTTCCATGCTTCTCCCATAGTAGAAACACACACACACACACACACGTCCTTCTAAGATCTTTTTCCTCTCCCCTGCATTTTTCTTCCTCCTTTTGTAGCTCACGCTAACAGATTTCCTTTTTTTTTTTTTTTTTTTTTTTTTTTTAGTATTTCTACTCCATTCTTCTCAGTTTCATAGTCTCTTTGGTATTTCTTTTTCTCTATTTTTTTCTGTCTTCTCCTTTGTTTATCAGCTTCTATGGTGTTGCATTATTTGTTCAGGACCCATCTCATTTACATTTCTGTTTTTCTGAGTCTCTTTGCTTTTAGCTGTGTTCCTTCCTTTCCTCTGCTGTATTTTTTCTCTCTTTCTGCTAAACTTCCTTTTTACCAATGTGGTTATACATATCAAGGTCTCTGTATAGCCTGCCATGATCTCCAGGAGAAATAATTTGCTTCTTTGTGCTTCCGAGCATTTGTTCATATCTCTATAAGCACATTTACCACAATATATCATTTATTTCTGAGTGCTAGACATGTAACCATACTCAAGGGGTTCACCATTTAAGATGCATTAAATTGAACATGGTCCAAGGGTTGAAAGCAAAATACTTTTTATTACTTGCTACAAGTAAGGAGACAGAGAAATAGCTCTCAAAGCACTGTCTCTTTGTGGGGTTAGTGCAGGAAGGTTTTATTCCATGTATTAGAGGGCAGGGGAGGGAGTTTGCATATACATTAAGGAACTTACACATATTCTATTACTTAGGCACTTTGGTTCAATTGCACATGCCTAGCATGTCAACATGCTAGTGTATACATTGTATATTCAAAAAATGGTAGAAAATTCCACTCATAGGAGAAGATCTCAGTATTATAATAAGCTAAAGGTAACTTTAGGACAACTCATGGGGCTTCTGCACAGGTCCTCAGCTCCAAACTGGCTCCAACTGGCTCACATAAGGAGCTATCATGTGGAACACCTAGCTGGCCATCTCCTTAGTGGGGACTGCTGGTTCTGGGAAACAGAACACATTGCTTCCCTGATTTGTCCTTTCTCCCTCCTCCCTTCTACTGATAGCTTTCAGCCCTATGATTTGAGTAACTACCCACTGTATCCTAGCTAACAGGTAGAATGATCATTGCTGAAGCACAGGACAGTGAAAACTATGGGAAGGGACAAACTTGGATTTGAATCCTAACTGCACCACTTGGACAAGTTTCTTAATCTCTCTGGACTTCTTTCCCTAACTGATAATTATAAGGTGAACTATGTAAATTATTTTCCAAATTGAGGCATGTTTGAGAATGAAAGAGGTTCTAAAAATAAAGTTAAATAATATTTGGAAATATTTATTTATTGACCAGCAAATTGGTTTTATTTTATTAACAAACCTGTAAAATAGTTTTATACAAAAACTTTCCAAAAATAAAATCTTTCTAAAAGTTAAAACAACACATATTTGTGTACATTAAAGCAAATTACAAAAAATATGTTTTATACTGATTACCTGAGCTGCCTCTGTAATCAAGATGTAAAAGATTTACACTACTTTAGAAGATTTCCAATTAATCCTCTCCTTGTTCCCCTGGCCCCAGGCAAACCTTGATCTGCTTTCTATGACTACAAAATAATTTTGACTATTTTAAAATTTCATATAAATAGAATCATACTGCATGTACTTCTTTGGGTTTTTGTTTTTTATATTAGTCCATGTTCGTGCCCTTTTTTTCTAGGTAGTATTTCAATTTATGTACGGATCATAATTTATCTTCAGTGTTGTTTCATTGAGGTTTCAGTGGGAAGTGAAAGTAGACCCTTGTGTCCAATCTGTACCAGCCTTATTTAAAAGAAATATCCTTCTTTTCCTGGTTTGCTGAGATTTCTTTTTACTGTTTTATTCCTGCATGGTTGCTAATTTGATTAGATCCCTTTTTTTCCTGGCTCTTTGGAGATAATCATTCTTTTATTTCTTCCCTTTTTCTGTTAAAACAGCGAATTACATTATAGATTTCCTAATGTTAAAAACCTTACATCCTTGAGATAAACACAACTTCATTGTATTCTATTGTTCTTTTTATCTATTGCTGGATTTAGTTTGCTACTGTTTCATTTACATTATTTGCATTTATTTTCTTTTTTTTTCAATATACCAATTTTATTTATTTTTTTTTCTAAATTTGATTTTCCTAATAATAAATGAATAGATTCACACTGTGGAAAATTGGGGGAAAAGAAACAGGAAAAAAAATAACAGTGATCGTAATCACTGTCACTTACTGAAAACTTTCTCTGTGCATTGGGCTTCACATATATTACCTCATCTAATCCTCACCACAACCCTGCAAGGTAAGGTAATATAATCATTATCATTTTTAAAAATTATTATTATGTTCAATTAGCCAACATATAGTACATCATTAGTTATTGATGTAGTGTTCAATGATTCATTAGTTGCATATAACACCCGGTGCTCATCACCACACATGCCCTCCTTAATACCCATCACCCCGTTACTCCATCCCCCCACCCTCCTCTCTTCTGTAACCCTCAGTTTCTTTCCTGGAGTCCAGAGTCTCTCATGGTCTGTCTCCTTCTCTGATTTCTCCCCATTCAGTTTTCCCTCCCTTCCCCTGTGGTCCTCCACACTATTCCTTTTGTTCCATATATGAGTGAAACCACATGATAATTGTCTTTCTCTGCTTGAATTACTTCACTTATCATAATCCACTCCAGTTCCATCCATGTCAATGCAAATGGTGGGTATACATCCTTTCTGATGGCTCAGTAATATTCCATTGAATATATCAACCACATCTTCTTCATCCATTCATCTGTTGAAGGACATCTCAGCTCCTTCCACAGTTTGGCTATTGTGGACATTGCTGCTATGAACATTGGGGTGCATGTGCCCCTTCTTTTCACTTTTCACTACGTCTGTATCTTTGGAGTAAATACCTAGTAGTGCAATTGCTGGGTTGTAGGGTAACGCTATTTTTAACATCTTGAGGAACCTCCATACGGTTTTCCAGAGTGTCTGTACCAGCTTGCATTCCCACCAATAGTGTAAGAGGGTTCCCCTTTCTGCACAGCGTTGCCAACACTTGTTCCCTGTCTTGTTAATTTTTGCCATTCTAACTGGTCAAAGGTGGTATCTCATGGTGGTTTTGATTTGTATTTCCCTAATGACTAGCGATGTTGAACATTTTTTCATGTGTCTCTTAGCCATTTGTATGTCTTCTTTAGATAAGTGTCTGTTCATGTCTTCTGCTCATTTCTTGACTGGATTATTTGTTTTTTGGGTGTTGAGTTTGAGAAGTTCTTTATAGATCTTAGATACCAGCCTTTTATCTGAAATGTCATTTGCAAATATATTCTCCCATTCCATGGGTTGTCTCTTAGTTTTCTTGCCTGTTTTCTTTGCTGTGCAGAAGTTTTTCATCTTGATGAAATCCCAAAAGTTCATTTTAGCTTTTGTTTCCCTTGTCGTTAGAGACATGTTTTGAAAGAAGTTGCTGTGGCAATGTCAAAGAGGTCACTGCCTATGTTCTCCTCTAGGATTTTGATGGATTCCTGTCTCACATTGAGGTCTTTCATCCACTTTGAGTTTATCTTTTTTTATGGTATAAGAGAATGGTCGAGTTTCATTGTTCTGCATGTGGCTGTCCAATTTTCCCAGCACCATTTATTGAAGAGGCTGTCTTTTTTCCATTGGAAATTCTTTCCTGATTTCGAAAATTCATTGACCATAGAGTTGAGGGTCCATTTCTGGAGTCTCTATTCTGTTCCATTGATCTATGTGTCAGTTTTTGTGCCAATACCATGCTGTCTTGATGATCACAGCTTTGTAATATAGCTTGAAGACAGACATTATGATATCCCCAGCTTTGGTTTTCTTTTTCAACATTCCTCTGGTGATTTTGGGTCTTTTCGGGTTCCATACAAATTTTAGGATTATTTGTTCCAGCTCTGTGAAAAATGGCAATGGTATTTTGATAGGGATTTCACTGAAAATGTAGATCGCTCTAGGCAGCACAGACATTTTCAGAATTCTTCCAATCCATGAACATGGAATGTTTTTCCATCTTTTTGTGTCTTCCTCAATTTCTTTCATAAGTGTTCTGTAATTTCAAGAGTATAGATCCTTTACCTCTTCAGTTAGGTTTATTCCGGTATCTAATGGTTTTTGGTGCTATTGTAAATGGAATTGATTCCTTAAGTTCTCTTTCTACAGTTACATTGTTAGTATATAGAAATGCAACTGATTTCTGTGCCTTGATTTCATATCTTGCCCTGTTGCTGAATTGCTGTATGAGTTCTAGTAATTTGGGGGAGGGAGTCTTTCGGGTTTTCCACATAAAGTATCATGTCATCTGCAAAGAGAGAGAGTTTGACTTCTTGGCCAATTTGGATGAATTTTATTTCTTTTTGTTGTCTGATTGCTAAGGCTAGGACTTCTAGTACTATGTTTAACAATAATGGTGAGAGTGGGCATCGCTGTCATATTCCTGACATTAAGGGAAAAAGCTCTGTTTTTCCCCATTGAGAATGATATTTGCTATGGGCTTTTCATAGATGGCTTTTATGATATTGAGGTATGTTCCCTCTATCCCTATATTTTGAAGAGTTTTAATCAGGAAAGGATGCTATATTTTGTTAAATGCTTTTTCTCTATCGATTGAGAGGATCATATAATTCTTGTCTCTTCTTTTGTTAATGTGCTCTATCACGTTGATTGATTTGTGAATGTTGACCCACCCTTGCATCCCAGGAATAAATCCCACCTGGTCATGGTGAATAATCATTTTAATGTACTGTTGGATCCTATTGGCTCGGACCTGTTGAGTATTTTGGCATCTGTGTTCATCAGGGATATTGGTCTGTAATTCTCCTTTCTGATGGGGTCTTTGTCTGGTTTTGGGATCAGGGTAATTCTGGCCTCATAGAACAAGTTTGGAAAATTTCCTTCCATTTTTATTTTTTTGAACAGCTTCAGCAGAATAGGTATGATTTCTTCTTTAAATGTTTGGTAGAAATCCCCTGGGAAGCCATCTGGCCCTGGACTCTAGTTTTTTTGGAGGTTTCTGATTATTGTTTCAATTTCCTTGGTGGTTATTGGATGGTTCAGATTGTCTATTTCTTCCTGTTTCAGCCTTGGTAGTTTATAAGTATCCAGGAATGCATCCATTTCTTCCAGGTTGCCTAGTTTGGTGATATATAGATGCTGATAGTAATTTCTAATAATTTTCTCTATTTCCTTGGTATTAGTCATGATTTCCCCTCTTTCATTCATGCTTTTATTAATTTGGTCTTTTCTTTTTTCTTGTGTATAAGTCTGGCCAGAGGTTTATCGATCTTATCAATTCTTCCAGAGAACCAGCTTCTAGTTTTGTTGATCTGTTCTACTATTTTTCTAGTTTCCATTTAATTGATTTCTGCTCTAATCTTTACTATTTCTCTTCTTTTGCTTGTTTTAGACTTTATTTGCTGTTCTTTCTCCATGTCCTTTAGATGTAAGTTTTGCTTGTGCATTTGGGATTTTTCTAATTTTTTAAAAGAGGCTTGGACGCCTATACACTTCCCTCTAAGTGTTGGGGTTAATATAAAGCATGAAATTAGCCATAATACCTGGCTTGGTAAAATGTAACACAGAGGTCACTGGGGGCAAGGGAGGGTTTCAAAGAAGGGCATAGGCCTTTGGAATGCCGAGGCCTGCAAGGCCTGCGTGACCACTCCACCATTGGAATGCCATGGGGAATTGCTTTCCCAAAGCTCTCTTAGCCCAAATGGCCACCCTGTGATCTAAGAGTTATGTGCATTGTCCCTTAAGCTATGTTTAGTAGAACACGCAGATTAGCATATCTTATCTTTCCCATAAATCCTCTCAGTTTCAGTAAGACCCCTTTTCACACATCACATCCTTGAGAAACAGTGATAAGGATATTCTGAAGGACCAATAAAAGCAGGAGCAAAGAAGAGCAAAGGGTGTTCGTCTCTGAGCATTGACCCCCTTGCCTTCTCTCTTTCATGGCAAAGTTTGGAGTAATCTTTCATCCATTGGTACAGGGATTGTTGGCCATTCCTGGCATCTAAGGACTGCCTTTGCAGTATCCCATAGGTTTTGAACCAATATGCTTTCATTTTCATTGGTTTACATGAATTGTTTAAGTTCTTCTTTAATTTTCTGGTTGACCCATTCATTCTTTAGCAGAATGCTGTTTAACCTCTAAGTGTTTGTGTTCCTTCCAAATTTTTCCTTGTGGTTGAGTTCCAGTTTCAAAGCATTGTGGTCTGAAAATATGCAGGGAATAATCTCAGTCTTTTGGTATCAATTGAGACCTGATTTGTGACCCAGTATGTGGTCTATTCTGGAGAATGTTCCATGTGCATTTGAGAAGAATGAGTATTCTGTTGTTTTAGGATGGAATGTTCTGTATATATCTATGAAGTCCATCTGGTCCAATGTGTCATTCAAAGCTCTTGTTTCTTTGTTGATCTTCTGATTAGATGATCTGTCTATTGCTGTGAGTGTAATGTTGAAGTTTCCTACTATTAATGTATAATTATCAGTATGCTTCTTTATTTTGGTTATTAGTTGGTTTGTGTAATTGGATGCTCCCATGTTGGGGGCATAGATATTTACAATTGTTAGATATTCTTGTTGGATAGACCCTTTAAATATGATTTGGTGTCCCTCTACATCTATTACCACAATCTTTGGCTTAAAATCCAATTTGTCTGATATGAAGATTGCTAACCCAGCTTTCTTTTGAGGTCCATTGGTGTGGTAAATGGCTCTCCATCCCCTCACTTTCAATCTGGATTTGTCTTTATGTGTAAAATGATTCTCTTGTAGACAGCATATGGATGGGTCCTGCTTTTTTATCCCATCTGAAACCCTGTGTCTTTTGATGGGCTCATTCAGCTCGTTCACATTGACAGTAACTATTGAAAGATATGAATTTAGTGTCATTGTATTGCCTGTAATGTCCCTGTTTCTGTAGATTTTCCCTGTTTCTTTCTGGTCTATGTGACTCTTGGGGTCTCTCTTCGCTTACAGAATCCCTCTTAATATTTCTTGGGCGGCTGGCTTGGTGGTTGCATATTCTTCAGTTTCTGCCTGTCTTGAAAGCTCTTTATCTCTTCATTCATTCTGAATGATAGCCTTGCTGGATAAAGTATTCTTGGCTGCATGTTCTTTTCATTTAGTACCCTGAGTATGTCTTGCCAGGTTTGTCTGGCCTGCCAGGTTTCTGTGGACAGGTCTGATGTTATTCTGATGTTCCTCCCTCCATATGTAAGGAACCTCCTCTCCCTGGCTACTCTCAGGATAGTTTCTTTGGCTGTAAAATTTGCAAGCTTCACTATTATATGTTGGGGTGTTGATCTATTTTTATTGATTTTGGGAAGAGTCTTCTCTGCCTCTTGGACTAGAATGCTTGTTTCCTTCCCCAGATTAGGGAAGTTCTCAGCTATGATTTGCTCAACAATACCTTCTAGTCCTCTATCTCTCTCCACCTCCTTGGGGATCCCAATAATTCTGACACTGAAATGTTTCATGGTGTCATTTATCTCTCTAAGTCTATTTTCATGGGCTATTAGCTGCTCATTCCTATCTTCCTCAGCTTCCTTCATTTTTATCAGCTTATCTCTAGATCACTAATTCGTTCTTCTGCCTCATTTACCCTGGGTATTGGAGTATCCAGTTTATACTGCATCTCATTCATAGCATTTTTAAGTTCGGCCTGATTAGATCTCATTTCTGCCCTTAGAGATTCTATATTGTCACTGATGCTTTCTTCAAGCCTCACTAGTGACTTCATGATTGCTATCCTGAATTCTATCTCTGACATCTTGCTTATATCCATATGCATTAGTTCTGTGGCAGAGGACATTGTCTCTGGTTCTTTTCTTTGTTGAGAGTTCCTCCTCCTAGTCATTCTGTTGAGGGATGGTTGAGTGAATGAAGAGAGTCCAAAATATCAACCACGACCCAAACAAAATGCACCCTAGAAAAAATCCGAAGTGTTCAAAAGCTACCACAGATATACAACCAAAGCCAAGATGATCCAAAAGAATAAGAAAAAAGGAGGGGTGGGGAGAGAGATTATAATCTCTCAGGATGGACAAAACAGGGTGATCTGCCTGTTCCCAATTAATTTTGGTCTGTGTGTTAGAAGACACTATATCCCAAAATTGCAAAGAAATCAGAACTTTATATATATATAATTATTTACATATATATATAATCAAGATAAAAATGAATAGAGTGAAAAACGCGCTAGTATGGGGTATAAATCTATAAAATGTAGATGTGAAAAAAATAAAAGTTAAAAAGCGACTTAAAAACATAAGTTAGGAAATAAGAATATATTTAAAACAGGAAGAGGGTAAAAAAAAAAAAGAAAGAAAGAATAAGAAAAGAAACAAAAAAGAAATGTAACATTTTAGCCTGAAGTATAAAGGAGTCGTGTAGGAACACCTGGAACTCCCTCTGTTATTTTCCCCTGGTGCTAGAGTTGTACAGTCCTGTGTGAAATAAGCTTATCATTCACCTGTTCTTCCAGTCTGTCTTCTATGGGAGGGGCCTGCTGCTTGGCTTCTCAGGCGTCTTTGCCTGGGTGGAGTTGCCCCACCCCTTGTCGGGGTGATGGACTTAATATGAGCTGGTCATCTGTCTGTGTGGCTTTTGTTCCCTGGCCTCTTTCTGCTTCTCTTTAGAGGGTCAGAGTAAATATGGCCATGAGGGAATCTCTGGCCCAGAACTGCAAGGTTGTTCCGTAAATCCTCCAGGTCAAACCATCTCCACTTCTATGTGTACCAAACTCCCCAGACTCAAGCTATTCATGCCTATTGCACCTGTCCCAGGGGAGTTCTGGGGACCCGTGAGCATCTCTGTGCTTTGTGACTTTGCAATTGCTAGTGGCTGTGAGTGAGCACCCTCTTTGCAGCTCTCAGGTCGAACGAGGTGCTGTCCCAGTGTCCTTTTGTGGGCCACACCGCACTGAGAGCTGTTACTCTATCATGGGTGCAAGCCATTTTATATCTCCCCTAGGATGTTAAACAGCTTGCACCTTTCCAGTGGCCGGCTTATGGACGCTCCCTCCACTCGCCGTTTATTTTCCAATATTTCCCCTGAAGATTCAAGGTTCCGCACCACCTACCTTGCAAAAAGTAGTCATTTTTCTGGTTGTAGAGATTCAGATAAATCTTACATCTCAGGTTGAATTTGTGTGTGTTCAGAATGTTTTGATAGATATCGAGCTAAATTTGAGGGACCAGATGAAATCAGGTCCCCTACTCTGCTGCCCTCTTGCCCCTATCCCTCCATTATCTGGATTTATTTTCTAATTGAGATTGACTCATAATTTTATGTTCTCATCCCCTTTTCTTGGCCTAGTTTTTGTATCAAGGTTATATCAACCCTATAAATTAAGTTTGGGAGTGATTTCTCTATTTTTCTTTCTTGAGATATGTTCTGTAAGATTGATGTATCTCTTCCTTATTTATTAGGGGAAAGTTCTATATTAGTTTTCTTTTGTTGTGGTAAATAATTACCCCAAAATTTAGCAGCTTAAGACGGAACCCACTTATCATCCTTAGTTCCATAGGTCAGAAGTCAGGTGGGCATTGTTGGTTTCTCTGCTTGAAGTCTCACAGGCCAAAATTAAGATGTCAAAACGGCTGCATTCCCTTCTAAGCTTTCTAGGGTAGAGTCTGTTTTGAGGTTCATCAGTCCATAGTCTAAATTCAGTTCCATGCAGCTATAGGTTTCTCAGGTTCCTGTTTCCTTAAATAAGCTGATTAACAACCTTAATTCCATCAATAAAGTCTCTTTTGACTTGTAATATGACATGTTCACTGGCATAACCCCTGAGGCAAAGATCACAAGGACCTAAAATTTTGCCTACCAAAAGTTCATCTGTAGAAGCATCTGTGCCTGGTCTTTTCTCTGTGTAAAATATTTTAGCTGCTAATCTTTATAAATACAATTTTAAGATTTTCTATTTCTTCTTGACAATTTATAAAGTTTAATTCTTACAGTAATTTATACATTTTAATGCAAGTTTTCAATTTTTTGTGTAATTTTTTATAAGATTTTCTTATCTTTTCAATCTTTGCAGTAACTGCAATCATATACCCTTTTTTGGTGGAAATAAATTCAAATATACTTTTAATGGTAGGAAATATAAATATTCACACAATGGAACACTGCATAGAAATCAGAACAAACTGATCAGATCTGTATGTATCAACACAAACCTCATAAACAATTGTACTTCCTGCATAAAATAAGTTTCAAAAGGATATACATAGCTTGGGACCACTTTTTAAATTGTAAAATGACACAAAACAATGTTATATATTGTTTGTGGATACAAATATATATAGCCAAATTAGAGTGGAGGAATAGACACCAATTAAAAAAAATAAAAAACAAACAAAAATCAATAAAATTTAAACAAAACACTTTCCAGCTGATGCAGAGATGCTGCAAGGCGAAGAGAATCCTAGAATCTCTCAGACCTTCAGAATAGTCAGCTTCCAAACTGTGAAGCCACCTGCCAGGATGCCTAGTCTGACTGAAATTCTCTGAATTTCTGTAACTTCTTCTCATAGACTAACAAAATACTTCATTATATTCATTTATTTAAAACAGGCAGATCATGATACTTCTCAGCTCATCTATCAATAGTTCCTCATACTACTGACAAAAATAGCTGAATCCTGCAAATGGCCTGCAAAGCTCTCTCTACTTGATATTCCTTATAGTAGCCAGTCTCCAAGATGGCCTCCAATGGATCCCCACCTCCTGGTATTTGAACTTTTGTGCAATCCCTTTCCACTCTTAAGATTGGTCTGTGTGCTTGATAGAAAAAAGCAGAAGTAATAGTATATTACTTCTGAGATTAAGTTATAGACACTGGAGCTTCCATCTTGGTTGCTTTCTTTCTGGCTTTGATGACTCACTTTGGATAAAACCAGCTGCTATGTCATGAGCAGCCCCATGCAGAGTGCACCTGGCAAGGAATTATATTCTCCTACCAACAGCTCTGTGAGTGAACTTGGAAGTTGATTCTCCAGCTCCAGTCAAACCTGAAGGAAAGTTTTTCTTTTTTCTTTCCTTTTTAGAAATTTTAATTCCAGTGTAGTTAACACACAATATTATATTAATTTCAGGTGTACAATTAGAGTGATTCAACAATTCCATATATAACTCAGTGCTCATCAAGATAAGTGTACTCTTAATCTCTTTCACCTATTTCACCCATTTCCCACCCACCTCCTCTCTGGTAACCATCTGTTTGATTTCTATAGTTAAGAGTCTATTTTGTGCATTTGTTTTGTTTCTTAAATTCCACATATGAGTGAAATCATATGGTATTTGTCTTTCTCTGACTGACTTACTTCACTTAGCATAATATTCTCTAGCTCTATCCATGTCATTGCAAATGGCAAGATTTCTTTCTTTTTTATGTATATATACATACCACATCTTCTTTATCCATTCATCAGTTGATGGACATTTGGGCTCTGTCCATAATTTGATTTGCCTATTGTAAATAATGCTGTGATAAACATAAGGGTGCATATATCTTTTTGAATTAGTGTTTCCATATTCTTTGGGTAAATACCCAGTAGTGTGATTATTGGATCATATGGTAGTTCTATTTTTAATTTCTTGAGGAACCCCATACTCTCTTCCACAGTGACTGCACTAATTTGCATTCCCACCAACAGTGCATGAGGGTTTCTTTTTCTCTACATCCTCACCCAAACTGTTCCTTGTATGTTTAATTTTATCCATTCTGATAGGAGTGAGGGGATAACTCATTGTGGTTTTGGTTTGCATCTCCCTGATGATGAGTGATGTTGAACATCTTTTCATGTCTGTTGACCATCTGCATGTCTTCACTGGAAAAGTGTCATGTCTACTGCTACTTTTTAATTGGATTATTTATTTTTTGGATTTTTTTGTTTTATAAAATCCTTTCCCCCTCTTTTTTTGCCAATGGAGAAAATTTTCCTTTACTTAACATCATATAGATAAGCATGTTGGTAAAAATAAAAATAAAAATTTAAATATTTCAGTAAAATTTTTAAAAGCAAAGGACCAATGCTTTTTCTTTCTTTCATTTATTTATTTATTTAGTTTCAAGTTTTTATTTGAATTTTAGTTAACATACAGTGTAATATTAGTTTCAGGTGTAGAATCTAGTGATTCATTACTTACATAAAATACTCAGTGCACATCATAACAAGTGCCCTCCTTAATGCCCATCACCCATTTAACCGATGCCCCTGCCCCTCTCCCCTCCAGCAACCCTCAGTTTGTTCTCTATAGTTAGCAGTCTGTTTTATGGTTTGCCTCTCTTTTTTCCCCCTATGTTCATTTGTTTTGTTTCTTAACTTCCACATATGAGTGAAATCATATGGCTTTTATTTTTCTCTGCTTGACTTATTTCTCAGCATAATACTCTCTAACTCTATCCATGTCACTGCAAATTGCAAGATTTCATTATTTTTTATGGCTGAGGAATATTCCATTGTATACATATACCACCTTTTTTACCCACTCATCAGTCAATGGACATCTGGACTCTTTCCATAATTTTGGCTATAGTTAATAATGCTGCCATAAACATCAGAGGCATGAATCACTTTGAATTAGCATTTTTGCATCCTCTGGGTAAATACTTAGTAGTGCAATTGCTGGTCATAGAGTAGTTCTATTTTTAAATATTTTAGTAACCTTCATACTGTTTTCCAGAGTAGCTGCACCAGGTTGCATTCACACCAAGAGTGTAACAGGGTTCCCCTTTCTCCACATCCTAACCAACACCTGTTGTTTCCTGTGTTGTTAATTTTAGCCATTCTAACTGGTGTGAGGCGTTATCTCATTGTGATTTTGATTTGTATTTCCCTGATGCAGAGTGATGCTGAGCATTTTTTCATGTGTCTGTTGGACATTTGTATGTCTTCTTTGGAAAAATGTCTATTCATGTCTTCTGCCTATTTTTTAACCAGGTTATGTTTTCTGAGTGTTGAGTTTGATAAGTTTTTTATAGGTTTTTGATACTAACTCTTTATCAGATATGTCATTTGTACATATTTTCTCCCATTCTGAAGGTTGCCTTTTAGTTTTGTTGATTATTTAATTCATTGTGTAGAAACTGTTTGTCTTGATGACTTCCCAATAGTTCATTTTTGCTTTTGTTTTCTTTGTCTCCAGAGACAGATCTAGTAAGAACATGCTGACGTCAAAGAGGTTGGCCTTGGGGCCCATGCTGCCCTCAGCCCACGAGGGTTAGGGCCCCAGTGTCCCCTGAGATTGCCTTGCCAACAACCCTCTCCCCTTCCACCAGCCAGAGAAAAGCTGGGTGGTGCCAGCAGGGCTTGATTGGCTGTCAGCCCCCTGTCCAGGCCCTGTGGTTCCATACAAATTTTAGGATTGGTGGTTCTAGCTCTTTGAAAAATGCTGGTGGTATTTTTTTTTTTTTAAGATTTTATTTATTTATTTGAGAGAGAGAGGATGAGAGACAGAGAGCACGAGAGGGAGGAGGGTCAGAGGGAGAAGCAGACTCCCTGCCGAGCAGGGAGCCTGATGCGGGATTCGATCCGGGGACTCCAGGATCACGACCTGAGCTGAAGGCAGTTGCTTAACCAACTGAGCCACCCAGGCACCCATGCTGGTGGTATTTTGATAGGGGTTGCATTAAATGTGTAGATTGCTTTGGGTGGAATAGACATTTTAACAATATTTATTCTTCCAATTTATTCTTTCAATATTATTTATCCATGAACATGGAATTTCTTACCATTTCTTTGTGCCTTCTTCAATTTATTTCAGCAGCATTTTATAGTTTCCAGAAATCAGAACTTTTACCTCTTTGGTTAGGTTCATTCATAGGTAGCTTATGTTGTTTTTGTGTGTGTGTGCAATTGTAAATGAGATCAATTTCTTTATTTCTCTTTTTGCTGCTTCGTTATTCATGTACAGAAATGCAATAGATTTCTGTACATTGATTTTGTATTCTGCTACTTTACTGAATTCATGTATCAGTTCTATGAATTTCTTTGTGGAGTCTTTTGGTTTTCTACATAGAGTATCATGACATCTCCAAATAGTGAAAGTTTGACTTCTTCCTTGCTGATTTGAATGCCTTTTATTTCTACTTGTCTGACTGAAGTGGCTAGGACTTCCAGTACTATGTGAAATAACACTGGTGAGACTGGATATCCCCATCTTGTTCCTGACCCTAGAGGAAAGGCTCTCAGTTTCTCCCCATTGAAGATGACATTAGCTGTGTTTTTTTTTTTCATATATAGCCTTTATGATGTTGAGATATGTTCCCTCTATCCCTACTTTCTTGAGGGTTTTTATCAAGAATGGACTCTGTACTTTGTCAAATGCTTTTTTCTGCATCTATTGACAGGATCCTATGATTCTTATCCTTTCTCTTATTAATGTTGTATATTATGATGATGGACTTGAGAATATCAAACCATCCTTGCAATGCAGGAATTAATCCCTCTTGATCTTGGTGAATGATTCTCTTAATGTATTGTTGGATTTGATTTGCTAGTATCTTGTTGAGAATTTTTTGCATCCATATTCATCAGGGGTATTGGCCTATAGTTCTTTTTAGTGGAGTCTTTGGTTTTGGAATCAAGGTAATGCTGTCCTCATAGAATGAGTTTTGAAGTTTTCCTATCATTCTTGTTTTTTGGAATAGTGTGAGAAGAATAGGTTATTAACTTTTCTTTAAGTGTTTGGTAGATTTCCCCTGGGAAGCCATTTGACCCTGAACTTTTGTTTGTTGGGAGATTTTTGATTAGTTATTCCATTTGTTTGGAATGGGTGGTTATCAGTCTGTTCAAGTTTTCTATTTCTTCTGTTTCAGTTTTGATCATTTATGTTTTTAGGAATTTATCAATTTCTTCCATATTGCCCAATTTGTTGGCATGTAATTTTTCATAATATTATCTTATAACTGTTTGTATGTCTGTGGTGTTGGTTATGATTTCCCTTCTCTCATTCTTCATTGTATTTATTTGGTTCCATTCTCTTCTTTTTGATAAGTCTGGCTGGGGTTTACCAATTTTACTAATGTTTTGAAAGAACCACCTCCTGATTTCATTGATCTGTTTTACTGTTTTCTTGTTTGTTTGTTTGTTTCTGTATCATTTATTTCTGCTCCAGCCTTTATTATTTCTTTCCTTCTGCTGACTTTAGACTTTGTTGTTCTTTTTTTTTTTTTTTTTTACCTCCTTTAGGTGTATGGTTAGGTTGCTTATTTGAGATATTTCTTGCTTCTTGAGGTAGGCCTGTATTGCTATATATTTCCCTATTGGGACCTCTTTTGCTGCATCCCAAAGGTTTTAGACCATTGTGTGTTCATTTACATTTGTTTCCACATATTTTTTTTAATTTCTTCTTTGACCCATTCATTCTTTAGTAGTATGTACTTTTACCTCTATGTATTTGTGGTCTTTCCATATTTGTTTTCTTGTGGTTGACTTCAAGTTTCATAGTGTTGTGATCAGAAAATATGCATGGTGTGATGTCAATCTTTTTGTACTTGTTGAGGCCTGATTTGTGACCTAGTATGTGCTCTATTCTGGAGAATGTCTCATGTGCACTTGAAAAGAATGTCTATTTTGCTGCTTTAGGATGAAATATTCTGCATATATCTGTAAAGTCCATCTGGTCCAATGTATCATTCAGAGCTATTGTTACCTTATTGATTTTCTGCTTAGATGATCTGTCCATTGATGTAAGTGGGGTGTTAAAGTCACCTACTATTATTGTATTATTATCAATGAGTTCCTTTATGTTTGTTATTAATAGTTCTATGTATTTTTATGCTCCAAAGTTGGCACCATAAATATTTACAATTATTAGATCTTCCTGTTGGATAGTCCCCTTTATTATGATAAAATGCCCATCTACATCTCTTGTTACAGTCTTTGGTTTAAATCTAGTTTTTCTGACATAAGTATTGCTCTTCTGGCTTTCTTTTGACCCCAATTTGTATGGTAAATATTTCTCTATCTGCTCACTTTCAATCTACAGGTTTCTTTACATCTAAAAAGAGTCTCTTGTAAGCAGCACATAGGTGGGTCTTGTTTTTTGATCATTCTGACACCTTATGTCTTTTGATTGGAGCACTTAGTCTATTAAATTTAGAGTAATTATTGACACATTAGAATTTAGTGCCTTTCTAGTTTTTGTCACTTTTGGTCTTTCTTTTCCATTCAAAGAATCCCCTTGAATATTTCTTGCAGGGCTGGTTTAGTGGTCACAAACTCCTTTAGTGTTTGTTTGGGAAACTTTTAATGTCTCCTTCTATTTGAATGATAGCCTTGCTGGATAGAGTATTCTTGGCTACAGATTTTTCCCATTCAGCACACTGAATACATCTTACCACTTTCTTCTTGCCTGCCAAGTTTCTGTGGAGAGATCTCTACCTAACCTTATTTGTCTTCCCTTGTAAATTAGGGACTTCTTTTGTCTTGCTGCTTTTAGAATTTTTTCCTTATCACTATATTTTCAAGTTTCACTAGAATATGTCTTGCTGTTGACCTGCTTTTGTAGATTTTGATGGGAGTTCTCTCAGCCTCCTCGATTTGGATGTCTGTTTCTCCCCCAAGATTTGGGAAGTTTTCAGCTATAGTTTCCTCAGATAAGGCTCTGCCTATCTTTCCCTCTCTTCTTCTTCTGGGACTCCTATGATACAAATATATTACACTTTATGGATCCACTGAGTTCCCTAAGTCTACATTCATGATCCAATACTTTTCTTTCCCTCTTTTGATCAGCTTCATTATTTTTCATAATCTTATCTACTATATCATTTATTTGTAATTCTGCTTCTTCCATCCATATAGTCATTATATCCAGTCAGTTTCTAATCTTGATTATTGCCTTTTTCATTTCGGCCTGACTAGTTTTTAGGTCTTATATCTCTGTGTAAGGGACTCCTTGGTGTCTTCTATGCTTTTCTCAAGCCCAGCTAGTATCTTTATGGTTGTTGCTTTAAATTCTGGATCAATCATATTACTTATATCTGTTTTGTTTAGATCCTTGGTCATGACCATTTCTTGGTTTGTTTTTGGGATAAATTCCTCCATCTTGGCATTTTATATAGACCTTGGTCTTCTTGTCTGTGTTAGGAAAGCCTGTTATGTTTCCTGCACCTGAGAATAACACCTTTATGAAGAAGAGGTCATATAATATCCAGGGCCTGGTGCTTTAGGAAGTATCTCTGATGTATGCTGCACATACTCTGCTGTTGTGTTATGGTTGCTCTTTCCCTCAGGCCAGTCCTCTGTAGACTTTCTCCTTGCCTGCAGTGGGGAGTGTTTGGACCTTGGGCAGAATGTGGTGAGTTTTAACTAGGTATGCTCTGGTCTGCTTGTTAAGAGAGACCTAATGCTATTTCCACTAGAGCTGAAGCTTTGCAGAACTCTGTGGTCAGTAGATTTGGTATGTGTGAGGGTTTGTGCTGGTATTCTGGTGGCGGGGCCTACTGTGCTGGTTCTCAGGCATACAAGCAGGATGCAGTGGGGTGGGGCTTGGTTTAAGCAGTTTAGGCCACCAGTGTTGGTGCTATGCTGTTTACTGAAGTTAGTTTATGCTGAAGGGTGTCATTTCCCTAGTCCTTGGAGAAGGGTGTTTGTGCTTCCCCCTGTCCAGGAAGCCCTCCCAGAAGAGAGAACAATCTCCCCTCATATGTCCCAGGTGTCCTTGAGATCGATGATTTCACCCTGTCTGTGTCCAGGCTGCCTGCCTGCCCGGTAGCATAGTGCACCTTGGGATGCATCCCAGGCAGGCCAGCTGAGATTTAAAACTCCAAACATTAGGGACCTGGCATGGCAGGGACCCACTCTGGTCCTCTGGGGTAGGGTCTTGCCATGCCAGGACTAATGCAGATTTGTCTCAGAAGGGCAGTCACAGCAAAGGTCAGGGGTATGGAATTTGGAGTAAAGCACAGCAAAGAGCCAGTATCCAGGTTAGCTGCCCTCAGTTGGTGTCTCTGTGTCTAGGCCAAAGGGCTGGGGAAGGAAATGGCAGCCACTGGCTCTTTTTTCCCCAGGGGGCAATGGCACCTCTCCCAGATGCACTCCAAGAAAGGAGAACTGTCTCTCCCAGTGCATACCAGGGGATCCTCAGTTCATCCCATCTGCCCCCCGGTCATCTGCCCTCCTTCTCTAAAGGAGCACTGCAGTGCCTATTAAACTCCAGAATTTGAGCCCCACTGGTTGTAAAAACTCAGGAAAATCAACCCCTCTCATTTTCTCAGTCAGTAGCTTTGGGGAAGTATTTTTCTTCTGTGAGCCCCTGTGCGCTCCTCTCTCTCTCTCACCTCTCTGTGACCAGGCTCCCTCCACTCTATAGCACCTGTGATCATTTTCTCCCTCAAACCACATCTTTTCACTTCTTACCTTCCATGATGTGACCTCTCCTCTCCTTCTAGTTGTGCAGTTTGTTCTGTCAGTCCTCAGATCAATTTCTTGGGTATTCAGAATGATTTGCTATCTATCTAGCTGTGTTTGAGGGATGAGGCAAGCCTATAGTCCTCTTACTACTCTGCCATTTTAGCTCTTCCCTTTTAAATTCTTTACATATTTTGGATACTAACCCTTTATCAGAGATGTCATTGACAAATATCTTCTCCCATTCTGTAGGTTTCCTTTGGTGTGCAGAAGCTTTTTATTTTTGTATAATCCCAATAGTGTATTTTTGCATTTGTTTCCATTGCCTCAGGAGACTTATCTACTAAGAAGTTGCTATGGTTGATATCAAAGAGGTTACTCCCTGTGTTCTCCTCTATGATTTTTATGGTTTCATGACTCACATTTAGGTCTTTCATCTATTTTGAATTTATTTTTGTGTACAGTGTTAGAAAGTGGTATAGTTTCATTCTTTTGTATGTTGCTGTCCAGTTTTCCAAACAATATTTGTTGAAGAGATTGCCTTTTTTCCATTGGATATTCTTTCCTGCTTTGTCGAAGATTAGTTGACCATATAATCCTGGGCTTATTTATTAGCTTTCTATTGTTCTTTTCATTGATGTGTCTGTTTTTGTGCCAGTACCATACTGTTTTGATCACTACAGATTGTAATATAACTTGAAGTCTGAAATTGTGATCCTTCCAGTTCTGCTTTTCTTTTTCAAGATTGCTTTGGCTATTTGGGGTCTTTTGTGGGTCCATTCAAATTTTAGGATTGGTGGTTCTAGCTCTGTGAAAAATGCTGGTGGTATTTTGATAGGGATTGCATTAAATGTGTAGATTGCTTAGGGTAGTATACACATTTTAACATTATTTGTTCTTCCATTCCATGAGCATGAAATATCTTTCCATTTCTTTGTTTCATCTTCAATTTCTTTCATCAGTGTTTTATAGTTTGCAGAATATATAGGTCTGTCACCGCTTTGGTTAGGTTTATAACCAGGTATTTTATGGTTTTTGGTGCAATTGTAAATGGGATTAAGTCCTTAATTTCTCTTTCTGCTGCTTCATTATTAGTGTATACAAATGCAATGGATTTCTGTACATTGATTTTGTATCCTGCAACTTTACTGAATTCCTGTATCAGTTCTACTAATTGTTTGGTTGAGTCTTTCAGTTTTTCGATGTAGAGTATCATGCCATCAGCAAATAGTTAAAGTTTTCTTCTTCTTTGCCAATTTGGATGCCTTTTATGACTTTTTTTTGTCTGATTGCTGTGGCTAGGACTTCCAGTACTATGTTAAATAACAGTGGTGAGAGTGGACATCCTGGTCTTGTTCCTGACCACAGAGGAAAAGCTCTCAGTTTTTCCCCATTGAGAGTGATATTAGCTGTGGGTTTTTTGTATATGGCCTTTATTATGTTGAGGTTTGTTCCCTATAAACTTACTTTTTTGAGGGTTTTTATCAAGAATGGATGTTGTACTTTGTCAAATGCTTTTTCTGCATCTATTGAAAGGATCATATGGTTCTTATCTTTATTTTATTAAAGTGGTATATCACATTGATTGATTTGTGAATATCGAACCACACTTGTAACCCAGGAATAAATCCCAATTGATTGTGTGAATGATTTTTTAAAATATATTGTTGGATTCTGTTTCCTAGTATTTTCTTGAGAATTTTTGCATACATGTTCATCAGGGATCTTGGCCTGTAGTTTTCTCTTTTAGTGGAGTCTATCTGGTTTTGGTATCAAGGTAATGCTGGCCTCATAGAATGAATTTGCAAGCTTTTCTTACTCTTCTATTCTTTGGAGTAGTTTGAGAACATGTATTACCTCTTCTTTAAATGTTTGGTAGAATTCTTCTGTGAAGCTGTTTGGTCTTAGACTTTTATTTGTTAAGTTTTTTTTTAAATTACAGATTGAATTTTCCTTTCTGGTAATCAATCTCTTCAAATTTTATATTTCTTCTTGATTCAGTTTTGGTATTTTAGGTTATTCATTTCTAGGAATTTATACATTTCTTGCAGATTGCCCAATTTGTTGGCACATATTTTCATAATATTCCCTTACAATCCTTTGTATTTCTGTGGTATTGGTGGTTATATCTCCTCTTTTGTTTATGATTTTGTCTGAGTCTTCTCACTCTCTCTCTTCTTAAGAATATGGCAAAAATTTATCTATTTTGTTGATCTTTTCAAAGAACCAGCTCCTGGTTTCATTGACCTCTTCTATTTTTTTTTGCTTGTTTTTTACTTTCTATATCAATTATTTCTGCTCTAATCTTTATTATTTCCTTCCTTCTCTGGTTTTAGTTTTTTTTTTTTTTTTTGCTATTATTTTTCTAACTCCTTAAGTGTAAGGTTCTGTTTTTTTATTTGAGATTTTTCTTGTTTCTTGACATAGGCTTGTATTGCTATAAACTTCCCAGTTAGAACCAATTTTGCTGCATCACAAAGATTTTGGAGTCTTGTGTTTTTATATACTTTTTATTTCTTTTTTTTTTAATTTCCTGGTTGACTCATTCATTGTTTAGTAGCATATTATTTTACCTCCATGTATTTGTGGTCTTTCCAGATTTTTTCTTGTGGTTGACTTCTAGTTGCATAGATTGTGGTGAGAAAAGATTTATGTATGATTTCAATCTTTTTTAATTTATTGAGACTTGTTTTGTGGCCTAATATGTGATCTATTTTGAAGAATGTTCCATGTACACTTGAAAATAATGTGCATTCTGCTGTGTCAGGATGGCATGTTCTGAATGTACTTGTTAAATCAATCTAATCCAATGTGTCATTCTAAGGCACCATTTCCTTGTTGAATTTCTGTTTGCATGATCTATTCATTGATGTCAGTGGGTGTTAAGGTGCCCTACCATTATTGCATTACTGTTGATTATTTCCTTTATGTTTTTTATTAACTGCTTATGTGTTTGGTTGCTCCCATGTTGGGTGCATATATATTTACAATTATATCTTCTTGGATTGTCCCCTTTATTATGATATAGTGTCATTCTTTGTCTTTTATAGACTTTACATTTATATTCAAGGTAGTTGTTGATATGTGTGTATTTATTGCCATTCTGTTACTTGTTTGTGGTCGTTTTTGTCATTCCTCTCTGTTCCCTTCTCTTGCTGTCTTCCTTCATGATTAGTTTGTTTTCTTTAGGAAAATAGTTGTATTCCTTACTCTTTTTTTTTTTTTTGCATATCTATTACTGATTTTTGATTTGTGGTTGCCATTCAGTTCAAATATAGCATCTTCTGCATATAGCAGTCTGTATTAAGGTGATATTTCCTTTTTTGAACTCATTTTTTACTTCTCTCCCCTCCATGTTTCAGATATTTGGTATCATATTTTATATCATTTTATTTTGTGCTTCCCTTGACTGATTTGTACAGATACACTTCTTTTTTGCTTTTGTGCTTCTTATTTTTCCTACTCTTATGGTTTTTGTTTTCCACTCACAGAGTCTCCCTTAACATTTCTTGTAGGGTTAGTTTAGTGGTCATGAATCTTTTACCTTTTGTTTGTCTAGGGATCTCTTTATTTCTATTCTAACTAATAGCCTTTCTGAGGAGAGTATTCTGGGTGCATATTTTTTCCTTTCAGCACTTTGAATATATCATGGCACTCCTTTATGGCCTGCAAAGTTCCTACTGAAAAATAAGTTTATGGCCTTATGGGATTTCCCTTATATGTAACTGTCTTCTCTTGCAACTTTTAAAATTATTTCTTTTTAAAAATTAATTAACTAATTAATTAATTAGGCATGGAGCCAAATGCAGGGCTTGAACTCATGAGCCTGGGATCAAGACCTGAGCTGAGATCAAGATTTGGATGCCAACCAACTGAGCCACCCAGGCACCCCTAAAATTATTTTTTTTCTCTATTTTTTTGCCACTTCAATTACTATGTGTTTTGGTGTGGACCTTCTTGTGTTGAGTTTGTTGGAGAATCTCTGTGCCTCCTGAATGTGGTTCTCTGTTTCCTTGTCCAGATTTAGGAAGTTTTCAGCTATTATTTTTCAAATCGATTTTCTATTTCCCTTTCTCTCTCTTCTCTTTCTGGGATCCCTATGTTGTGAATATTATGATGCTCAAAGGTGTTGCTGAGTTCTCTAAGTATGTTCTCATTGTGCAGGATTTCTTTGCCTCTCTCTTGTTCAGCTTGATTGCTTTCCAATTACTTTATCCTCCAGTCATCGATACATTCTTCTGCTTCCTGTATCAGACATATTACTTATTTCTGTTTTACTTAAATCTCCTGCTATGATTTTGTCCTGTTCTTTCATTTGGGATATATTCCTCTCTCTCCTACTTTCTCTACCTCTCTGTTTCTCTGTGTTAGGAAAGTCAGCTATGTATTCTGCTCTTGAAAATAGGGCTTTATGAAGAAACTGCACTGCAGTGCAATGTCCCCTGTTCACCAGAATCTCTCACTGCAGGGGTCTCTCAGGCGTGTTGATTATGTCCTGCTGTGTCTGAGTCGTTTTTTTTTTCTTTTAGTCTGGTTGCCTGTAATGACTCTCTGCCTGTTGTGGGTTGTGCTTGCTCTCTGTGGTGTTAGTGAGACCCAGGCGGACCTACTCAGAGGGGGCATGATAGCAGGTTTCAGGAGCATAGTGGCAGTGTTAGTAAAGTTTGCATTGAGCTGCTACTGTTAAGTCAGATTCCCCAAATGTGGTGGTTGCTGAGGGCATGACATGCAGCAGCTATGGCCAGGGGTGTGGAATATAGCCTTGGTTGCAGTGGCTGTGGCTATGGGTGAGATGTAGCATTTGTTTGCTTGGTGGCTGTGCAGGGCATTCTCAAAGCATTAACAAAATTTGCAATGAGCCACTAATTCTATGTCAGATCCCTCTAAGTGCAGTGGTCCCTGGGGGTGCAGAGTGCAGCTGCTGTGGCCAAGGGTGTGAGGCATCTGTGCATGTTGGCTCAATGCAGTGTGCAGCAGCAGCTGGGGGCATGTGGCATCTGTGCACGTGGAGGCTGGGAATGTTGTATGCAGTATTAACAAAATTTGTGCTGAGCCCAAGGCTGAGACCAAAGCTTTGGAGTAGGGGAGTTTTCAGGAGAACTCATGGGCATGTCACACTGCTAGCAGGTTAGGTAGTAAGTGTCTGCAGTGCTGCTCCCTGGAGTTGCCTCTGTGTTCATGCTGGAGGTTGGGGGAGAGAAATGGCACCTACCAGTTCCATTATTCTAAGAGAAATCCCTCAACAGGCTCAGAAATCAGTATGAACAGATCTGTCTGTCTCCTGTTTGCTCAAGGAATTGTGCAAACTGTGGCTTCTTTTTTTTTTATGTTATGTTAATCATCATACATTACATCATTAGTTTTTGATGTAGTGTTCCATGATTAATTGTTTGCGTATAACACCCAGTGCTCCATGTAGTACGTGCCCTCCTTAATACCCATCACTGGGCTAACCCATTCCCCTACCCCCTCTCCTCTAGAACCCTCAGTTTGTTTCTCAGAGTCCATAGTCTCTCATGATTCATCTCCCCCTTCGATTCCCCCCCTTCATTCCTCCCTTCCTGCTATCTTCTTCTTCTTCTTCTTTTTTTTTTTTTTTTAACATATAATGTATTATTTGTTTCAGAGGTACAGGTCTGTGATTCAACAGTCTTACAGAATTCGCAACACTCACCATAGTACATACCCTCCCCAATGTCTATCACACAGCCACCCCATCCCTCCC
>NC_138385.1:43567840-43618380 GCF_054177405.1 Leptonychotes weddellii
ACCTGTTTTCTAGGGGCCTTAGGGTTGCTGGCCTCTTGTTTTCCCAGCCTGTCTTCTGCGGGAGGGGCCTGCTGCACTGTTACTCAACCCTGTTTGGGTGGAGTTGCCCTGCCCCCCTGTGGTGGAGGATGGGCTCAGCGGGAATCAGTTTTGGGTGCTTTTGTTCTCTGGTGGCTTTTCCTGGTGGCTTTCCATGTCTCTTCCTCGAGTCAGAGCAGAAGAGACCATTTCCAACCCTCTGCCTCAGAGCAGAGAGACCACAATCTGTTCTTCAGTGAGCCCTCCGGGCCACACTGTCTCTGTTTCTGTCCATGCTGCTATAAACTGTAGCGGCCCGGGTTCCGTGTCCTGCCGCAGGGCTCCCAGTCCTGCCTCCAGGTCAGAGCATGTCTCTGTCCTTTGTGCTTCTAAAACTGCCAGCAGCTCCCAGTTCGCCCACACGACCCCCCTGCTCTGTGTTTCCACCCCAGGGGCTGCCCTAGAGTCCTTTCCCCACTGCTACCAGTCTGCGAGTCTGCACCTCATCTGCAGCGTGTGAGGCTGTTGCTCATGGGTGGTGCAGGATCCCCATGGCCAGGCACCCTCCCCCTGCCATTTATCCTCTGATATCTGCCCACAGAATTATGGCTCCCTGCTTCATACCTCAAAACCAACCACCTGCGATATTCTGTTGGTAGAGATCCAGATCTTCTTACATCTCAGGCTGGTTTCATGGGTGCTCAGAGTGGTCTGGTAGATATCCAACTCAATTCCGGGGACCAGTTGAAATAGGGTCCCCTACTCCTCTGCCAATTTTCCTTCCTCCTATTTACTTATTTTTTAATTCTTTTTTAATTTTAATTTTTATATACATTATATAGTTTTAAATTTTTTATTTTTTTCATTATTTTTTATTTTAATATATCTCTATGTGTTTCTTTTTCATTTTGGGATCTGTTTTCTTCTAACAAGTAGAACAAAATACACCCAGGATCTAGATTTTGGTTTTGTTCTGATTTGTTTCTAGTATGATTTTTTTCTTATTTTTTTTCTGTTATGGTTCTTGTTATTGTTGTCTTTTCTCTCTCTTCTATTCTTTTCTAGAAAAAATGAGGAAATGGAGAAATTCTCCCCAAAAGAAAAACACAGGCAGTAGTACTCCTGCCAGGGATTTAATCAATATGGATATAAGTAAGATGGCTGAACTAGAACTTAAAATAACGATTATAAAGATGCTAACTGGGTTTGAAAAAACTTAGAAGACACTAGAGAATTCCTTATTGTAGAAATAAAAGAAATAAAATCTAATCAGGCCAATATTAAAAATTCTAGTACTGAAATGCTGTCCCAACTGGAGGCTCTAACAGCTAGGATAAATGAAGCAAAAGAGAGAATCAATGATATAGAAGATAAAATGATGGAAAATAGGGAAGCTAAAAGGTGGAAAGATAACTACTTGATCATGAAGGGAGACTTCAAGAACTCAGTGATTCCATAAAGTTAAATAATACCTGGATAATAGGGGTCCCAGAAGATGAAGAAAGGGAGAGGGGGCAGAAACTTTATTTGAACAAATTATTCTCAAGAATTTCCCTAATCTGGGAAAGGAAACAGGCACTCAATTCCAGGAGGCACATAGAATCCCCCTGAAGATCAACAAAAATAGGTCAACACCTTGACATATAATAGTGAAGCTTGCAAATTTCAAAGATAAAAATAAAATCCTGAAGGCAGCTTGGGACAAGAGGTCTTCAAAATACGAGGGTAGAAACATAAGACTGGGAGCAGACGTGTCCACAGAGACCTGGCAGGCCAGAAAGGACTGGCATAATATATTCAAGGTGCTAAATGGGAAAAATATGCAGCCAAGAATATTTTATCCAGCTAGGATGTCATTCCGAATCGAAGGAGTGATAGCTTCCAGGACAAACAAAAACTAACGGCATTTTTGAGCACTAAACCAAGCCTGCAAGAAATATTAAAAGGGAGCCTTTGAGTGAAGAAAGAGGCAAAAGTAACAAAGACAGGAAAGGAATAGAGACAATCTCCAGGAACAGTGACTTTACAGGTATTACAAGGGCATTAAATTCATTTTTTTCAATAATTACTCTGAATGTAAATGGACTAAATGCTCGAGTCAAAAGACACGAGGTATCAGAAAGGATAAAACAAGATCCACCGATATGCTGTTTACAAGAGACTCATTTTAAACCCAAAGACACTTCCAGATTGAAAGTGAGGGGTGGAGAACCATTTGTCATGCCAATGGACATTAAAAGAAAACTGGAGTACCAATTTTATACCCAACAAACTAGACTTTAAACTAAAGACTATAATAAGAGATGAAGAAGGACACTATATCATAATAAAGGGTTCACTCCACCAAGAAGATCTAAAAAAAATTGTAAATATTTGTGCCCCTAACTTGGGAGCAGCCAATTATATAAATCAATTTATAACAAAATTGAAGAAACTCACTGGTAATAATAATAATAATAGGGAACTTGAACACCCCACTCACTGCAATGGACAGATCATCTAAGCAGAAGATCAACAAGGAAACAAGGGCTTTGAATGATGCACTGGACCAGATGGACTTCAGAGATATATTCAGGGCATTTCATCCTAAAGCACCAGAATACACATTCTTCTTGAGTGCACATGGAATATTCTCCAGAATAGATCACATGCTGGGTCACAAATCAAGTATCAACTGGTACAAAAAAGATTGGGATTATATCATGCATATTTTCAGACCACAATGCTTTAAAACTTGAAGTCAACCACAAGAAAAAATTTGGATGGACCACAAACACATGGAGGCAAAAGAACATCCTACTAAAGAATGAATGGATCAAGCAGGAAATTAAAGAAAAAATTTAAAAACACATGGAAGCAAATGAAAATGAAAACACAAGAGTTCAGAACCTTTGGGATGCAGCAAAGGCAGTCCTAAGAGAGAACTATGTAGCAATGCAGGCCTTCCTCAAGAAACAAGAAAAGTCTCAAATACACAACCTAACCTTACACCTACAGGGGCTGGGAAAAGAAGAGCAAATACAACCTAAATCGAGCAGAAGAAGAGAAATAATAAAGATTAGAGCAGAAATCAATGATATAGAAATTAAAAAAAAAGTAGAACAGACCAATGAACCTGGGAGCTGGTTCTTTGAAAGTATTCATAAGATTGATAAGCCCCTAGCCAAACTTGTCAAAAAGCAAAGAGAAAGGACCCAAATAAA
Source organism: Leptonychotes weddellii (assembly GCF_054177405.1). NCBI lineage: Eukaryota > Metazoa > Chordata > Mammalia > Carnivora > Phocidae > Leptonychotes > Leptonychotes weddellii. The sequence goes on from NC_138385.1 coordinate 43,571,062, forward strand.
TGAAATCATGAATGAAAGAGGAGAGATCACAACCAACACCAAAGAAACACAAACAATTATAAGAGAATATTATGAGCAATTATATGCCAACAAATTAGGCAATCTGGAAGAAATGGATGCATTCCTAGAAACATACAAACTACCAAAACTGAAACAGGAAGAAATAGAACACCTGAACAGACCCATAATCAGCAAAGAAATTGAAGCAGTAGTCAAAAATCACCCAACAAACAAGAGTCCATGCCTGGATGGCTTCCCAGCAAAATTCTACCAAACATTTAAAGAAGAATTAATATCTATTTTTCTGAAGCTGTTTCCAAAAAAAAAAAAAAAGAAAGAAAGAAAAAGAAAAAAGAAAGAAATGGAAGGAAAACTTCCAAACTCATTCTATGAGTCCAGCATTATCTTGATCCAAAAACCAGACAAGGACTCCACTAAAAAGGAGAATTCAGACAAATATCCCTGATGAAAATGGATGCAACAATTCTCACCAAGATAGTAGGCTAAGAGGATCCAACAGTACATTACAAGGATTATTCACCATGACCAAGTGGGATTTATTCCCGGGCTGCAGGGGTAGTTCAACATCTGCAAATCAGCAATGTGATACACCACACTAATAAAAGAAAGGACAAGAACCATATGATCCTCTCAAGAGATGCAGAAAAACACTTGACAAAATACAGCATCCTTTCTTGATAAAACCTCTCCACAGTGTAGGGATAGAGGTAATATACCTCAATATCATAAAAGCCATATATGAAAGACTCACTGCAAATATCATCCCCAATGGGGAAAAACTGAGAGCTTTCCCCAAAGGTCAGGAACATGACAGGGATATCTACTCTCACCACTGTTGTTCAACATATTACTGGAAGTCCTAGCCTCAGCAATCATACAAAAAAAGAAATAATAGACATTCAAATCAGCAAAGAAATCAAACTTTTATTCTTCACAGATGACATGATATTCTATGTAGGAAACCCAAAAACTCCAGGAAAAAATTGCTAGAAGTGATACAGGAATTAAGCAAAGTGGCAGGATATAATATCAATGCAGAGAAGTCAGTTGCATTTCTATACATAGACAATGAAGCAGAAGAAAGACAAATCAAGGAATTTTTCCCATTTAAAATTGCACCAAAAACTGCAAGATACTTAGGAATATACATAACCAAAGAAGTAAAGGACCTGTACCCTGGAAACTATAGAACACTTGTGAAAGAAATTGAGGAAGACACAAAAAATGGAAAAAAACTTCCCGTGCTCATGGATTAGAAGAACAAATGTAGTTAAATTGTCTATGCTACCCAAAGCAATCTACACATTCACTGAAATCCCTATCAATATACCATCTACATTTTTCACAGAGCTGGAACAAACAATCCTAAAATTTGTATGGAAATCAGAAAAGACTCCAAATAGCCAGAGTAATGTTGAAAAAGAAAACCAAAGCTAGAGGCATCACAATTTCTGGACTTCAAGCTGTATTACAAAGCTGTAATCATCAAGATATTATGATACTGGCACAAAAACAGATGCAAAGATCAATGGAACAGAATAGAGAACCCAGAAATGGACCCTCAACTCTACGGTCAACTAATCTTGGGCAAAGCAGGAAAGAATATCTGATGGAAAACAGACAATCTCTTCAACAAATGGTGTTGGGAAAATTGGACAGCCACTTGCAATAGAATGAAACTGGACACCTTTCTTATACCATACACAAAAATAAATTAAAAATGGATGAAAGAATTAAATATGATACAGGGATCTATCAAAATTCCAGAGGAAAACACAGGGAGCAACCTCTCTGACCTCGGCTGCCACAACTTTTTGCTAGACACATTCCCAAAGATAAGAGAAATAAAAGCAAAAGTGAACTATTGGGACTTCATCAAGATAAAAAGCTTTTGCACTGTGAAGGAAACAATCAACAAAACTAAAAGACAACCTGTAGAATGGGAGAAGATATCTGCAAATGTCTTATCAGATAAAGGGCTAGTATCCAAGATCTGTAAAGAACTTATTAAACTCAACACCCAAGTAAAACCCCAAAAATCCAGTCAAGAATTGGGCAGATGTTTCTCCCAAAAAGACGTACAAATGACCAACAGACACATGAAAAATGCTTAGCATCACTTGGCATCAGGGAAATACAAATCAAAACCACAATAAGATACCACCTCACACCTGTTAGACTGATTAAAATTAAAATTAGCAACTCAGGAAACAACAGATAATGGTGAGGATGTGGAAAAAGGGGAAACCTCTTACACTGTTGGTGGGAATGCAAACTGGAGCAACCACTCTGGGAAACAGTATGGAGGTTCCTCAAAAAGTTAAAAATAGAACTACCTATGTCCCAGCATTTGCACTGCTAGGTATTTATTCAAAGGATAACATAATGATTCGAAGGGACACATACACACCAATGTTTATAGCAACAATGTTCACAATAGCTAAAATATGGAAAGGGCCCAAATGTCCATGGACAGATGAATGAAAAAAGATGAAGTGGTGTATATATACAATGGAATATTACTCAGCCATCAGAAAGGATGAATACTTCCCATTTACATTGGCATGGATGGAACTGGAAGGTATTATGCAGAGTGAAAAAAGTCAATCAGAGAAAGAATTATCATATGGTTTCACTCATATATGGAATTTAAGAAACAAAACAGATGAACAAAAGGGAAGGGCAGGAAAAATACTATAAGATGAAAACAGAGAGGGAGGCAAATCATAAGAGACTCTTACCTATAGGAAAGAAACTGAGGGTGCTGGAAGGGAGGTGCATGGGGATGGGGTAATTGGGTGATGGGCATTAAGGAGTACACTGGCTGTTGTATGTAACTGATGAATCACTAAATTCTACCTCTAAAACTAATAATACAGTATTTGTTAATTAAATTGAATTTAAAGAAAAAAGAAAAATACCTATAATCCAATAATTTTTGGCATAGTTTTTCAACCATAAACTTAGCCAACACAGACCAAATTATTTCATAAGAAGTTTTAACAGTTTATAAACTTGTTTTAATTCCTTATTCATATGCTACATTAAAGTATATGAACAGCTACATAATAAAAGTTACTTTTAAAATTAATATGATTTGGGGCGCCTGGGTGGCTCAGTTGGTTAAGCGACTGCCTTCGGCTCAGGTCATGATCCTGGAGTCCCTGGATCGAGTCCCGCATCGGGCTCCCTGCTCAGCAGGGAGTCTGCTTCTCCCTCTCCCGCTCCCCGCTCTTGTGCTCTCTCTCTCTCTCACTCTCTCTCTCAAATAAATAAATAAAATCTTTAAAAAAAAAAACAGAAAGAATTTATAAAAAAAAATTAATATGATTTGAGTTCATGCTTGTCTTCATCCCTTTCTTTTATACTTATATTTGTTAATAGCTTCAGGAAATTTAGGAGGTTAACTCAAGTGCTGCACTAGGAACAAAGTGGTCAATTCACTGCATTTTGTATTATATATCATTGTATTCATCTTGCTATGCTAATCAAAGGAGACATTGATCAAAAGGAGAAAGTTTTCTCAGGATCTTAAATCTGGGTTCTTTTCTCCTCATTTTAGATTCTATACTACCCAATGAGTGTTCTGAAAGTTTAGAAGAAATCAAATATCATTTATGGTGTAGTTGATAGTATTCAATTTATAATTACCATAGGGGGCTCAAGTTCTTATGTAATTACAAGGTTGGTACCAGTATATAGTTATTTATGTCATGCAGACTAACCGAATAACAATATGTTAGGTCATATTGAACTGAAAGGTTGTAACCCCGAAATACGTGTTTGGCATGAGTCATCTGTTTAATATATATCCCTCAACATTCCAAATGTACCCTGTAGACCTCTGTATCAGAAATTACTAATATCTTTATATTCAATGGGATATTCATCATCTGTTATAGGAATGTATTCTCTCTTGGCTATTCATCTTTATTAAAGCCAATGTTTATTTTAGATACAATGGTTAATAAACTTGGATTTATAATATAAATAGGGTAGGGACGTATGTTCTGGAATGACTCATTTTAGTATAAAATGTTGAAAGATAAAGGAAAGTCTTATGACTTTGTTATAACATCTAATGCTGAAGATGTTAATAGAAAATAAGAACTGTTAGATAATTTAAATATTTGGCATTCAGGAAATTTGTTGCTATGTAACACAGATTGATATTTAAGAAATAGATTCCTAAGTTAACTCTGTGTGAGGGCATCTGGGTAGCTCAGTTGTTAGGCATCTGCCTTTGGCTTGGGTCATGATCCCAGGGTCCTAGGATTAAGCCCCACTTTGGGCTCCCTGCTTGGTGGGGAGCCTGCTTCTCCCTCTCCCTCTGCTGCCCTGCTCCTGCTCTCTCACTCTCTCAAATAAATAAATAAAATCTTTAAAAAAAATCTATGTGAATGACAGAGGAATTAGTGATGGCTTTATATATTTACAAAGAAAAGACATTTTTATTTAGGTACTTATTGATAGCATAGAGCTAGAATTTCCTTTATGGAAATCTAGAATTTTAACATGTATGTATATAAACTGGGGTGGTTCGAGTGATGGGGGTGGAAGAGAAAAAGTATTTGTGATGTACTGTTATCTTCTTTTTTTTTTTTTTAAAAGAGAGAGAGAGAGAGAGCATGAGAGGGGGGAGGGTCAGAGGGAGAAGCAGACTCCCTCCCGAGCAGGGAGCCTGATGCGGGACTCGATCCTGGGACTCCAGGATCATGACCTGAGCCGAAGGCAGTCGCCCAACCAACTGAGCCACCCAGGTGCCCTGTACTGTTATCTTCTAATAATTGGTTCAGGTTGTCCTGACTCATTCCCTAATTAATGAAGTCTTAGGAAAAAAGGGACATGTTTTGAGGATTAGTCACCTGAAGGTATTCTTCCCAACTGAACTATTAAGTAGACAAAACTTGATTTGCATGCTTTTTATTTTTTTCTTGTTCAGTATGCTAGGCTCAGTTCTCTGGCTTTATTGTATACATAGAATAAGAAATGTTATGAACACATTGTTTTACTTACCCATATGATAATGAAGATGATAGATTTCTACACATATTATTCCCTTAAGCTACAGGAACATGACTTCGGAAGAACCACAATATGTTGGATCAGCATAGAGATGTTAACACCAAAATTGTTTCAGTAATGTTATTTAGTCTGAAATTTTAGTCGAGCTAGCTTTTTTTGTCTTATGAAAACCAGATGTCCTAGGGATAATTGAAGAATTACTACTAAGTATGAGAGTGGGAAAAATATAGAGCAAGCGGCATCTTCTCTTCATTAGCTACCTCTTAATTTTAGATAAAAAATAGAGATGCCACTGATTTTTTTTGAGTATCACTGACACACAATATTAGTTTCAGGTATACAACATAGTGGTTCATAGTGGTTCAACAACTCTATACAATATGCTATGCTATGTTCACAAGTGTCACTATGCAATGCTATTACAATACCATTGACTATATTCCCTATGCTGTACCTTTTATTCCTGTGACTTATTCATTCCATAACTGGAAGCCTGTATCTCCCACTACCCCTCATCCATTTTGCCCATTCCTTCATGCCCCTTTCCTCGGACAGCCATCAGTTTGTTCTCTGTATTTATAGGTCTGATTCTGTTTTTCATTTGTTTATTCATTTGTTTTGTTTGTTCATGGGAATGTAAATTGGTACAGCCACGGTGGAAAACAATATGGAGTTTCCTTAAAGAATTAAAAACAGATGGGCAACTGATGGCTCAGTCAATTCAGTATCTGATTTGATTTCAGCTCGGGTCCTGATCTCAGGGTCATGGGATCGAACCCCACATTGGGCTCCATGCTCAGCATGGAGTTTGCTTGTCCCTCTCCCTCTGCATCCTCCCCACTCTCTCTCTCTATCAAATAAATAAATTAATTACTTAAAAAAGAATTAAAAATAGAAATTTCATATAGTCCATTTTTTCCACTACTGGGTATTTACCCAAAGAAAATGAAAACACTAATTTGAAAAGATATGTGCACCCCTATGTTTATTGCAACATTATTTACATTAGCCAAATATGGAAGTAGGCCAAGTATCCATTAATAGATGAATAGATAAAGAAGATAGTGTACACACACACACACAGCTCATGACCTGAGCTGATTGCAAATGCTTAACCAACTGAGCCACCCAGGCAACCCAACTCTTGTAAATTTTAATATGTGGGAAAAGTATCAACTTTTTTTTAACTTTAGTTATTACCGTGCTTTATAAAATCTGCCTAGTAATGTTGAGTGTCCAAAGACAAGAAGCTTTTAGGGTTAAATCTACTTCTATGATATTTATTTCTATAAATGGCAGAGTGGTAAGGGATCTCATTAAAATATCATTTTCAGGACCACAAATGATATCACACCAAAATTTTAGTAAAGTCTATAATATAATTTTATTTAGCAGAATCATTGTGAAATATCTTTGTTTAACAAGTATTTAACTGAAAGATGGAAGCATGAATTATGGCTCCTTTACATCTAAATAGTAAGTTAACATTTTGAATAGTGATACTACAAATGCATTAAAAATACCATTGGTTTGGGACCTCTGGGTCGCTCAGTCGGTTAAGTGTTTGCCTTTGGCTCAGGTCATGATCCCAGGGTCCTGGGATCAAGTCCTGCATTGGGCTCCTTGCTCAGCGGGGAGCCTGCTTCTCCTTCTGCCTGTGGCTTCCTCTGCTTGTGTTCTCTCTCTCTCTCTCAAATAAATTAAATCTTAAAAAAATACCCTTGGTTTAAATAATATTTCCACTGATCCTTGTTATGTGCAGCATTTACACCCACCATCATTAAGTTTTATTTTACTTTCCTTAAAACTGTATATCCTCTTTAATTACTAGACACAGAAAAGATAATCATTTGCCTAGAGCAGAGGTTCATATTACCTATGTTAAGCCCAAGTTATGCACATGCATACAACTGATCTGCCTGTTTTAAGTGAGCTTATGTCATACAAACAGGGAAGTTAGTGAATGGTTTTGCCTATAACTTTTTTTTTAAAGATTTTATTTATTTATTTGAGAGAGAGAATGAGATAGAGAATATGAGAGGGGGGAGGGTCAGAGAGAGAGGCAGACTCCCTGCTGAGCAGGGAGCCCGATGTGGGACTCCATCCCGGGACTCCAGGATCATGACCTGAGCCGAAGGCAGTCGCTTAACCAACTGAGCCACCCAGGCGCCCTTGCCTATAACTTTCAACAAAAGGATCAGGTATGGTCTGTCACCTTGGTAATGCCTACAGAGACATTGATGCTTTTAGGTCTACGCCCATTCTATTGCCATATAGATAATGTGGCTGATTGGATCAAACTGATGTTTTGTTGGAAACCATTCTATTGTGACTCTACCATTTGGAGGGTTGAGATAGCCACAATACCATTGGAAGTTCAATCAAATAGTTCATCATCAGACATCTGATTCAGTGATATATAATCTGGTTGGTGGGCATTGTAATTTTAAAACATATTACCCTACACATGCATACCACAAGTTTAACTAAAATTTTATTTTCTCTACCAGTTGTTTTAGATCTATTAAGCCATTCATTTAAGAAGTGTGTGGACTATTTCACTATGAACCAGATATTGTGTTAAAAAATAATATATACAAAGTGAATAAATACAAAATACAAAATAAAGGGTGCCTGGGTGGCTCAGTCATTAAGCATCTGCCTTCGGCTCAGGTCATGATCCCAGGGTCCTGGGATCGAGCTCCGCATTGGGCTCCCTGCTCCCCGGGAAGCTTGCTTCTCCCTCTCCCACTCCCCCTGCTTGTGTTCCCTCTCTCTTTGTGTCTCTCTCTGTCAAATAAATAAATAAAATCTTAAAAAAAACCAAAATAAATAAATAAAAATTAGATAAGATACAGTTCATGCTCTCAGTCTAATGGGTAAACTTTTATCTAAACAGACATTTAGAAACATGACATTCTGTTGACAGCCTCAGTCTACATGATTCATTATCAAATTCTGTTATGGGCTTCTACTTGACAGTTAGACCCAGTTTGATTCCCTGTACCATCAGAGTGCATGTCTATTAATTGGTAGCATTTAGTTAGCATTAAACAAATCTGCTAATTTTTATTTTTGATACACTCAATTCTCTTTTTTAATGTCTTTGTTCCTTTTACTACAATGTACTATCTTTCATTAATATGGACACATTGTCTGAAGGAGATAAGAAAAGGGCGATTAATCATATTTCCAGTTCTAATGAAACTCTACTTTTAAAACACAGCTAAATAAGTGATTTATTTAAACAAAAACAAGATCTATTTTTTGTAACTTTCTAAGATACTTGTGAAGTGGGTCAGCATTAGCGTAAATGCTATTGTTGGTGCAACAATTTTAATTTGGATGTAAAATGACATTATAGAGTTTTAGTTCTATGAAACCATTCCAAAATACATATTTGACATTTTATCTAGGTAGCAAAAGTGATTCACTTTTAGATATTGTTATAATAGGTAATTTTAACACTCCACTTACATCAATGGACAGATCATCTAAACAGAAAACCAAGGAAAAAATGGCTTTAAATGACACACTAGAACAAATGGACTTAATAGATATATTCAGAACATCCCATCCTAAAAAAGGAGAATACAGATTCTTTTCAAGTGCATATGGAACATTCTTCAGAATAGATCACATACCAGGTCACAGAACAGACATCAACAAATTCAGGAAAATTGAAGTCATACCATGCACCTTTTTGACCACAATGCTATGAAACTAAAAGTCAACCATGAGAAAAATTCTGGAAAGACCACAAATACATGGAGGTTAAACACGCTACTAGACAATGAATGTGTCAACCAGGAGATTAAAGAAGAAATAAAAAAAATACATGGAAACAAATGAAAATGAAAACACAATGATCCAAAATCTTTGGGCTACAGCAAAAGCAGTCCTAAGAGGGAAGTATACAGCAGTACAGACCTATCTCATAAAGCAACAGAAATCTCACATAAACAACCTAGCCTTACACCAAAAGGAAATAGAAAAAAATAAATAAACAAAGGAAGCCTAAAGCCAGCAGAAGAAGGTAAATAATAATTAGAGCAGAAATAAATGATATAGAAACAAACAAACAAAACCAATAGAATAGATCAATGAAACCATGAGCTGGTTCTTTGAAAAAATTAATAAAATTGATAAACCCCTAGCCAGTCTTATCAAAAAGAAAAGAGAAAGGACCCAAATAAATAAAATCACAAATGAGAGAGGAGAAATCACAACCAACACCACAGAAATGCAAACAATTAAAAGAGAATATTATGAAAAAATATGCAAACAAATTGGACAACCTAGAAGAAATGGATAAAGTCTCAGTAACATATAAATTACCAAAGCTGAAACAGGAAAAAATAGAAAACTTGAACAGACCAATAACCAGCAAAGAAGTTAAATCAGTAGTTAAAATGCTATCAGCTAAAAATATTCCAGGGCCAGATGGCTTCAGAAGAGAATTCTACCTAACATTTTAAAAAGAGTTAATACATATTCTCAAACTATTCCAGAAAATAGAAAAGGAAGGAAAACTTCCAAATTCATTCTATGGGGCCAGCACTACCCTGATAAAAAAACCAGACAAAGACTCCACTAAAAAAAGAGAACTACAGGCCAATATCTCTGATGAACATGAATGCAAAAATGCTCAATAAAATACAAACTGAATCCAACAGTACACTATAAGAATCATTCACCACAATCAACTGAGATTTATTCTTGGGCAACAAGGGTGGTTTAATATTCATGAATCAATCAACATGATACAGAACATTAATAAAATAAAGGATAAGAACTATATGATCTTTTTAATAGATGCAGAAAAAGCATTTGACAATGTACAACATACATTCATGATAAAAACCCTCAACAAAGTAGGGCTAGAGGAAACATCTCAACACAATAAAGGCCATATACAAAAAACCCAGAGCTAATATCATCATCAATGGGGATAACTGAGACCTTTTCCTCTACTGTCAGGAACAAAACAGGGATGTCCTCTTTAACCACTGTTATTTAACATAGTACAGGAAGTACTAGTCCCAGCAATCAGACCAGAAAAAGAAAGAAAAAGCATCCAAAATCAGCAAGGTAGAAGTCAAATTTTCACTATTTGCAGATGATATGATACTCTACATAGAAAAATTGAGATGACCACCAAAAAATTGGTAGAACTGAGACACAAATTCAATAAAGTCACTGGATACAAAATTAATGTACAGGAATCTGTTGCATTTCTATACACCAATAAAGGAGCAGGAGAAAGAGAAATTAAGGAATCAATCTCATTTGCAATTGCACCAAAACGCATAAGATACTTGGGAATAAACCTACCCACAGAGGTGAAAGACCTGTACCCTAAAAAGTATAAACCACTGATGAAAGAAATTGAAGATGACACAAAGAAATGCAAAAATATTCCCTCCTCATGGATTGGAAGAAAAAATATTGTTAAAATGTCTGTACTACTCAAAACAATCTACTCATTTAATGCAATCCTCATCAAAATACCAACAGCATGTTTTCACAGAGCTAGAGCAAACAATCGTACAATTTGCATGGAACCACAAAAGACCCTGAATAGCCAAAACAACCTTGAAAATGAAAAGCACAGCTGGAGGCATCACAATTCTGGACTTTGAGTTATATTACAAAGCTGTAGTAATTAAAGTATTATGGTACTGGCACAAAAATAGACAAATAGATCAATGGAACAGAATAGAAAACCCAGAAATGAACCCACAACTATATGCTCAATTAATCTTTGACAAAGCAGGGAAGAATATCCGATGGAAAAAAGACAGTCTCTCCAACAAATGGTATTAGGAAAATTGGACAGCAACATGCCAAAGAATGATACTGGACCACTCTCTTATACCATACACAAAACTAAATTCAAAATGGATGGAAGATCTAAATGTGAGACTGGAAACCATTAAAATCCTAGAGGAGAACACAGGCAGTAACTTCTTTGACACCAGCTGCAGCAACTTCTTACTAGATGTGTCTCCTGAGGTAAGGGAAACAAAAGCAAGAATAAACTGTTGGGACATCATCAAAATAAAACACTTCGGTATAGTGAAGGGAACAGCAAAACTGAAAGGCAACCTGTGGGAGAAGATATTTGCAAATGAAATATCTGATAACCAGTTAGTATTGAAAATATATAAAGAACTTATAAAAGTCAACCCCCAAAAACAAATAATCTAATTAAAAAGTGGGGGAAGACATGAATGGACATTTTTCCAAAGAAGACATCCAGATGGCCAACAGACACATGAAAAGATGCTCAACATCAGTGATCATCAGGGAAATACAAATCAAAACTACAATGAGATATCACCTCACATCTGTCAGAATAGCTAAAATCAACAACACAAGAAACAGCATGTTCTGGCAAGGATGTAGAGAAAAGGGAACCCTCCTGTACTGTGGGTGGGAATGCAAACTGGTGCAACCACTGTGGCAAACATTGTGGACATTCCTCAAAAATTTAAAAATAGATGTACCTTATGATCTAGCAATTGCGCTAATAGGTATTTACCCAGAGAATCTAAATATACTAATCCAAAGGGATACATGTATCCCGATGTTTATAGCAGCATTATCTACAACAGCAACATTATGGAAACATCCCAAGTTTCCATCAACTGAGGAATGGATAAAGAAGATGTGATTGATACATATATATATATATACATATATATAATGGAATATTACTCATTCATAAAAAGGAATGAAGTCTTGCCATTTGCAAGGACATGGATGGAGCTAGAGAGTATAATGCTAAGCAAATTAAATCAGTCTGAGAAAGACAAATACCATATGATTTCACTCATATGTAGCATTTAAGAAACAAAAAAAGGAGCAACGGGGACAAAAAGAGAGAGGGAAGCAAACCAAGAAACAGGCTCTTAACTATAGAGACCAAACTGGTGGTTTCCAGAAGGGATTTAGCTGGGAGATGGGTTCAATAAGCAATGGGGATTAAGGAATGCCCTTGCTGTGATAAGCACCAGGTGTTGTATGGCAGTTTTAAATCACTATACTGTACACATGAAACCAATATTATGCTGTATATTGACTAAATGTAATTTATTATTTATTTATTTATTTTTAAAGATTTTATTTATTTATTTGACACAGAGAGAGAGAGAGCACAAGCAGGGGGAGCAGCAGGCAGAGGGAGAAGCAGGCCTCCCGAGGAGCAGGGAGCCCGACGCGGGGCTCGATCCCAGGACCCTGGGACCATGACCTGAGCTGAAGGCAGACGCTTAACGACTGAGCCACCCAGGCGCCACCAAACTAAATGTAATTTAAATAAAAACAAAAAAAACGAAATGTCAGAGATGCCTGAGTGGCTCAGTCAGTTAAGCATCTGACTTCAGCTGAGGTCATGATCTGAGGGTCCTGGGATCAAGCCCTGCATCATGATCTGCATTCAGCAGGAGTCTGCTTGTCTCTCTGCCTTGCTCCCTGCCCGTGCTTTCTCTCTTTGTCAAATAAATAAAAAATTTTTAAAAAATGAAATATCAAATGCTTCTGAAAATACAAGGAGAACCCTAGGTCCTACCCACTATCACATGGTAACTTTTCTCAAATAAAATCTCTCTTGCTGGAGATATTGGGTAGGTCTTCATTTCCTCCTTCTAAATTAAGTATTCCTAAGAGGACAGCCCTCCCTCATATGAATTATCTTTAGAAATATTTGCTTTCCACACACTCACTAATCAGTTTCATTTGTTTTTAGAGGTAAACATTTATAAACTAAGGAAAACAACTTATTCAAACATATAATTAAGATTCACATCAGTAGTTTTACTAGATTAATTTTCTTGGTAATAATAAATATAATTCCCTTCAATGTACAACATGATGGGAATAATTAAGAGATCAAAGTGTCTGTAACTAAATATTTCAACCCTAAGGTTAACAAAGTCTCTAGATATTTAATCTTCACCAAATAGTTTTTAAATACAAATGTGACTATCACCCTGCGATATTGGGAATGATGAAGTCTTGATCTAGTTAATTTTATATGCATTATTCTGTTCTTAAAAGATGTTTTTGGCAACACCCAAGATGGTTGTAAGAGAAATTTCTATGATGAAAAAGTATGCATATGTCAAAATCTTTGTAGTTCACAGAATCCTTCAGCTTTCTAATGATCATTGTAGTGGAACAATTAGTGAGGTAAGCCACTGAATTAATATAAAAATGAAATGGCTGGCTCATTAAAACTGCAATCTTTAGAAATAACAGTGCTTCAATAAACCTCTCCATACGACCCAGCTGAGATGCGATGGATCACTAAACCTGCTCAAAGAAACACTCTTTGAATGTCTGCACTGTGTGCTCTAGCCATGTTGTAGAACATCATTTTTGCTATTATCCGCTTCTCAGAGGATCTTTTCCTGAAGGAACAAGACACAATTTTAAAAAATATTTTATTTATTTATTTGAGAAAGAGTGAGTGAGAAAGAAAAAGCACAAGCAGGGAGGAGGAGCAGAGGGAGAGGGAGAAACAGACTCCCCACTGAGCAGGGAGCCAGATGCAGGGCTCAATCCTGGAAATCTGGATCACAAATCAAGCTGAAGGCAGATGCTTAACAGACTGAGCCACCCAGGCACGCCAAGACATATAATATCTTAAGTTTTGATATTAATGTGTTTTGTTTAGTTAATAATTGTCTCAACTCAATGTTTAAAGTAAACTGACATGAAGAAATATATATGTACTTAAATATAATTTTTCCTTAATATTTATTATAATAGAAATCTTATGAAAAGAATGAAACATAACTGATAACTTTTTTATGGTATAGCCTGAATTGTGTCTGCCCAAAATTTATATGTTGAAACCTTAATGCTCCACCATGATGTTATTTGAAGATAGGGCCTTTGGGAGATAAGTAGGTCTAGATGAAATAATGAGGGTGGAGCCCTTGTTATACAATTGGTGTCCTTAGAAGAAGAGATGCCAGGAAGTTTGTTCTTCCTCTGCCACAAGAGGACAAATTGAGAAGACAACTGTCTGCAAGCCAGGAAAAAAGCTCTCACTAGAACCCAACCATGCTGGCACCCTCAACTTGGACTTCCAGCCTCCAGAACTGTAAGAACATAAATTTCTGTTGTTCAAGCTACCAAGTATTTTGTTACAACAAGCTGAACTGACAAATGCTTTTTCATATTAAGCATAAATTTTATTTATCTCAGAATTGAGACATACTGGCAAATAATTTTAGCAGTAAAGTTCAAAAACAAAAAGAAGGAAACATTATAAATAATTTTTAATAAGTAAATGTGAATAAACTTGGTATGTAGGGTGCTGTTTTGAATTCTCAAACTCTATTGTGACCATTTGGGAACTTATTTGTTCTTCATTCTGTGCTTTGATGGTCTTACTTCTCTGGTTATCTTTTCTTCCATCTTCTCTTCTTTCCTCTAAAAAAATGTATTCAGTATCCATTCTCCGAAGTTATTGTCTTTATCTGAAACATTTCATTCTTCTCCACCAAAAGCCTGCTGATTTCAGTAAGTTCTCTACCACCTGTCATCAAGAGAGTGAATGAGTTCAGGAAGCCTTTTTAAAATGGTAAAAATAAATTAAAAAATCCTTTTGATCTTAGTACTTTACTAAGTATAATTTTTTTATTACCGCAATTCACATGTTTGCCTACTTAAGAAAATGTATGTTTCACAATTTTGTTAAGGTATATATGTTTGATTAATGTCCCTGACAAAAAAACAATCATTTTTATGTTGGATCATACCTATCCCTGACTCCCCTCCATTGCCCTTACATCTGGCCCAAAGGTATTTTATCCAATTTCTGACAAATTGGTAGTCTCAATAGCATCATTAATATTTTTAAATAAGCTTATTTTTCATGTCAGTATTTTTTCATCACAAACATCACCTTATAATGTTAAGTCAGATATAATAAATCTGTTTTACTTATTTTATATTGGATTTACCTATTTTATATTGGATTTACCTATTTTATATTGGATTGGGTTCTCCTTAAATTACTTATATAAAGATAATGGTAATGATCAGGGGATTTCTGGAACAATACCATGAAGAAGTATATCTTTTATATTTTACTCTAAAGGATTTATCTGATGTATAGAACATCATTAATAATAATATAATGTTCAAACAAGAGCAGCTTCATATTTTATGCCCTTGCTCAAAAGACTTACTTTCCCATGTCTTGGGTATATTTAACATATTGTACAATTAAACTAGGAAAAAGTTCTTTTGACCTGGCTATTTTATGAAAAATAAAAATACAAAAAGTAAGGGCTACATTAATACAAAAAGTATGGAGGGATATTAGCAAAAATTGCAGAGTGAGGAAGACAAATGTAGCTCCTCCATGAAAACCATGAAGGAAACTGGCAGTAATTGTCAGAATTAACTTTTGTAGAACTTTGGAAATTAACTAAAGTTTTGCAACAAACTTGAGAATGCTTAATTAAGAAAAATGGTGGATTTTAAGTCAGAACAGTAAATTTTGTGGAATTTTAACTTGCCCCAGTTCTGTCTTCTTCCAAACTTAGTAGCTGTGGAAATAACAGTTCACATTTTTGGTACTTGAAGGAACAGAACAGACCTCATCAGAAGAATTGTAATTAATTCATTCATTTCATTCAGAAGAATTGTAATTAATTATTTGTTGTGACCTTATGGCGACTCCTTAAAAGCCTGGCTCAAAAAGCTTGTTTTTATTTCCCCTTATTTCAGACTTAGCCTAGTGCTAAAACTGCTTTCCAGGGATCATTTTTTGAAAATATTTAAAGGCTGATATGTTAGTTGCTTCTGTCAGAGGCCATAAACTGGAGTTGGGGAAGTTAAGAGACTAATCAAAATGCCTGGGAGAAAAAACTGGAGGAATGAAAAATCTTTTTTTTTTTTTATTTTATTTATTTATCTGAGAGAAAGAGAGAGGGACAGAAAGATTGAGAGAATGATGGGAGGAGGGGCAGAGGGAGAAGCAGACTCCCTGCAGAGCAGGGAGCCTGACGCAGTACTCAGTCCCAGGACCCTGGGATCATGACCTGAGCCAAAGGCAGATGTTTGACTGAGCCACCCAGGTGCCCAGAATGAAAAATCTTTAATGTCTTTGAAAAGCTCCAAAGCATTCCTGGGAATCTAGAATTTCATGTGCATGGTAAGGGCTGTCCACATGCTAAGGAAATCCTCAGAAGGTCCTAAGCTCTCATATCCTGCTGACCTTGAAGCTTTGTGGAAGTGGGAAGTAAGGACTAAGGTAGAGTTGTAAACTGCCTGGCTGAGTGTTGAAGGTATGGCCAACACATACAGAGCCCCTTGGCAAAGATTGGAAGATTTTTGGCTATAGGTGTTTAAGTAAATCTTTGTTCAATTATTTGGTGATAACTAAAATAGTGGAAAGGAGATTTCAGGGACCACACATGACAAAGAATATAAGCATTACAGAATTACTTCAACAAGTCATCTTAATGAACAACAGCTATGTAGCAACAATCGAAAGTAATGGGTAGGAGAATCTGATTTTCAGAGTTGTCACATTACAGTATTCAAAATGTCCAGTTTTCAACAAGAAAATAGAAGGTATACAAAGAAAGAAGAAAATATAGCTAGTACAAGGAATAAAAGAAATCAATAGAAACTGTGCTTGAGGAAGCCAAGACTATGGACTTTCTACACAATGACTTTAAACCAGCTGTTTTAATTATATTCAGCAAGCTAAAGAAAAACATGTCTAAAGAAATAAGAGAAAATAGGAGAATAATGTCTCACCAAATAGAAAATATCAATAAAGAGATAGCAATTGTAAAAAGGAAGAAAATAGAAATTTTAGAGTTGAAAATGACAAAAATTAAAAAAAAAATTCACAAGAAGAGTTCAAAAACAAGGAAGCAGAAAAATGAATCAATTAGCTGAAGATAGATCAACTGAGATTATTCAGCTTAAGGCATAGAAAGAGAAAAAGAATGACAGTCAACAGAGATTCAGAAACCTGTAGGGCATCATCAAACATACATGCATTCTGAGAGTTTAAGAAGGAGAGAAGTAGAAAACATTTAAAGAAACAATGGCTGTGAACTTCCCAAATTTGATGGAAAAAAATCTATATATTCAACAAGCTCAATGAACTCCAAGTAACATAAACTCAAAGAGATCCTAGACATATTTCAATCAAACTGTTGCAACATAAACACAGAAACTTTAAAATAGCAAGAGAGAAATGACTCATCATCAAGAATGACTTCTCAAAAAAGATTAATAAATGACTTATCAAAAACCATGGAAGCCAGATGGCAGTGGGATGACATATTCAAAATGTTGAAAGAAAAATAACTGTCAACCAAAAATTCTATATGCAGTAAAAGAATCCTTTAAAAATGAAGGAGAAATTAAGACATTCCCAGAGAGTCAAAAGTTAAGGAAGTCCATTGCTTATAGATCTGCCCTATAAGAAATGTTAAAGGGATTCCTGAGGCTAGAATGCAAAGACACTAGATGGTAACTCAAAACAATACAAATAAATAAGTATCTCTAATAAAGGAAAATGCATATGCAAAATAAAATTATTATGCCTGGTTTTTCAACATATGAAAATCAATATAGTAATACACCATATTAATAAAGACAAAACACATGTCATCTCAATAGAGACAAAATCATTTGACAAAATCCACATCCTCTCATGATAAAAATATTCAACATTCTCAGAATAGAAGGGAACTTTTTCAAACTGGTAAAGGGCACCTATGAAAAACCAATCAGTAAAATCATACTTAATGGTGAAATACCAAAAACTTTCATTCTAAGATTTGGAGCAAGACTAGGATGTCAATTTTTGCAAGTTCTATTCAACACTGTACTGGAGGTTCTAACTAGAGCAGTTAGGCAACAAAAATAAATAAAAGGCATCCATATTGGAAAGTGTTATGGAATGATTTTGGTCCTCCTCCCTCCAATTCATATGTTGAAGTCCTAACCCCCAGTACTTTGGAATGTTACTATATTTGGAGATGAAGTCTTTAAACAGGTGATCAATTTAAAATGAAATCTTTAGGGAGGACCCTAATCCAATATAACTGTTGTCCTTATAAGAAGAGGAAATTTGGACACATGGAGAGATGCTAGGGATTCAGACACACAGAGAAAAGACCATGTGAGGTTACAGTGCAAAGGTGTCCATTTGCAAGAGTCCATGAAGGAAACCAAGCCTGTCAACATATTGATTTTGGACTTCTGACTTCCAAAACTGTGAGAAAATCAATTTCCATTATTTAAACCTCCCAGCCTATGATATTTTGTTATGGCAACCCTAGAAACGTATACATATATAATTTCCATGCATAAAAAATGGAAAAGGAAACAGTTGTAAATACATTATTTACACAGTTTTAAAATTCTGCCTTTTTACTCAACAGTGAGGTATAAATATTTTTCACATTATCACATACTTGTTATAAACATTTTAAATCTTCCAATTTTATCAAGTGAATAGTCATAATTTAATGTAACTTTTCTTGAAATTTTTAGGTTATATCTGAAATTTTCTATTTATATATACCATGATGAACTTTTTTCAAAACCTAAAATCAAATTCAAGAAGTAAATTTGCCCATTATAACCCCTTTAAAACTTTTGTTTCATACTTGTAAATTATTTCTTGAAATAGTATATAAATTACACTGCTGCTGGAAAAGAGCCGTTTAAACATTTTCTATCATTTTGTTCTAGCAGCATAACAAACCCCATTTTGCCAATTTATAAATAAAGCAATGTGCACTTTTATTTCATACAATTCTTTGTTAGAGAGATTGAACATTTTTTTTACCTAGTTGATTGTTCATTGCATTTTCTATAGTGGGTGTGTTTGTGTGTTTTGTAAAATATAATAGTATTTCTTATTTTGGGAAACTTCTATCACAACTCTATCTTTGCTTCTTTGTACAAAAGGTTGATACTATTTTCCATGATGCTACTCTCTTCGGATCGCATAAATCTTTTGCCTTTTATTTCCAAAATATATAAGCATAGTTTTAAAGACTTGAAACTACCTGCAAGTATTTGTGCTTGAGTTAGAAATTAGAGGGAAAAAGGAAAGTCATGTTATTGTTGAAAGTGAGAAACTTTGTTTTTAAGGATTACCAAATGAAAAGGGAAATTTATAAAGCAGAAAATTGGAAACATAGAATTAATAAAATAAATTCAAGGGCAAATGACTAGGATGGGTGAAGGAAACCACTCTGGAAAATCTAATTAAAATAAAAGATAAACCAAAGGAAAAAGCAATAGGAAGAAATAAAATATATATGTTTAAGGATACAAAATTATATAAAACAAATAATGAGCACCGGGTGTTGTATGCAACTGACGACTCACTAAATTCTACCTGTGAAACTAATAATACAGTATATGTTAATTAAATTGAATTTAAATAAAAAATTAAAAAAATAAACAGAGGTTTTAAAAAATAAGTCTTCATATAGAAGACTTTTCTAATAGATTTGAAAAACTCAAGATATTGATTTTCTTGAAAAACCCAAATGGTTAAAATTGTCTAAAGATGTGGAAAAGTAGAGATCAGTGGCTGTGAAAGAAACCAAAAGAGTTGTCAAAGGATTAGCTCTAAAAAAATATCTCCTTATAACAGATAGTCTTATGTTGGAATTTTGTAAATATTTAAGGTACAAATAATTTAGTTTCTATAGAAATTGCTTCAGAGTTTAGAACCAAAGGAAATCTTCCCTATTCATATCATTAAAATAACCAAATTCTGACAAAACCTGACAAAAATAGCACAAAAATAAACTGATTGTACTTCTAAATATTGATGCAAATAGTTCTGTATAAAATGCTCCTGAAAAAATGTAGGAATAAACAGGAAAGATGACACATAATTAAAAAGTATAGTTTATTCTAGGAAGGCAAAATGGTTGAGTATGAAGTAGTAAAAAAATTATCACATTAATGGATCAAGAGGTAAAATATTTAATCGAGAGATAATTAATATAATTCAATATTCATTCATGATTAAACAGCTAGGAATAAGAGAAATGTAAAGATATTTCCTTAATATAATAAAGAAAAATTATTTAATACCAAAGCTAGATTATACTCAATAATCAAACAATAAAGGCAGTTTTGTTAATATCAGAGTAGTTATAGGACATTCATTAATAATAGCCAGCCAACCAAATAACCAACCAAACAAATAAACCCCAAAATAAGAGAAGTGAATTTTGGACACGAGGAGATAAAAGTATGGTTACCTGAAGATTACTAATCTAGATAACATCAGAGACTTAAATGAAAATAATTGTTTATGGGTCCGCTATATTTTATTTTTTAATTTTTTAAAAGTTTTTATTTAAATTGTATTTAGTTAACAAACAGTGTAATATTAGTTTCAGGTACATAATATAGTGATAAAACACCTCCATATACTATCCAGTGCTCATGACAACAAATACACTCCTTAATTCCCAGCACCTATTTAACCCATTCCCCCACCCACCTCCCTTCTGGTAACCATCAGTTTGTTCCCTATAGTTAAGAGTCTGTTTCTTGGTTTGCTTCTCTATTATTTTTCCCCTTTGCATGATTTTTTTGTTTCTTAAATTCTGCATATGAATGAAATCATACGGTATTTGTCTTTCTCTGACTTATTTCACTTAGCATAATACTCTCTGGCTCCATCAATGTTGATGCAAATGGCAAGATTTTATTCTTTTTTATGGCTAAGATTCCACTTTATATATACATTTTTTTATCCATTCATCATTCAATGGACACTTGGGCTGTTTCTGTAATTTGTAAAATATAAAAGTATATATATATTGTAGATAATGCTGCTATAAACATCAGGGTGCATGGATGCCTTAGAATTAGTATTTTTGTATTCTTTGGATAAATACTTCTGGAGACATATCTAGAAAGAACCTGCTATGGCTGACGGCAAAGAGGTTACTGCCTGTGTTCTCCTATAGGATTTTTATGGTATCAGGTCTCACTTCTAGGTCTTTCATCCATTTTGAATTTATTTTTGTGTATGGTGTAAGAGAGTGGTCCAGTTTCATTCTTTTCCATATTACTGTCCATCTTTCCCAACACCGTTTGTTGAAAAGACTGTCTTTTTACTATTGGATATTCTTTCCTACTTTGTTGAAGATTAATTGACCATATAATTATGGGTTCATTTCTGGGTTTTCTATTCTTTTCCAATGATCCATGTGTCTATTTTTGTGCCAGTGCCATACCGTTTTGATCACTATAGCTTTGTAATGTAACTTGAAGTCCAGAATTGTGATGCCTCCCACTTTCCTTTTTTTTTTTTCCAAGGTTGCTTTGGCTATTCAGGGTCTTTTGTGGTTCCATACAAATTTTAGGATTGTTTGTTCTAGCTCTGTGAAAAATGCTGGCGGTATTTTGATAGGGATTGCTTTAAATATGTAGATAGTTTTGAGTAGTACAGATATTTTAACACTATTTATTCTTCCAATCCATGAGCATGGAATGTTTTTCCATTTTTTTGAGTCATGTTCAATTTCTTTCATCTGTGTTTTATAATTTTCAGAGTACAGGTCTTTTACCTCTTTTGGCCATTTGGATGTCTTCTTTGGAAAAAATGTCTGTTCTTGTCTTCTGCCCATTTCTTGATTGAATCACTTGTTCTCTGGGTGTTGAGTTTGATAAGTTCTTTATAAATTTTGGATACTAGCCCTTTATCTGATATGTCATTTGCAAATATCTTCTCCCATTCTGTCAGTTGTCTTTTGGTTTTGTTGACTGTTTCTTTGGCTGTGCAAAAGCTTTTTATCTTGATGAAGTCCCAATAGTTCATTTTTGCCCTTGCTTCCCTTGCCTTTGGCGATGTTTCTAGGAAGAAGTTGCTGCGGCTGAGGTTGAAGAGGTTGCTGCCTGTGTTCTCCTTTAGGATTTTGATGGACTCCTGTCTCACATTGAGCTCTTTCAACCATTTTGAGTCTATTTTTGTGTGTGGTGTAAGGAAATGGTCCAGCAGGAAAGAATGTACAATGGAAAAAAGACAGTCTCTTCAACAAATGGTGTTGGGAAAATTGGGCAGCCACATGCAGAAGAGTGACAGGTTCTTTTTTAAATCATTTGTCTCTGTGGTAAGGGTCTCCCTGATGTCTTCTATTATTTTCTCTAGCCCAGTGAGTATCTTTATGATTGTTGTTTTTAAATTCTCCATCAGGCATGTTACTTACATCTGTTTCCCTTAAATCTCTGGCCATTGTCTTACCGTGTTATTTCATTTGGGATAAATTCCTCCATCTTCTCATTTTCTCTAAATCTCTGCCTACTTCTCAGTGTTAGAAAAGCCAGTTATGTCTCCTGCTCCTGAAAGTAATGGCCTTATTAAAAAGGGGCCAGGTAATGCCCAGGGCCTGGTGCTTCAGGGAGTGTCTCCAGTGTGTGCTGTGTGTTCTTCTTTGTGCTCTGGCTGCTCTATCCTTTAGGTCAGTCATCTGCAGAGTCTGTCCTGGTCTGCTGTTAACAGTGTTTGGTTCCTGGCCTGAATGTGGTGAGTTTGAAGTTGGTGTGCTCTGGTGTGCTTCTGAAATGCGACCGGACCCCATCTCCTTCAGACTGAGGCCATGCAGAACTTTCTGGTTGGGAGACGTGGTATGAAGTGGAGTTTGTAGTAGTCTTCTGGAGGAGAGGCCCACCGTACTGTGACTGAGAAAGGCAACTCCACCAGAGTGCAGTGGATGGATCTTGGTGTAAGCAAGTTCAGAAGCTAGTGTGAGTTCTGTGCTGCTTCCTGCAGGTGGCTCTGTGTTTATGCTGCAGGGCAGGGGAGGGAAATGGCACTGGCCAGTTCCTTTTTTCCTGGAGAGGTGTCTCCATTAATGCTGCCTCTCAACAACATGCTCTGAGAAGAGCAAATAATCTCCCCGCTGTGTTTCCAGGAACTCTTCAGGTCAGTGTCTCCACACGGTATACTGCCAGGTTATTTGCCTGCCTTTTCTTCTGGAGCAGCACAGTGCCCTCTATATATACTGCCCAAGCTAGCTGACCTTTATGACTCCAGGCTTGAAGTCCTGCTGTTTGCAAGAACTCATGAAATTCAGTCCCTCTGGTGTTCCAATTCAATGGTCTCCTTATGTATTCCCTTATGTGCTCCTCTCTCTCTTCTACTTTTTTCTGTGACCATAGCTCCCTGCTCCCCACAGTACCTATGATCTATTTCCCTCCTAAAGCATGTTTCTGCATTTTTTACCTTCTTTGATGTGACCTCTTCTCTCCCTTTAGTTGTAGAGTTTGTTCTGTCCATCTTCAGGTTGATTTCTGGGGTATTTAGGATTATTTGATAGTTATCTAGCTGTATTGATGGGATGAGGTGAGCCTAGGGTTCTCCTAGTCCACCATCATCTTCTGTCCAGAACTAAAAAATGTTTGAAGCTAATAAGAGTTCACTGACAATGAATCATGGAACACCACATCAAAAACTAAGGATGTAATGTATGGTGATTAACACAACATAATAAAAAAATTTTTTTAAAAATTTAAAAAAGATACTTGAATTCCTAAGAAAAACATGGCTAATCTTCTTGAAGCATCAATTTTATCTAAATACTTTTTTAAATTAATGGAAATATGGTAATATATAATTTTATATTAAACACAGATATAATATGGAAGAAAAAAAAAAGAGTTCACTGAAGTAGACCAGAAGCGGGTAATCTTTTTCTGTAATGGATCAGATAGTAACTATTTTAAACTTTGACTATCATAAGATTTCTTTTGCAATTATTCATTGGGCTCCTTGCTCAGTGGAGAGCCTGCTTGTCTCTCTGCCCCTCCCTCCACTCGTTCTCTCTCTCTCTCTCAAATAAATAAATAAAATCTTTAAACAAAAGAAAGAACGCAGTGTAGGTCAGATTTGTCTCAAAGGATGTAATTTTCTGATCCATGAAATAGACAATTTCTCCTAGTTTTAGTAATTATCAGTCAGAACTCACATTAAGGAAATAATGCCATTTATTTTTGCTATTGAGCAACAACAACAAAAAATGCCCAAGCATAAACAACAGGAAATGTTCAAGACCATTATAGCAAAAATTGTAAAATCATATTTAGCAGCAAAAAGGGCCACATGAAAATTGAATGAAAAGCCATGATTTCTGATGGAAAACCTCTATGTTGTAATAAGGCAAATTCTCTCCAAATACATCATAGTTTTAAAGAAATTCCACTGAATTTAGTCTTTACATGACAGATGTTCTAAAGCTCAATGAGAAAAATTAACTATAAAGGATAGCAAATAATTTCTGAGAAAAAATAAAAGAACCTGGCATAGGGACAGAGTGTTACTTTTTTGATGCTTTTGGCTGCAGGTAACTGAAAGTTAGTCTTAAAATGGTTTAAACAGTAAGGAAATTTATTGGCTCATCTAGGTGGAAATTTAAATGTAGGTTAAGTTCAACTTTGACTCTTTCCAGCTCCATTTCTCTGAGATTCTTTACATGGTTTTCAACTAGAAATGATTACTAGTTTTCAACTAGATTATTGCCTCTAGGGAATATTTCACAATGTCTGGAGACAGTTTTGATTGTTACAACTGTGTAGGGGGGAGGGAAGCATTATTGACATCGTGTAGGCAGTTGTCAAGGTTGCTGTTAAACATCCTTTAATGCAAAATCCAACCCCTCTGAACAAAGGATTATCCAACTACATAATAATAATAATATCTTCTATTTAAATATTTAAATATTATTATTAAATATTATTAAAGAATAATAATTATCATTATTAATCAATTAGTGCTGAAGCTGAGAAACTCTGACCTAACCTATGTTCATCGTTGTGAGTTGTATTTTTTTAGATATAACATCCAGAGGAA
This sequence comes from Leptonychotes weddellii, assembly GCF_054177405.1. Lineage (NCBI taxonomy): Eukaryota > Metazoa > Chordata > Mammalia > Carnivora > Phocidae > Leptonychotes > Leptonychotes weddellii. The sequence goes on from NC_138385.1 coordinate 43,595,984, forward strand.
AAATACTATCTTTTTCATGGGGTTCTTGCTTATTAGGAAAAAAAATTGTTAGTCTCATAACATGAATTTGGAAGTTTTCTACCTTTGTTATAAGCTGAAATCTTACATGAAAAAGTTCTCTTTTTTTTTTTTTGAAGGAACCCTAGTTTATGACTCTTTATATATTTTTTAAAGATTTTATTTATTTATTTGCGAGAGAGAGAATGAGAGACAGAGAGCATGAGAGGGAGGAGGGTCAGAGGGAGAAGCAGACTCCCTGCTGAGCAGGGAGCCCAATGCGGGACTCGATCCCGGGACTCCAGGATCATGACCTGAGCCGAAGGCAGTCGCTTAACCAACTGAGCCACCCAGGCACCCCCTAGTTTATGACTCTTAATCTTAGTAAAATTGGTCCTTTTATAAATATGAGCTAACCCAGATTTTGCCTTTTAATGTGCTTTGTTTTATTTTGTTTGATATTATTATTGCTCTACCAGTTTTATTTCTATTAACATTTGCCTGGAATACCTTTTGTTATACTATTATATTCAACATATCTGTATCACTTGTTTTAGTTTGGGCCTTGTGAATAACATATTGTTTTATATTTTAAAATATGATCTCAGAATGTTTTCTAATTGGTAAATTTACTTACTTAATATTTCTTATGATTAATAAAATATTTGTGTGTATTTCAACCTTATTTTTTGTTGTGTATGTTCTCTATTTGCAATCATTTTCTTTGTGTGTTTCTTTTCTCTTTTTCTTTGTTATTCTTTTTCTTTTTTTCAGTCGTCTTTGAATAAATAGTTTTCTTTGTTGAATTTTTTCCCCCTACTTTTTTTGAATGTACATGTTCTGTTTCTATTCTTTTTTGCTAAACTTATATATTTTAAATTTATACTTGGTAAACTGTAAAGGAAATCATCATTTCCAAATGCCTCAGATATATTTCATGAACCTCAGTATTTTCATTTCTGCCCTTAGAGTTCCCTTGTTTGTGAGTGCAGTGATATACTTGTGAATACAATTTCTATTTCTTTTGCCTATGTTTGAGAGAGAGAGGTTTCAGCATTTCTTTAACTTGCCATCTTGAAACAAAAATGCTTTTTGACTTTTTACTTGTAAAAATCTATCCAAAGATACTGATCACAATGGCCACAAAGATTTGTGTATAAGGATATTAATCACAAAATTATTTATATTTCCAAAAGTAAGAATTGATCTAATGATTTAAATGTTCACCAAGGAGATGATAAAATAATTTTTTTATATTCATGTGGTGAAATATTATTTGTCACTTAAATGGTATTTTATGGAATATCTAACACCATAAGAAGATGTTGACAATATGATGTCAAATGCAAAATGTTTTCTACAGTATCTGTTTTATGGAAAGTAATGGACTGGATTTAAATATACCACAATGTTGATGGTGACTATATGTGAATAAAGGAATTATGGTTCACTCTTATTTTCTTTTTCCTGTATTGCTGTGTTTTTAAAATACAGATTTTGTTTAAGTTGTAGAGAAAATTTGAATGTTTAATATTCTGACCCTGATTTTTATATTGGAGACCAAGATGTAGTGGGTATAAATTCTCAGTTTATAAACTTTGGTGAGTAGTTAATGTCATTTTTTCTCTACATCTAAACTTAAATTCTTATCTCTGGTTCCAATAAGCTGAGTTGTAGAAATAATCTCAACAATTCAAGTTCTCCTCAGTCATCCCAGAGCCTCAATCTCTCTCCTTAATTTTTTTAAAATCATGTTTCTCTGTCATCATTATCTATCCATATTGATATGTCTCCACTCCTTTCCAAACCCTGGCCATGGTCCATGAAGATCATTGTTATGTCCTTCTCATCCCTATCATAAGGACTGATTAGTTACTTTCCTGTTCTTCTTGAAAACATGGTCAACATGTGGCCCTTCCCATATCTTGTAGAACAGCGGGGAACTCTGAAGCTGTTGGAAACATTGTTCTAGACTTCAAATGCAGCCATCTCTATTTTCTGCTCTTATTTCCTGCTGGGGTTAGAAGGCATGGAAAGGCATCTCAGAAAAAGAGACACAACATTTCTGCTCTCCTATTCCCCAAACTCCTCTGGGGTTTTATACCCCTAAATCATCAAATCTCATCTAGTGAAAAGTATTGATCAGGGTCATTTTTTCAGGGACCCATTAGCATCTCACTCTTTTGTTTCATTTCTGATTTTCTTCCTTAGATTTTGGAATCTTTGGTTTGGAGTGGGAAAACTGTTTTTTACTCCAGATCTACCATTTGTAGCATAATTTTTTTTAAATATAAAAATTTTTTAAAAGATTTTATTTATTTGTCAGAGAGAGAAGGAGAGAGAGACAAGTGCACAAGCAGGGAGAGCATCAGGCAGAGGGAGAAGCAGGCTCCCCACTAGCAAGGATCCCAATGTGGGACTTGATCTCAGGACCCTGGGATCATGACCTGAGCTGAAGGCAGCCACTTAACTGACTGAGCCACCCAGGCATCCCTGTGGCATCAAATTTAAGTTTCAACTTTTTTAGGTTTGAGGTTTTGGAAGCTCAACATCTCAGACTTCTGTAACTCAAATAAGTTTTTAAAATTGAAAAGCTATGATGTGAATTTTCTGTTGTTTTCCAAGGCAGTGAAAGGCACTGCATGAATTGGGGAGAAGGAAAATTCAAGAGAAATAAGAAAATATGGGAAAATTAGTTTAATATCTTGAGTTTATCCCAACACACAGAAATAAAAACCACAATCTTATTTTCAATCAATCCCTCAAAATATCAGAATTCTTTTCCTGAAATATAAATATGGCTGTTACTTTTCTTAAAGACTTCAACAACAAATCCCCATTGTGCATGGATTAAATTTTCCCATAATTGATCTCAGCTTATCTTTGTAGACTTTTTTTTCCACTAATCATTATATAGCTGCAATTAAAGATTTGCTTGTTATTTTCCAATTAGCCATTTCATTTGATGCTTCTGTGTCTTTGCTCATGCTCTTTCCTCGAGTAAATTGCCCATCTTCACAAGGTAGAGAAATAATACTCATACTTCAAATTCAACACCAATGTCTGTTCAAAGTCTGCATGAAGTCCTCTCTGACTCCCTTTATGCAGCATTGCCACAGTTAAAAACAAATAGTTTTAAAACACTTCACAAAATAATGAGGAGTGTGGTGTTCCTTAAACATCAGTTCCAAGCCCTTTTCTTTACATTCTCTTTGGAAGTAACCTTATTCACACCATTGGCTTCAATTATGCTGTACACTCCTGAAATAATATTTCCAACTGAGACATTTCAGATGATCTACAGACACACAAATCCAGCTGACTTCTCTTCACATCCATTTGGATATCACTCAAGTACTTAAATCTCAAATGCTCAAAATTGAACTCATTAGGTATTAAAATATTTGTTGAATATAAGATTAAAATGGTACCCACGTTACCCCCTTTTAGACTTCTTGATGCTTTCCTAATGCAACTTGGGTTGTCATCACTATCAACTGCATGTAAGCAGATTGCCTTTCTTACAATACCATTCTGCAAAATGCAGATAAGTTTATACTGTTTCAGATGTATAAGCAGTGTGCACTTCAGCAGCCTTTGAGAATTCTTCCTCACCTGGTATCATATGGTATAGTAAGTGCAAGCTTTGGAATAAAACATTGCTATATTTACGGTGCAGCTGTGCCACTTATTAGCTGTATAACCTTGGGAGGTTACCCATCCTTTTTTTTTTTTTAAGATTTTATTTATTTATTTGAGAGAGAGAGAATGGGAGAGAGCATGCACATGAGAGGGGGGAGGGTCAGAGGGAGAAGCAGACTCCCCACCGAGCAGGGAGCCCGATGCGGGACTCGATCCAGGGACTCCAGGATCATGACCTGAGCCGAAGGCAGTCACTTAACCAACTGAGTCACCCAGGCGCCCGAAGTTACCCATCCTTTATGAGCCTCAGGTTTCTCATCTGTAAAATGTGGAAATAATACATAGATCATCAAGTTGCATGGAACATTCAAATTAATACACATAATATATAGGTACATATGTACCTATGTATTAGGAACATATAGTACCCAACAAAGACCTTTTCTAGGGTAGGTTCTGATTTTTTTAATCCTTTTTTGTTTTTTCTCTGTGTTTAGAAAATATTTTACCTGCACTTCTATTTTAGTGTTTATTACTTTTTTGTTTTTATCACAGTTGTTCACATTCTGTCTCATTGACTAGATGATGTTTCTTGAGGAAAAGAAACATGTTTTTTTATCTCAAAAAACTCACATAATGGTTCAGTAAGTGTCTTTGGATGAATGAACAAATGAACAAATAAATGAATGAAAAACAGCAGAGTTGATTCTATTTTATTCTTTGTTATAGCTGAGCCTTTTTCAAGCTTTGGTTCAACCAGGTATCTTACTTGACACAAAATGCACTTATTTACTTGGTGTTGTTTTAAGGAATTATAATAATATTTCCTGTGCAAAAGTTGGGAATTCACACATTTTTTTAATCTTGTCATTGGAACTCAAATTCCAGTTGTTTTAGAAGAAACACAAGTGGTTAACATTGATCCCTAGGGGATTTTCATAGCTTCTCAAGTTTTCTGGCCTGTTCAAACTTGCTTTTGGTTTAAAAATGTGTCCTACTGCTCTTTTTGGTAAGACAGCCTGATGCATTATTGATTTAAAAGCAAATAAAGATTAGTTGTAAGTCATAATATTACCACTTCTTATTCCCAAGGCTTGCTCATTCATTCTTAATTATGACAGTAACTAAACCTGAAAGTGGTCTCAAACTGTACTAACATAAAATTCCACTACATTCTATTGATGGAAGAGTTTCAGAAATGAAGTAAACTAATTATGTGACTCTTTTTGGCCTCTGTTGTCACCATTAACTGTAACGTAGACAATGAACATCAAAGCATACATAACTCCAGGCTCTCGACTACATGACTTACTTCTATGTTTTCCCAGAAATGCTGATGGACTATAAAAGACAGAAGACACCCACTGAAATTTATTAACAAGCAAGAAAGCAGCTATTCTGTGAGTTGCAAACAGTAGCAAATGTTAAGTTGTTGAACAGCCTTTTTGTTTTTTTGTGGTCCACTCCAAAAGGTCTATATCATAACCTTAGGAAGCTTGCTTTCTTATAGGTTGAAAGAGATATCCAAAGGATAGATGAAAAATTTGTTTTTAGTCATGATTACCACTGTGGAGCCTCAGGGTGACCATGTTTTTTTCTTCATTTACAAAATGTTCTCAAAGGCCTTCTATCTCTTTGAACTTACTCATTCAACATCCCCCAATATTGGCTGTGGGGCATAAAAGAAACAGCAATTTTTGGAGTACAAAATGAAGAAAAGATTGTGTAGAATTCAATCTGGTTAGTCAAGCACATTTTAGAAGGAGACATCTGTGTTCACACTGCCTGTAAGGAATTTAGAGAAATGCTCTTTCTAATCTTTTTCTTCCTATCAGTATCTTTAAGATCTGGCTTTGTGAGACTCATCTAATTATTCCAACTCTGAATTTTCTCCCATTTTTGAACACTTACAACATGTTGCTCATATCACTCATTTTACCCTTATATACAGCCTCATTATTCAAATATTTTAGTAATAATATCTCATCTAACTGATGGGATTATAAAGTCCCTTCTTCTCAGGATTGTGTCTTAAACATCTTTATCATATCTATATTGTTTCTTATCAAAGGTGTATTGGTATTTCTTGCACATTGTAAGCTATGGGAAATGTATACTGATTGACTAACTGAGCTACAGGTATAATTTTACTATTTTGAGCAACAGAGTACATTATTTAAACAAATTCATAATATTTGTTCTTGATAGATTTTCTAAATGACCATTACTTCTTGTTAAAAGTAAAAATTTTAAGACACTAGATGTTAGAAACATCATTTATACCTTGAAAGAATAATGTAAGTACTGTTCAAGTTAATTCTAAGAGGGCTCTAAAGCCCTCTCTTCCTTATATAATAAGGTTTCTTCCTTTTGTGTTTACTATTCTCTCAAGAACTCTCCCTTGTCTGTGCCATTCAAACCTGCTTACCTAGATCATGCCTGCCACTGGTGGCACCACCCTTTCTTTTGGATCATTTCTTGCTTTTGTCCTACTCTTTTGCATTTTCCACTTTAGCCTGGCCCTTCTGAGATCATTTTGTCCCAGATGGTTTACTTCACCACAGCATGTTGGTCTGGTCAACCTCTTCACCTACACCTGACTCCTAGAACTCTACCTCTGGAAGAGGCCCTGGCCACTGTTTGCACAAGGGCAAAGGTAGAATAATAAAAATAAAGCCAAAAATTGATATATGAAAAATTCTGAGAAGCTAAGGACTAGGTAGTAACATACTTAAAAATCTATACTTGGAGCAAAACCTAGAAGAACTGGGACAGATGGCAATCAAAAAATGAAATTAATCAAATTCTCATTTTATATCTTCTGTACATTTGTCAAAATTCTTCTCAATCTCACCTTCTATGAAGTTCTTCCTCTCTTCCAGTCCACACTGACTCCTTTCTGCCATTTCTAAGGCCCCATTTTATAAACTGCATTTACTATAATTGTGCCTTGTGAATAAATATTACATATAGTTTTAAATCAACCAGGTTGCAAACTCCCAGTGGGAGAAAGTTTTGAGAGTCAGAAATACTACATCCTAGAGTGTTGAAATAACCTGAAAATGTGATTTTAGAATCATTTCAGTAATCTTTGAGATATTATGGGACAAGAAATAAGCATATGTGATGACTTAAAAGGGAGAAAAAGATGGATTCTGGATAATACAGAACTACAATCTGGGCATGTTTTCTTGGCAAGATTCTAGAGTAGATTGTGAAATAAATGTTTGATGCACACTAAGAAAAGAAAATGGTAATCATCGGGAACCAGATGGTTTCTTCTAGGAATAACTCATACTAAAATAACTTCATTAGATTTTTGGTCATGTTACTAGCTTGATAAATAAGAAACTGTCTTTTTTTAAATAAATACTTGACAACCTTTAGCATGTTATTCATTTAAAATAGATAAGGATATGTGAGCTTGGTATGAATAAAATTAAGAAGTTGTATAATTGGTTGACTAATTTTAAACAAAGTACATTGATTATTAAATTAATGCCAGGTGGTTTCCTCCATCAATACCCCATGGTCTTGTTCTTTTTTTGTTTTAAGATTTTATTTATTTATTTGACAGAGAGAGACACAGCAAGAGAAGGAACACAAGCAGGGAGAGTAGGAAAGGGAGAAGCAGTCTTCCCGTGGAGCAGGGAGCCTGATGCGGGGCTCAATCCCAGGACCCTGAGATCATGACCTGAGACGAAGGCAGACGCTTAATGACTGAGCCACCCAGGCGCCCCCCTTATGGTCTTGTTCTGATAAACAATTTTATTCAAAGATTTCTAAGAAAACATCCTTACAAAGTACGCAAATGACATTAGGGAGAATAGCTAATATTTATAGAGGACACTCAAGAACAAAAATATAAAAACACGGGTTTGGTAGTTAGAAAGATTGAAGGTTTGAATCAACTCTGCCACTTACTAGCTGTGAGACCTGGGCAATTACTTTTCACTAACTCATAAAGACCAAATAATCACCCAGAAAAAATGAATAGTAGCTTCTATTCTTTACTGGTATTTATACAACTGTTATTATTTCCCCAGGCCAGAAAGATAAACTGAAACTAAACATGGAATTTAGCAGTTAAAATGAAAATCAATTGTACAAATGGAGGACCTGAATATACTACAACTCATGTGAATAAAACTTGATGGTTTCAGTTGACTGTAAGCTCAATTTGAATCAAACATATGACATGAATAACAAGCCATTTAATACAATCTAGGTTTTCAATAGACTGATAGTAATTTGATTAGGGGAGATAATAGTCCCTCTGTGGTGTTCAGACCACATTTGGGAGATTGTATTTAAGGGGGACTTTGATTTTCCCAGAGGAGGGTAACAATAATGGTGAAAATTCTGGAATTCAAGTCACAGGAGAAATGCTTTAAATAATTGAAAATCATTCTGCTGGAGGAAATAAGACTTATGGGATGGGGATTGGTAGGCAGCCAAGGAAAGTTTTTCCCCCCTAAGCTGCTTATCATGGAGAATTTGAAACAGATATAAAAACAGTGAGATTAGTATAATGATCTTTCACATACCCATCACCCAGCTGTAGCAGTTATCATTTTATGGATAATCTTGTTTTATGTATTATCCTCCTGACTGGGATTATTTGGAAGGAAATCCCCAAATTTCATATATGTCATGTCATATATAAATGTTTTGCTATGTATCTTTAAAAGACAAGAAGTTAAAAAAATAACCACAATACCATTAATGTACTTTAAAAAATTAACAATAATTTCTTAACCTCATTAAATATCCTGTTATTGTACAGATTTCCCTAAGTTGTCTCACGAATGTTATTTTATAGTTTCTTTGCATGAGGATCTAAATAAATCCATACATTGTAATTGGCTGATATACCTTTTAATTCCATTTGTTCTTCCTTTTTTTTTTTTAAGATTTTATTTATTTATTTGACAGAGAGAGACACAGCGAGAGAGGGAACACAAGCAGGGGGAGTGGGAGAGGGAGAAGCAGGCTCCCCGCAGAGCAGGGAGCCCAATGCGGGACTCGATCCCAGGACCCTGGGATCATGACCTGAGCCGAAGGCAGTCACCCAACCAACTGAGCCACCCAGGCGCCCTGTTCTTCCTTTTTTTAATCCACGTTATTCATTGATAATTTGCTCTTCAGATTTTTCCACAGTCTGGATTTTGTGGATTGAATTCTTCGGTACAGTTTTTTCCCCTCTGTCCTTATCTCTGCAATTCCTATGAATTAATAGTTGGATCTTGAGTACTGGTCAGATTAGGTTTAATTTTTTTTTAAATATTTAATTTATTTATTTGTCAGAGAGAGAGAGAGCACAAGCAGGGGGAGCAGCAGGCAGAAGGAGAAGCAGGCTCCCTGCTGAGCAAGGAGCCTGATGTGGGACTTGATCTGAGGACCCTGGGGTCATGCTGAGCTGAAGGCAGATGCTTAACTGACTGAGCCACCCAGGAGTCCCTAGGTTTAATTTCTTTGAAGGAATGTTTCATAGGCAGTGTTCACTTCATCCATCATTTCCATTCCACTTCATTTCTAGTATTTTCTGTCTTTTTAAAAAAAAATATTAACAGCCAGTGATAAACATTACCAGTTTTTTTTTTCCCAGTGGGTGTTGCAAAAATGGTTATATTCTAATTCTATCATTCCTTCTTCATTTATAAGCTGAAATATTTCTGAAAAAAGGAAAGGTCTTTTCCTTAACATTTTGGTTGTAGGAACTTTTTTGAAGGAAATAGATATTTGTTGCCTTCCAAAGGTTATGCTATGTTTTTGGATCTAAGTATGGTCTGAGGGAGATAATAGAGTTTGAATTACCTCCCCAAGCAACTCTTCCTGAACACTAAGAATTAATGGGAGATAAAACAAAGAATTAATGGGAAATGATCACTGTTTTCAAATAGTTAACGTGATTTAAGGTGGAAGCTCATTCTATTTAGCTCCAGACAACAGTGCTAAGATCAATTGTGAGAGTTAAGGGAGGAAGGTCAATCTACATTTAATATGAATAAAATCCTGCTAACAATTAGAATGGCCCCATAATGGAATGGATCACTTCATAGAGCATTTACTGGGATGCTCAAGAAGATGTTAGATGACAGTGTTTTGGGGACATTGTAAAAGATATTCTTACGCTGGGTAGAAAATTTTTTTTTTAAATTCTTTTTTTTTTAAAGATTTATTTATTTATTTATTTGAGAGAGAGAGAATGAGAGAGAGCGAGTACATGAGAGGGGGGAGGGTCAGAGGGAGAAGCAGACTCCCCGCTGAGCAGGGAGCCTGATGCGGAACTCAATCCCGGGACTCCAGGATCATGACCTGAGCCGAAGGCAGTCGCTTAACCAACTGAGCCACCCAGGCGCCCGCTGGGTAGAAATTTAAATCTTTTTTATCTCTGAGTTTCCAAGATACATTAGTCCCCCACCTTATCCATGGGGGTTACATTCCAAGACCCATGATGGATGCCTAAAACCACAGAGTACCAAACCCTATATGTAGTATGTTTTTTTCCCCTATAGATGCATATGATAAAGTTTAATTTATAAATTAGGTACAGTAAAAGATTTACAACAATAACAAATAATAAAATAGAACAGTTATAACAATATACTGAAATAAAAATTACACAAATGGGCTCTCTAAAAATATCTTATTCTGTATTTACCCTGTTACCAGCTAGACCCTAAGACCTGATCTTTATTGTCCACCTGCTTGTACCCCCTTATCTTTGTCCCACATTCTTCCTTAAGCTCTACTTCCCAGCTTATCTCTTAACATAGGCAAAAGACTTGAGGGGTGTAGCATCCGGTAATGGAAACAGAAGCTACCCCTCAAACAGTAATGACTACCCAGATAAAGAGTTCTGGCCAGTCCAGAGCACCCAGACCAGTTTGAACTTAACCCCTAACTTATGCCTGCATAGATGGACCATAAAGTTACCCATGGAGAGACTGACAGTTACCTTTACCTGGTAATAATACTAAAATCTCTACCCAAGGAGGAGCACAAGCCTCATTTACATAACACACAATGTATGTATAGACATGTTTCCTTAAGGCTTATGTGTGACCTTATGCCCACTTCTACATATGATGACAAGGCTCTCCTATCTAAATATTCATCCTAACCCTAAATAAAAGGAACCCATTCACCCTTGCTCAGGGAGTCATGGCATTAGAAGTTATTCCCTTTGATCTTCTTTTTTTTTTTTAAAGAGTTTGTTTATGTATTTGACAGAGAGAGACACAGCGAGAGAGGGAACACAAGCAGGGGGAGTGGGAGAGGGAGAAGCAAGCTTCCTGCAGAGCAGGGAGCCCGATGCGGGGCTCAATTCTGGGACCCTGGGATCATGACTTGAGCCAAAGGCAGACACTTAATGACTGAGCCACGCAGGTGCCCCTTCTTACTTGCTGAAAATAAAGTTCAGTGACTCAACCTGGTGTAGTTTCTATCTATGACTCACCAAGATGTGAACTCACATTTGTTCAGTTACAATCCTTTGGTGATGATGTGAGATGATAAAATGAGAACATGATGAAATGAATTGAGATGACTGATGTAGGCATTATTATGTAGTGATAGGCTACTATTGACCTTCTGACATCAGAAGGAGGATCATCTGCTCCCAGACCTCTGTTGGCTATGGGCAACTGAAACCATGTAAAGCAAAACTGAAGAAAGTGAAACCAAGGATAAATGAAGAGTACTATACTAAAATGTCTCCGAGGAAGCAGAATGAAGAAAGACATACAGGAACTCCTCCAAAATGTCATCTGTATAAGGATTTAGCTTAAAATATTTGTGGTGGAAATTTCTGATCCAAAAAGCAAGTAGTTTAAAAAGGGTATTCCTGGGGGAGCTAAGAAAGCAGTGTAGTAGGGGACCCTAGGCTCATCTTGTCCCTTGAACACAATTAGATAACTATCAAATCATTCTGAATAACCAAGAAATTGACCTAAGGACTGACAGAACAAACTCCACAACTAGAGGGAGAGAAGAGACCACATCAGAGAAGGTAGGAAGTGCAAAGATGTGATTTGGGGGAGAAAAAGATCATGGGTGTTGTGGAGGGGAGAGAGCCATGGTCACAGAGAAAGGTGAGAGAGAGAGAGAGAGAGAGAGAGAGAGAGAGAGAGAGAGGAACACACAGGGGGTTGCACAAGGGGGAACACTTCCCCAAAGCCTTTGGCTGGGGAAATGGAAGGGGTTGATTGTCCTCAGTTTTTGCAACCAGTGGGGCTTGAAGACTGGAATTTTAAGGGTCAGCAGGCTTGACTAGGATAGAGCACTAAGGGTGCTGCCCTACTCCTGGACAGAAGAAGGGCAACAGCTCAGGGGCAGACAGCACAATGTGATGAATGCCTGGGACCCACAGAGGGGAGATTATTCACTCTTCTCAGAGTGAGTCCCTGAAGCCAGCAGAAGAAGGGAAATAATAAAGATTAGAGCAGAATCAAGGAGATAGAAACTAAAAAAACAAAACAAAACAAAACAAAACAAAAACACCCAAAAACCCAATAGAACAGATCAATGAAACCATGAGCTGGTTCTTTGAAAAACTCAATAAAATTGATAAACCTCTAACTAGACTTATTCCTAGAAACATATAAACTACCAAAACTGAAACAAGAAGAAATAGAAAGCTTGAACAGACTCAAAACCAGCAAAGAAATTGAATCAATAACCAAAAATCTCCCAACAAACCAAAGTCCAGGACCAGATGGCTTCACAGGTGAATTCTACCAAACATTTGAAGAAGAGTTAATACTTATTCTTCTCAAACTATACCAAAAGATAGAAATGGAAGGAAACTTTCCAAATTCATTCTAGGAGGCCAACATTACCCTAATACTAAAACCAGAGAAAGACTCCACTAAAAAAGAAACTATAGGCCAATATGCCAGATGGACCCAGATGCATAAATTCTCAATAAAATATTAGCAAATTGAACCCAAGAGTACTTTAAAAGAATCATTCACCATGATCAAGTTGGATTCATTCCTGTGCTACAAGGGTGGTTCAATATTCACAAATCAATCAACATGATAAACCACATTAATGAAAGAAAGGATAAAAAACCATATGATCCTTTCAATAGATCAGAGAAAGCACTTGACAAAGTACACCATCTGTTTATTAAAAAACCCTCAACAAGGTAGAGTTAGAGGGAACATTCCTCAATGTAATAAAGGCCATACACGAAAAACCAACTATCATCCTCAATGGGAAAACACTGAGAGCTTTTCCTCTATAGTTAGGAACAAAACAAGGATGCCCACTCTCACCACTGTTGTTTAACATAGTACTGGAAGTCCTAGCTTCACCAGTCAAACAACGAACAGAAATAGAAAGGCATCCAAATCAGCAAGGAAGAAGAAAACTTTCACTATTGGCAGATGACATGATACTCTATACAGGAAACCCAAAGACTCCACCAAAAAATTGCTAGAACTGACACACAAATTCAGAAAAGTGGCAGGATACAAAATCAATGTACAGAAATCTGTTGTATTTCTATACACCAATAATGAAGCAGCAGAAAGAGGAATCAAGGAACCAAGCCCATTTACAATTGCACCAAAACCCATAAGATATGTAGGAATAAACCTAACTGAAGAGGTAAAAGATTTGTACTCTGAAAACTATAAAACACTGATGAAAGAAATTGACGATGACACAAAGAAATGGAAAACCATTCTATGCTAATGAGTTGGGAGAATATATATGGTGAAAATGTCTATATTAGACAACACAATCTACAATCTACACATTTAGTATAATCCCTATCAAAATATCATCAGCATTTTTCACAGAGTTAGAACAAACAATCCTAAAATTTGTATGGAAACACAGAAGACCCCAAATATCCAAAGCAATCTTGAAAAGGAAAAGCACAGCTGGAAGCATAATTCTGGACCTCAAGTTATATTACAAAGAGGTAGTGAAGACATTATGTTACTGGCATAAAAACAGAGACATAGATCAATGGAACAGAATAGAAAATCCAATAATGAATCCACAGCTGTATGGTCAATTAATCTTCAACAAAGCAGGAAAGAATATCCAATGGAAAAAGACATCCTCTTCAACAAATGGTGTTGAGAAAACTGGACAACTACATGCAACTACATGCAAAGAATGAAACCAGACTACTTTCTTCCACCATACACACAAGAAAAATCAAAATGTAATCCACTTTGAGACAGGAACCCATTAAAATCCTAGAGAAGAACATAGGTAGTAAACTTCTTTGACATTGGCCGTAGCAATTTCTTTCTAAATATGTCTCCTGAGGCAAGAAAAACAAAAACAAAAATAATATATGGCAACTTCATAAAAAATTAAAAGCTTCTGTACAGTGAAGGAAACAATCAATAAAAGGCAACCTATTAAATGGGGGAAGATGTTTGCAAATGGCATATCTGATAAAGGACTAGTGTCCAAATACATAAAGAATGTATAAAACTCAACACCCCCCCAAAAATATTCCAGTTAATAAATGGGCAGAAGACATGAATAGACATTTTTCCAAGGACATACAGATGGCCACCAGACACATGAAAAGATGCTCAAAATCACTCATCATCAGGGAAATACACACCAAAACTACAATGAGATATCACCTCACACCAGTCAGAGTGGCTCAAATTAACAACACAAGAAACAACAGGTATTGGCAAGGATGTGGAGAAAGGGAAACAATCTTGCACTGTTAGTGGGAATCCAAACTGGTACAGCCACTCTGTAAAACTGTATGGAGGTTCCTCAAAAAGTTAAAAATATAACTACCCTACGATCCAGCAATTGCACTGCTAGGGTTTTACCCAAATGATACAGAACTGCTAATCAGAAGGGGTACATGCACCTGATGTTCATAGTAGCATTATAAACAACAGCCAAATTATGGAAAGAGCCTAAATGTCCAAGGACTGATGAATGGATAAAGAAGAGGTGGTGTGTGTGTGTGAATATTACTCAGACATAAAAATGAATGAAATCTTGCCATTTGTAATGGCAATGGGTAGTTATATTTTTAGAGTTAGAGAATATTATGTTAAGTGAAATAAGTCAGTCAGAGGAAGACAAATACCATATAATTTCACTCATATGTGGAATTTAAGAAACAAAACAAATGAACATTGGGGCGAGAAAAGAGAGAAAATCCAAGAAACAGACTCTTAGCTATAGAGAAGAAACTGATGGTTACTAGAGGGGAGGGAAGTGGGGGTAGGTGGGCAAATAGATGATGGAATATTAAAGAGGGCATTTGTGATGAGCACTGGGTGTTGTACGTAAGTTTTGAATTACTAAATTTGATAACCTGAAGCTAATATTACACTGTATTGACTAACTGGAATTTAAATAAAAGCTTGGAAGAAAAAATAAATTACTTAAAAAATAAAAAATGTAAATCTGTATTCTTGTTGTGTTTCTTATATTCTGCTTGTTAACACCTTGTAACTCTTGACTTTTGTCTATAGAAAAAGGTATGGTAATTATTTTGTTGGTAATTCACAGTTTGTTCCTGAAGATTCTTGCCACAAATCACAACTACAATACAGTATTAACAGATGCCACTATTCCTATGGAAGGCTTCAAACTATATTTTGACACTGGATAGGGTTTCCTGAACTCAGAATGGCAACTTGAAAAAATTTCAGCTCAAAATTATGATTAATTTTTTTGTGTTGTTGCAAAACCTGATGTGCATTTTTCAGTTTTAAGATATGCTAGTGTTTTCTCAAACCTACTATGCCAGAAAGAGTGGGTTCTGTGGTAAAAATCAATGAGAAAATTCCCTTTGTTTGTTTATTCATCCATCCATCCATCCATTCATTTATTTTTACATGAATCATCTGGGATCCTGTAATATGCTAATTGCATTGTTAATATTCAAGGGAGGATATGTTACAGTATCTGGAATTGCCCAAGCTTATTTGTCTACAGAATATTTTTTATAAAATATGTTATAGGACTATTGTTCTGTGGTATATCCACAGTTTTGAAAAAAAGAAACAAAACAGAAAACCACAATGACTTGATATCATCCTATTCTTTACTTTTTTTCATCTCAAATCCAATTCGCCAGCATATCTTGTTTCTATTGTCAAAATAGATCTCAAATTTTATCCTTTTTGATCATTTCCCAATACCCTGAACCCAGCTACTATCATAGGTTGTTCTCTCACCCTACATTTCTCTTCCCTTGGGTATCTTCATAACCTTATCCATCACCTCCTTGAGACCTTTATTCAAATGTCACCTTACAGTCCATAGAATCTGGAAAAGATTTCTTTTTCTGTCTTTCTTTCCACTTTATGTATTATTTATTTATTTATTTAATTCATTTATTTATAGTTTTATGGTTTTATTACCACAAATACGGTATGCACATAAGCTGTCTATTAACTTTCTTCCCTGTGCCACCTGGCATTGGGATTGGTGACTCTGATGGCTAGCTGGGCTGCTTTTTCCACAATGGCTTTACAGTCTTGAAGGAGAAATTGTGAGCCATCTCTGCAAAGTAAGATTTGTTGCACATTATCAACATTTGAAATTCCTTAATTTTGTGGACTATGAACTTCCATAAGCCACTGGGCAGCATGTGCTTTGTTTTCTTCTTGCTTCCCTAACCAATGCTGGGCATCAAAATCTGGCCCTTGAATCTTCTAAACACCATATTGTCAATGCTTCTGGGTTTCTGCCAGTTGTGCTTAAGTTTTACATATCAGTCTGACTGGTGCTGGATGAACTTCTTGGTCCTCTTTTTATTGATCTTAGTCTTCACCAGAGGTCTGAGGGTAGCCATGATGCCGAGTAGGAGATGGCTGCCACCTCCACAGGTAGTGCCGAGGAAGAGAGGGGCTCCACCCTTTATTTTTAAACATAGTAATTATGACTATCCAACACACTATTTTTTTACCTATTTATCTTGTTATTACCTCTCTTCTACTAGAATATAAACTCTGTGATGGGTAGGGATTTGTCCCATTTCTTGCCATATCTCCATCATCTAGAAGTGTGCCAGGACATAGTAGGTGGCAAATAAATACTTACTGAATAAGTGACTGAGACAGCTGATGCCCCAGATGCTAACAATAAGAGGACATGTGCATCATAGTATCCTGCAAGAAGCATTGGCTTTGTAGTGAGCCAGACAGGGATTTCTTTATTGGTTCTGCCACTCATTTGCTGTGAGACCTTGAGCATGTTAATGGTACATGTGCAGTAGCACTGTGCCCCAGCTTTATTATCACACATGAGAATTATACATTTCCCTTAAACTTATTGTAAGCCTTCAGCAGTATATTAAATTATATATGCTATATAACAAGGATGATATCTGATCAAAATTATTTAAAGTGCCTAATGTATATATAGCATGATTTCTAGTAGAAGTCCCAGTTCAAATTCCAGAAAATTACTGTAATGAATAAACTGTGTCACCCTTTCTTCTCTTCTTCCCTATCCTCTCTTCAGTCCTGGTGTGGGTTTTCACTGAGCTATTCTTGTTCTATCTTGTGATCTGCAACACACATCTATGAAGTTATGTTAGGGTGAGTTCTGCAAATATGGAAGAGAATTTTTCCCCCTTTGTATGAATCAAACAGTCCTTAATCAGCTGAGTCATTCTAATCATTGTCTTTCAGTCAACACAACTAACAGTCTCAGATGGATAATTGTTAACAGGGAGAATTAGAAATGACCGTGTCAGAGAGAATGGAAACCTGGCAAGCATGATGTCATCTATAACTTTCTCCTTTGGAATTGCATTAAAAGTCACATTCTGTGCTATATCAAATGATCAGTTTCATTACTTTATAGTCACTTCATTTTTGATCCATATGCTGTTAGTAGTTTGATCACTTACCCTGTTCATGAGATCTGACTCTGAATGACTTTTGGCTGTATTAAAAAAATCAAATCTTTCCTTCAGAAGACCAAGATTTGCCATTAGTGAGAATACTCACAATGGTGTATCTCAGACTCTGTATCTAATTCCACTGAGTAATTTCACAAATGTATAACAACATCATTGTTAACTGTGTGACCACTTTGAAGAACACTGCTCATTTGATTATCTCAATTCTGTTATGTCTGTGGAAAAATTGGTCTCAAGAGGCCATAGTCACACTTTGGATACACTGTTATATCATAATACTCTCAAATCTACCTTTATTTTCCCAAAGTCTCTCTGACTTTTTCTCCACACACCAGCTTTATCTATATGACCAAAGCATTGGAATGAAAACCAACAGAGATGGTATTTTCAATCATTCTGATGGACTTAGATCAATGACTCCATTACTGTGATAGTAACCTTTTTTTTTTTTTTTTTATTCATGAGAGACAGAGCGAGAGAGAAAGGCAGAGGGAGAAGCAGGCTCCCAAGGAGCAGGGAGCCCGATGCGGGACTCGATCCCAGGACCCTGAGATCATGACCTGAGCCGAAGGCAGACGCTTAACCATCTGAGCCACCCAGGCACCCTGTGATAGTAACCTTTTTATGTAGAGATGACTTCTAAATTGATCTGTGGAATGGTTGATACTGCTGTATATAAACATAATAACATCATCTTCATGTACAGTTGATATTGCTGCATTTAAACATAATAACATCATCTTCCCCCAAGTGTACCCAATCCTTTTTCTCTACTCATTCTAATGTGGGAAACAGAGGCAGAAGAAAAATTATTAAATTTCCTTCTACTTACAGCCCACTGATAAGTCCTTGAAACAGGCAGAGTGACATTCCTCTATGGACTCAACTGTTTCGATGTTAATACTGTGCTAAGGGCAAAAGGCAATCCTAGCCTGACCCTCCCCCCTCCAAGATCCTGTAAGTCTACTTTAACGTAGAAAAATTCCTTTAAAAATTTCCTTTATATCTAACCTCCCCACCCCCAAGATATGTGTTGGCAATCATCCCCCAAGCATTTGGCCCACCGATATATATCTGAAGGGTCTCATGACTAAGGTTTTATTAGGAAGTTGAGTCCCTAGAAGAATGGCAATTTGCCTGTTTCAAGGACTTGTCATTGGGCTGTAGGTAATAAGGAAATTTAATAATTTTTCTTCTGCCTTTGTTTCCCACATCAAAAGGAGATGTTTGGAAAAACAAGATTGTTGTATTATGCAGATGAGTTCCTTCAACTAAGGGGGGCACTCTATTAATACTTCTTTTCCTGTTGCAGGCTATCCTTTCCAATGTAAATTTAGGCAGTTATGGTGGAGGCAGTGATGCGGGAGAGCTGGGTTCTTGTCTCACGGAGTCGAAGAATGAATCTCACGGACAACGGAGAGTGAGTAAAGTGATAGAAGCTTATTAAGTGATGATATAGAAAAAGCTCTCAAGAGTGAGAGGGGTCCCAACAGGGTTGCCAATGAGAGCCTTTAGGGTTGGTCTTTTATAGAAAGCTAACCAGGGAACTTAAATCCTTTTAACATCTCTATTGATAACAATTGAGCAAGGACTAGTGATAACACCTTCAATGGCTTACTTCCTTTTTAGGGTCTGGTTATTCTTTGTTGGTCACAGGTGGTTATCATAAAAAAGACAGCCACCTCCCATGCCTAGAGCAGGGTAGTCCTAGGGCAGGGTGGTCCTAGGGCAGGGTGGTCAGGTTTGTTCCCTTATCTCTGATTTTCCCACACCTCCACATTTTTGGAATTTCTGTGAGCCTGATCACATAGTCCCCTATCTATCTCTCCCTACCTAGCCCCACCTGCCCCTTACTCAGCAGAGTGCCTTTCTTGCATCTGCTGGGTTTTTATTACTTTTAACTTGAAATAATCTTTATGCAAAAGTGGCAAATTTTCAGGCAGCCTGCCCTGGGCCTCTACAGTTCCTCTGTCTGGAACTTCCAGAGTAGTTGAGCTGGTAAATTGTTCCATCTCATTGGACTACTCTTAGTCCTGACAATAGGTCAATTCAGTTAAACTCATTTTGGGAGGTGGTGATGCAGATGTGTTTTCAAAATTAGGCTTATGGTTCAATAAGTCAGGTATTAAACAAGAGGCATTTCTATAGAAACAAAAGAAAAACAATGGTTAGTGATTAGGTCATA
Organism: Leptonychotes weddellii; assembly: GCF_054177405.1. Taxonomy (NCBI): domain Eukaryota; kingdom Metazoa; phylum Chordata; class Mammalia; order Carnivora; family Phocidae; genus Leptonychotes; species Leptonychotes weddellii. The sequence continues at coordinate 43,615,690 of NC_138385.1, forward strand.
ATATAAATCAGTTTTTGAGTCCTGAGGATAGCCAGTGGAGATTTCTAGATGTCAAGCTCAGAGCATCTTCAGATACAGTGAGAGTGACAGTGGCAGTCTGACAGATTTTCCTGGATTGTAGTTCAAATGTCTTGAGAATTTTGAATGTTCCATACAGAAACAGGCATGAAGATTGTCTATACAGGAACTGATGTGGTGATTTATTTGAAGTTTACATCAAGTTGTTCATATTTAGTTTGCAGAACTTCAAGAAAAAGGACAATTTTACTAAGCAGAATTTAATTTCTTGCTAAGTGTTTTTTCTCTTTGTGCTAAAGTGGAAAGTTAAAAGCAGAACTATCTCTTTGACTCCAAAAGCATATAACCTTATATCTCTTTACCTCTGTGCACATCTTCCTGACCCTCTTTGCTCCAAAGTTTATCTTTGTTAAATACTGTAAGCCAAGGGGGGTGGAGCAAGATAGTGAAGGAGTAGGAGACCTAGATTTCATCTGGTCTCAGGAACTCAGCTGGATAGGGACCAAACCATTCTGAACACCTACAAACTCAACAGGAGATCAAAGAAAATAATAGCAACAACTCTCTGAACAGAAAAGTGACCACTTTCTGGAAGGTAGGACGTGCGGAGAAGTGAATCCGAGGTGATATTCGGGAGGATAGATGGCGTGGGAGGGGGCCTCCGTTGGCTGCTTCTGGCAAGTGATAGAGCAGTGGAGCACAAAATTGGAACTTTTAGAAGTTGGCTGCGCTGAGGGGCGTCGCTACAGTGGCTAAGCGGGGGGTGGAACCCTCACTGGGAGAGTGTGGTCTCAGGACCCTCGGGGTCACAGAAAGACTGAGGGTGACTGAGTGCGGCAGAGCTCCCAGGTATTGGATCAGGGAGGCCGGCTGCAGAGATGGAGCCAAGGCACGGGTTCTCAGCTCAGGGTTGCCATAAACTGTGATCTACAGCACAGTCGGGCCACTGCTCCTCCAGCAGGGACTCAACAAGCGGCAGATTCAGGGAGACTCCCCCTCTTCCCTCGGGAGGAGTGGCACGAGAGTGCACCACAGGGATCTGTTGGGTTTGGAGGCTCCACACTCAGTCAGGTGCCAGAGGTAGAAATGCTCCGTCACAGGCTGGGTGAGCACAGAGTGCGGCCAGAGACCGGAGAGACGGGAGTGATTGCTTATCTCTGGGGGCACTCTGAGGAGTGGGGACCCAAGTTCTCAGCTCCTCCAGGGGGGATATTGGGAGGCTGCCATTTTCACTCTTGTCCTCCAAAGCTGTACCCAAACCTTGCAGGGAACAAAAGCTCCCGAAAGCAAACCCGAGCAGATTACTTAGCCCGGACCGGGCAAGGGTGGGGCAATTCCACCTCCTGCAAAGACATTTGGGAACCATGGCAACAGGCCCCTCCCCCAGAAGATCAGCAAGAACAGCCAGGCAAGACCAAGTTTACCGATCAATGAGAACGTCAGAACTCCAGAGCTAGGGAAATACTGCACATAGAATCCATGGCTTTTTACCATGATTCTTTAGTCTTTCAAAGTTAATTTTTTTCTGTCTTTTTTTTTTTTGAATTTTTCTTATTCCCTTTTTCAATCAACATCTCATCAATCCCTTTTAAAAAAACATTTTTATTTTTCATTTTTAGAGTCATATTCTATCCCTTCACAGTAGTTACCCTTATTTTTGGCATATATAAAAATTGTTCTCTCTTTAAAATTTTGAGATATGGTTTCTTCTAACAGATCAAAATATATGCTAAATCTCTAGTGTATGGCTTTCTTTTAGTTTCCTGCCTGATCACATTCTCCCTTTTTTTTTTTAATCCTTGTCTTTCTTTTTTCAAAAAACTTCTTATCAATTCCTTTTATAAAATTTTTTTTATAATTTTCATCTTTACAGTCATATTCCATCCCTTCATCATATCAACCCTTATTTTTGTACATATATAAGTTTTTATTTCTTTAAAATTTTGGGAGGCACTTGCTTCTAACAGACCAAAATACACCCAAATTCTAGTGTGTGGCACTGATCTATGCACCAGCCTGATCATATTTGATCATATTCTGTTTTCTTTCTTTTGTTTTGTTTTTGTTAGTCTTTATCTTTTTCTTTTTTCTTTCTTTCCTTTTCCTTTCCCCTGGCTTCAGGTCTTTTCTGATTTGTTTAGAGTATATTTTCTGGAGATGTTGTTACCCTGTTAGCATTTTGTTCTATCATTCCTCTATTCTCTTCTGGACAAAATGACAAGATGGGAAAAATCACCTCAAAAAAAAGAACAAGAGGTAGTACCGACTGCCAGGGACCTACTCAATACGGACATTAGTATGATGTCAGACCTAGAGTACAGAATCATGATTTTAAAGATACTAGCTGTGCTCGAAAAAAGCATGGAAGTTATTAGAGAAAACCTTTCTGGAGAAATAAAAGAACTAAAATCTAACCAACCAAAATCAAAAAGGCTATTAATGAGATGCAATAAAAAATGGGGGTGCTAACTGCTAGGATAAATGAGGCAGAAGAGAGAATCAGTGATATAGAAGACCAAATGATGGAAAATAAAGAAGCTGAGAAAAAGAGAGATAAACAACTACTGGATCACGAGGGCAGAATTCGAGAGATAAGTGATACCATAAGACAAAACAACATTAGAATAATTGGGATCCCAGAAGAAGAAGAAAGAGAGAGAGGGGCCGAAGGTA